>NC_071572.1:23258108-23573685 GCF_024509145.1 Vidua macroura
TCTCTGTGATATTTTATTATGAAAATTTTATGGTATTATTTTTGACACAGAACTTGGCTTTGCCTCCTGCTTTCTGAAAAAATCCAAGTGGATATTTAGGAATTTGTTTTGTCTTCTACAGTCCTGAACTCCCTAAAAATGAGACTCATCTGAAACCATCCTGCCAGTTATAATCATGAAGATGTCTCAGTTTGACAACCTAATCTTTTGTAGGGCTTTTCATTTTTGCAAAGTGTGTCTTTCATCATCCATCTCATCAGCGTGACTGACTAAAGACTCAGCTGAGGAACTACCAGGTCTGCTGCAAGACCACATAGGTTTCCGTTAGCAGAGATGGATCATGATACAGATCTTGAATGCTTTTGGTTATCGGTGGTTTCTGTGAATGAGGTTTGTATTTCATTAATGTTTGTTTAAGGACTGCCAGAGAACAGTCTAGAGCATTAGGATGTTTCTTTGAGTAGACGGAATCTAAGCAGATACATAAAAAGACAGACCTATATGTTCAGAGGAGTGTGGTTAGGTTATAAGCTCCAGCACTCAAAAGCTAGAGAACAGCAAAGAAATGTATCCTGTGCAACCCTTAGAAATAGAACCACTGCAGTTTCTATTTCCCTGGCCACATACTCTTTTCTTTTCCCACCTGTAAATATCCTCTTCAGTGTGCAGACTGAACTGTATTCATTCTTGTGCTCCTGCTCCTTCCTCTCCTTTACCTTTCAAGCAGATGAGCCAGGATGCACTTAAGCTGCTAAAATCAAGGGCAGCCAACATGTGATAGCTGATGCCACTGGTGATCTGTTCTCTTTCCACATCTTGTTTGTTATTCATTGTCCAAAATGTGTCCCACACCCTGTATAATGCATGTGACTCAAGGTTTTCTCTAGATACAAAATTATTATTTTCCTCCTGGGCTTTCCTGTAGCCTGCTGTACTCACCAAGCAATGCACAAACACCAATTAAGTTATTTTCACAACATACCAGTGAGACAGCATGCTATTATTATACCTCATTTACATATGGAGAACTAAAGTATGAGGAACTGTGGTTCCACGTGTAAGCTATGAGCATCTTTAACTACACAACCTGGGACCATTCTTGGAACAGAGATGACCTATTAACTAAATGAGGTAGGGTTACTGTTGAAAAATAGCATGTGATCATGTAATTAAAAACTAAGTCATACCACAAGTGCCTGATAGAGTCAAAAGAGCCTTATTCAAGCAGAGGTAATTCTGATATTTCCTAATCTTTCAAGCTAAATTTATGGTCCTTAATTATGTATTTTAATCCAGTTAATATTTGAAAACTGTAGGATTAATACCCCACAAAATCTGGAAAAAGGAAATTTCACTAGATCTAATTATCCTGACTTTCATGCAAGTCATCAGAAGGGTCTGAGTTCTTGACCTCACAGTAGAGTCCTACAATATCTGGTTGCCTCAGGCTGTGCTTCTGCAGAGGTCTAGACCCAACTGCTGCTAGCTCAAAGAAATCTGAGAGGAAAACAACTGCAGTTTCTTTTCTGGACCAATGAGCACTCACAGCAGATACGTAATATGGAACCACAACCTGAAGCAGTAGCATTATCTGCGGGGGCCCAGATGGGTGTTTTGGTTGTTTGATTGGTTTTTGGTGGCGGCGGGGTTTGAGGTTTCTTTGGTGGGTGAGTTTCTGAGACACTGTTTCATCAGCAGGTTTCATTGTGATTTTATAGCATTAGAGGCTCAGATAAATTCAGTTTGAAGAGACTTTATTTATTTACTCAGTCTCCCAAATATGACCCTCGATGTTGAACTTGCACCTCTGCTGATCAGATACATTTTGAGTAGCTTCCAACATTTCTCCTATTTCATGAAAACAGTTCTACTAATCCCTTTAGGGAAAAAAAAAAAAAAAAAAAGAGAGAAAAATCCTTATCTTTCATATTGTCAGATCCACTAGGCAATCATTTAGTACTCAGTAGTATACTCCAGAACCTGGCCTAAAAATAAGACAATTGCAAAATCCTGCTACATTTTATGCCAATTTATTCCTCAAAGAAGGCATTTTACTCCTTGTCACTTCTCATATTATCTTTAACAACTTCCATAATTTAATTGTGGGTTTGGTTTATCATTTGGATAACATGGCTTGAGTGCAGTCTTCCCATATGCAAGAATGTCTTTGTATTTTTATTTTGTCTAGAGACAATAAAAGCAATGACTTCTATCTAAATTAGAACCTTCATTTTATCTTTTAGTTTGAAACCTACAATCCACTAATATCTCTTGACAGTCGGGCACAAAGATCAGGAGAGCTTAATGATATCTAGATAAATCATGCATATACAAATATATATATATATATATATATATATATATGTCAGCACTGTGACTCAGTGTATCCACCTAGCCTGTGATTTGTGCCATGTTAGTAATATATCCTGTGTATCTCTTTGTTACACAATGCAAGGCTGGCCTTGAAAAGGGAATTGGAGGGTCTCTAAACATGTGTGGGTTTAGGAAAAAATATGAATTTTTTATAATCTTTTTATACATCTTATTTATGTATTACTTTTTCTGTGTGGAAAAAAAACGGGTTTTTTAGGGTTCTTTTACCTCTTATAGCTGAGAAAAACCAGAAAAATCTGACAGCAGCTGGAGTTGTAGGTTTATGCAGTAGCTCACACATTAACAACCCTGGAAATACCAGTGTATTTTATTATAAAATAACTTTCTTGGAAATATGCCCTTACATGTTTAAAATAATAAATTGAGTAATACAGAAGTAACACTGAATCTTAACAGGATTACTTGAAAAATGTTGTCTCAGAGGGGTTTCCTCCTTGAATTTTCTTTGTTTGCAGTCAATGACTGCACTCTTCCATAGCAATATTTGTCCTGTGAGTATAGAGCCCTCAAGGGTTTATCAAGTCTGTTCTCCCTCCAGTGCTGATGCAAACGTATTCCCACTTAGGAGATAAAAGGGAAACACATCTGATGCACACCAGAGGCAACATTTCATTGTGCCAAACTCCTTCTCCCAAAGAATAATGACTTCTTTGCAATTCTTGGGAATCACCTCTTACACAAGTACTACATGGGTTGATACCTTTGCAATGATCAGTGCTCTCCAGCCCTGCTGAAGTCAGTGGCAACTGAAGTGCACTTTTCTTCTAAGAGTGATCAAAGCCTGGCCCAAGGGACACCTATCCTGATGGTCAGAGTCATTACTAACACGGAGCCATCTCTATGAAATGTGGAGGTGCAGACAAAGCACGCTTTGAGACACAGAGTAGGAGCATTTTCCTTCATGTACAATCTGCCAGTTCTCAGCTCCTCAAGGCTGTCCTCATTCTCTAGCTCAGCAAAACACCTGAGACAAGTACCTAAACTTAGGTGTGTGAATACTCATACTTAAATAACACTGAAATGGGTAGTATTACTGTATTATTAAGATTTATTCTCTCCTCTGTCTTTTCATAGCCAAATTCTCCACCACTTGCCTGAGACCCACAGGATAATCCTGGAAAGCCCTTGGGAGCTTCCCCAGGCTGAAAATTCTCAGGAATATTCATCTTCATTTCTAGCCTTATCTGTCCTGTCAACATTTTTTGCAAATAAAACATTGTTCACTTTATTCTCAAGGGGAAAAAGAGGGTCAGTAAAGTGGCAAGGTAAGGTTTTCCACCTTTTTCTTTAGGTTTTCCTAATTTTTTTTTATTTCAATTAATTTTCTAGAACTGCTATATTCTATTTTTACCAGAATATCCTACCCTTTTTTTCGTATAAACTGCTTAATTTCAGCTACAGGCTTCTCAATGTCATTAGCCTATTTAATACTATTTTGATTTTAATCTGTCAGTGTAAATCAATAGCAAACTGGATATTTGAGCCATTATGGCATCCGCATTATTACCCTAAGCAATTATTTACCATATTCTCAGATTTATTTCTTTTTTTAAAGCAAATATTTTTATTGTCTCTAGGATGTTCCTGCAGCTTGTTGATTATACTGGAAGTTACAAAGTTTGACTTCAAGCCCTTGGGGTGCTCTGATCCCACACTGAGCAGAGCAGAGCTTTCCAAAATAAGCTTGCTAACGTCAGAACCTCTTGTTGCTAAGAGAAGAAGAGAGTGTAGCCTGGTAAAAGCATGTTGTTTCAACAAATCCATTTGAACTGGCAGCCAACCTGTCCAAAGACAATGGAAGTAGCTTTAAGCAATACATACCAAATTGTTACATCAGCTTGTTTTACTGGAGCAAGAAAATATTGGAAGGCTATTGAGGAAAATAGCAGGAGGGAAAATATTCTCTGCTTACAGAGATTGGAGAATGTGTATGTGTTCTATCAGTCAGAAAACTAGTGGAGGTGATAATGACCTACCCCAGGCTAATAATGTAAGTACATGCAAGTTCTCAAAAGAATTTCCAGTTTCCAAGCTTCTTTTTATTAGCACACTAACCAAAGGCTCCACTACCACATGGTACATTAGTTTTGAGAATTAAATATTAATTTAGATCAGAGGTATGTATTCCCATTCTAGCTAGGAGGAATGGTACACAATACTAACCCTCCTCTAGGAACAGCATGTAAATTCATCCATACCTCACAATAAATACAATTTACATTCACCTGATGGACCATCTGGATGAATCTCTGCACTGTGGTCCTTCATTTCTCTTCAACTGCTAATCTATTAAAATTAAACACCTTACAGTCTTGCATTCTGACCTTCTTAAAGACATATACATGCCTGAGAAGATGAAATTAGAGTAGAATACAAGAGAATTCATAGCTTTCACAGATTACAAAATGATATGTTATACTGGCTACATGGATAATAATTAAAAACTTGTGACATTTTTGAAGGTTCACAAATTTCATAAATAAATGGTAGCTAATGAATGTTTAACTAGTAGCAGTGGAATACAATGTATTGATCCCTACTGTGTCATCAAACAAAGCAGAACTGAGGCTCCACAGAAGGAAAATGTCCATGAGAAATTTACCTTAGCAGGAAAATCACATTTGTATGTTTGATTCATTTAACATGTATTTTATAGGAACAACTTACATATCAGTGGGGCTAGCTTTATTTTTAATTTTTTAATTTTTAATTTTTTATTTTTTAATTTTCTTCAAAATTATTGTATCTTGAAAATACTGACTTTTCAAAAGCACAAGAAGAGCACTGTTTTGTGTGTCCTACCTTTGCTGGTAGTGTTTTGAGTGTTTGTTTGTTTGTTTGGGTTTTTGTTTGTTTGGTTGTTTTGGTTTTTTTTTTTTTTAATTATTATTATTCCATGCATTTTAATTCCCTTTAAATCACTGCAGGATGAAATGTCATCTTTTGATGACCAATTTGCATAGCCTTTATGGATACACATACACATACATTTATACCAAAATAATTTTGTTTTAAATCCCTAAAGTAAGAAGAAAATATCTGTACTCAAAAGAGATAAAAAATATTCCAGTTTTAGAAAATAGGCCTTGATTCAAAATCTCTTATTTTGATGCTCTTTTTATTGGCTTAGGAGAGTTGTGTATCCTCTCTGACAGAACACATACAACTGAGACTGACTTCAGCAACGTTCTCTCAGTTCAGGGCATCTCTGCCTTGCTTATATATGTGATCATGCTAGCTGTTATGAGGAAAAAATAACATCAAAAACACCCCCAAACTATTGCTCTTATCATTTAACCAGCACTGGAAGGCAAAATCAGTTTTTCATGACCCCAAATTAGTTTCCCTGGGAGTTCATAGAATGACCTGAGATTTCTCAGTGATCTTTCCATCAGATGCAACAGATGCTTATGTAGAGCTTCCTGCTCTCTGGGCCTCACTCAAGTTCCCCCTTACTATGTGGTTCTCCTGATTTTAACACTGAGCACCAAACTCTGCCTTGATTTTCTCAGCTATTAAACTAACAAATTAGCATTAAATCTGCAAGGTCCTGTAGTGGAAAAGTCTTTGTTAGCATAGTATACTGTTATCTAGTATGATGAATTGCAAAATAATTGTCCCTGAAATATGAGTTTAACTCAACCATGTTATTTTGAGATCACTCGCAACACATATCTGAATGAGATTCTAAGTATAGATAATAGATTTAATAGAAAAAAAAATGTGCAGGGTTGTGTTTCAAGTTTTTATATACAAGATCTTGAAGGTGAAATGTACAGTTATGCAATCACTTGGCAAAGATTTAATGTCCCTCTAATTAGGAACATGACCAGTTCTGTTCATTTACCTGAAGGAGGAAAGGCTGTTCAATGGAGTGAACATTAATCTGAGCCTTGGGAGACTGCAGCTCAGCTCCCTGCTTTTCCAGGTATCTCCTCTGTGACTGTGTATGAATCATATATACCCAGATTCTCCTGTTAAAATGTTGTTTCATCTCAGTCAGTTGCCTAAATCAAAGAACTAAAAATAACCCTATGAAAATATCCAAGGATGTTTGATATCTCAGAATATTCCCTATCCCACTTAAAAAGACCATCTATATCTATAGCATTGCTTAAAAATGTCTCCTTGGTATTGGCACCTGCTTGATCTGCTTTAATACAAAGCTCATTTCTTTCAAAACCTTATTCTACTTCTTACTTATTCTTAAATCCTCATTTCTGTGTATCAGAACTAAAATCTTCCATGCTTTATTTATTCACTTAAAAAATGGCATGACTTTAACTAAATTGTTACAGGAATGAAAGCACTTCCATCTGAGAAATTTATATTAATCAAGTTTAGGTGCTGAAATCAATGCACTTCATATTTGAAGAGCTTTTGTGAATAACTAATCAAAACTAAGCACTAAAATTCAGGAAATTTACAAACAGTCCACTAACTATCTGAAACATTTAAGCAAAGCCAATTAGTAGAGGTATTTGAATAAATCACATTCTGTCGACGGGAAAAAATACAATTTTTCAAAATACAGTAGAATATATTGCTCCATAGAATTTTTATGAGGAAAAAAGGGACTAAATAATTTATTTGATTCAGCTTTATTTTATTGTCTTCACAAACTCCTGTTACAGAGTTTGAATGTGAAAATACTATGTGCAAAGGATACACCCCAAAACAAATATACTCTGTCTACTCATCAATGCACAGCAACGACATTCTTTTCAAAATTAGTCTCTATAAAATTTATTAGAGATGCTGAAATATATGAAGCTTAAAAGCAGACATAACCTCATGTTTCCACATTTTTGAATTTTATAATTCACAGTTCATATCTTCAGTAAAAACTTTCTTTTTCAGATTCAGAATATGACTTTAAAATTTCAATTTTATTTTTATGAAAAAATGTAAATACCTAGCAGAATTGGAATTCAGGACTTTCAAACAATCAAAATGAAATATTGTATGGGTCAATTAAAGTTTTCTGACTGATTACTGGATCATGCAAATGCTTGGAAATTTGATTTGTTGTCTTGATGGAAATATTTATTTTAGACTTGAAGTATGGGAGAAATTTTCTTTCTACTTTGCCTTCCTAATAACAGTCAAAATTGATGTTTTGGTTTTTTCACCAGGAAACACCAGGTTTGATTTATTTGGCAGTTGGCATTCAAATTGCATTTTAAATTCAGCAGCCTATTGCATGAATTTTGGAAAAGCATGTCTACCTTTGTCAATGTTCTGTTTCCCACAACAGATTTTAAAATTTAACACATGTGAGTTAACAAGAGAAGTTGTTCTCTATTTCTTGTCAGCATTTTATAGCAGAGAAGGATTGTTGTTTCTAAGATAGAGAATTGAACATTTACTGTTGACTAAATTTGTTCAGCTGTAGCTACATCAGGCAATACAGAAGAATCAGAACCCTTTCATCATTGTGCATTACAAGATATGGAGTTTGAACTGTAACTTCATTTCCCACCACCTCTATAAATGCCAATTCTGTTCCTTGCTTGTGTTCACCTGCTTTTTAATTAGCACCTTGCAAAGCTGTACACCTGCAGCAGTTCTGTTTTCACCTCACTGCACATTGCCCATTATGTTTCCACAGCACACCCTACGCAGAAATAATTTTGTCACTGCATCATTACACCTCCTTCCCTTTCAGGGAATCCCATCAAAAGTCACCTGCTTATAATGATGTTATTCTTGGAGAACGAGAGCTATTAATTTTCTTTTTAAAAACATCAAACCATTTCACATAAAAATCTTGCATATCCAATATCAGTTTTGCAACTGTTAAGATCAGCGTAAGGGGTTGAAGAAAAAAAAACTAAACAGAAACACAGAGTTTTCTCTTTGGATCTCATTAGCACATACGCCAAACCACAGCCAAAGGTTTTGAAATGCTCCTACTGTTGAAACATATAATTTTGAATTAGGTGTATTTCTTGTAAAGTCACACCATCCTTGTTCTGTTGGGCTGGCTGCTGCTGATGAGGGGTTCTTTTACTTTTTTATATTGCATCACATTTTGTGTAAATCACATGTACATACAAACACATGTCACACTCACCCCATGAGCCCAGCTGCTCATGAATAACTTAACTGAGAAGTAGTTCAACAAACCCCAAAAACCTTGTGAACTTCAGGGGAGTCTGATGCTTGGTCATATTTTGAACTGTAGTAAGGAACACTGTTTTCTTATGCATTTCCTTAGAGTGGAAGAACTGTGCTCCTCTGAACCTCTACCATATGACAAACAGGTGTGCACATGTACATTTGTGAGCGTATGTCTGCAGGAAGTGCAGAGAGTGATAATCTGCCCTAATACAATTTAAATACTGTGATTATAAATGATAAATTACATGCAAAATGGAACTTTTAAAAAATCACAGTGGCTTTATTTTTTCTCTCCACATATTTGGTATGTCTTATTTAAGTAAAAATACTGAATATTCTGTGATTTTCTTAATCCCCTAGGGTCTGTAATTCTGTTTCTAAGTGATCACTTATGTCTCTTTGAAGCAAGTAGGATAGGATGCTAAGTGCTATCCAAGAAAAAACTATCATGTATCACTATCATTTCGTGGCCATATTGCAGAGTTGTATAATTTCACCAAAGCTAGCAAGGACTTCTTAGGCAGTCATCTACTCTTGAAATCAGAGTATAGCGGTCTTCACAAAACATAAAATTACAAAACACAGTAATGGAAAATTATGGTGGGGAAGAAACTGTGATCAAAATTACTAAATTGAATATACTTACAAAAAAAAACAAGGAACAAGGTTTATGTGGAATGACATTTTTTACCTGAGCCATTTCATTTGCTTAGAAGGATGTGTTTGTGGTATAGTGGTACATCATTGATATACCAGTTAACTTCTGTGCTGTTTACTGCTATTTTTAAGAAATGACTCTGCAACTGATCCTTGTTGAATAGAACAGTCATAATTCATTTACTTTAATGGCAAAACAGAGTTAGGACTACGAAAATATACAAGCAATTTAAGAGGAAAGACGTCAAGGAAATTGCAGAGTATTTGAGATCAGAGCTTTCAGCACTGAAAAATCCTTTAAAAATTCAAAAGCCTGTTTAGAGATGTAAATATGCAATAAAAGTTAACTTCCATATATTTATATGCAAAATCCACAGACATTTGCAAAGAAGAGATGATGTTGCATGTTTGCAACTCAACAATAATCAAATATTAGTTTCACAGTGTGCTTCTTTAAATAACATTTCTGTGGATTAACATTAACGGATTTCTGTCAATGAAATATAGTTAGTTAAGGCTCAAGTTGGTCATACAACATAAATATGTCTAATGATTCCATTTAAAATATTATTTTTAATATTAAATTAAAATGTAGAGTGAAAATTTTCATTAATTTGGAATACACCAGTTGAAAACAATACCTCTAGAATGGGAAAACTCCATTCCATTTCCTGTCCTAATTCTTGCTCTAACTTGCACAGAATATTTTGTTCCAATGATTGCTCTACTTAGCAGATACATTCCTGCCCAAGAAACCCAGCCAAGTGTTGAGATTAAATCTTTATTTAAATTATAAGATAAAAATAGTGCCATGTGCTTTTTTTTCTCCATACCCTATGGTATTAAGACTCGGATATCAATCTCTGTAACAATGAATCAGGGAAAAAAGCCATAACTCTAAAATCCTGTTGAGAAAACACACATCATGTGGTCACAGAATCACAAAATGGCTGGGTTTGAAAGGGACATCTTGTGGTCATCTGGTCTAATCCTGTCCATGCAGGGCTATCTATAGTTGGCCCATATCCAGGACCATGTTCAAATAAATTTTAAATATCTACAAGAATGGAGACTCCACAGCCTGTCAGTTTGTGCCAATGCTCAGTGACCACCTTCACAGTGAAAAGCATTTCCTGATATTCAGAGGGAACCTCCTTGTTTCATGTTGTGTCCATTGTCTCTTTCTCTTTCACTGGGCACCTCTGAAAACCAGACCATTTCTGTCTACTTTATAACCTCCCTTCATATACTTATACATATGAACAAGAGCCCCCAAAGTGCCAATTCAACTTCATGTATCACAAAGTTAACCTCAAACCTGCTTCATCACTCGATCGACGTTTAAAGGCTGGAGTAAGGTGCAGACAACTATTGCAATACCTAAACCATGGACATCTGTCCTTAGGAAGGTGAGTCCTTATGCAGTTAAACAGGTGGGACTTTTAGAATTTTTTTTTTTTTAACACTGCAAATGATCCTGACAGCCCCTCTACGTGCCTTCTTGTTAGTCATTGGAAAAGCTCAATCCCAGTTTAAACGTGGGCCTCTCCCTGTGTGTTTCCATACGTCCCAGAGAAGGAACAAAGTAGCTTAAATATGTATACTCACCCAAGACTTCTAACACAGTTAGGCCACAATACATACAAAATTTAAATGTCTCTGATGAGGCACTTCAGTAGTTATGCACACTGACAAGGAAACACTAATAAGGAAACTGCCTGAAGCTACCTGGTTAGAATATGTTAAGCCCATTCCATTTTGTGAATCCAAACCAGAGTCATCTCTTGGTCTTTGCTCCAAAACTAGCATGAGGTCATGCTTTGTAAGAAGTAGGAGGATGAAATTTTGGCATGCATGTAACCATTCAGCTTTTCTATACCTTAATAGTTAGAATACCCAGATGAGAATCTTGTCTTTTATTAGTGATGTCTTCTTCTAGGGAAGTGTCTAGCAAACCAAATATAGAATTGATCAAGAGAGAAGACACTTTGCCTCTGTCTTATAGCTGGACAGCTATATAGCCAAGAGATAAGAGTAGTTACTTTTCTTCACAAATATTTCTTCTATATCACTCTATTATTATTCATAATAAAAATAGTTTAATTATACTAATCACAAATACTTAAATAAATCTACTTGTCAATTTACCTCTATTCTTTGTTCTTTCTTCAACAAATGCATTCTGAAATGTTTATATGCAGTCTGAGAAAAATTGCTTGTCATATGTCAAATAAATTAATCCTATAGAAGACATAGATTATGAAAAGTATCACACACACATAAATACTGAAATGAATGTGCTTATTTTGCAGTGCCAATGCAAGTAAAGCCTGTCATTTTTTGCATACAGCCTTGGGAATGACAGGATCAGTTATCATCAATCAGAGGAAAGAATACAATAAATGTCAATCTGTATAAAGAAAAATAGTCTGTTCTTTTCTGACCACTACTAAAATAAAACACAATGGGAACATAGGTCATTAATATTTATAAGACTTATAGGTTTTGATACACAGAAAATTTAGCATTTTAACTGGACTTGATTAATTAAAAATAATGTCCCAGTAATTCAAGACCTGTACTCTGAAAATTCACACATGGTATCTGAATAAAATATATTAGCAACACAGCTGGGAGACTAGCTCTTAATAAACTATTTCTTGAAAGAGCTATGCTGCTAATGAAATATATGCCACATTCTCAAAATATGTTTTTTCTCAAATGCTCTATTACCCTCTATCACCCCAGATGAGGGAGGGGCAAGGGTTGGGGGTAGATATTACTGACTCTTACAGCTGACAATGAAAACTTCTGAGGAACAATTGAGTGTTCAATTTGTTACATCTTTTGGTTACACAATCTGGTTTCTGCATTGTAAATGGAAGATTTCATTGTCCCTGTTTGATTGAATTCTTACACCTTCAGGCATAAAAAAAGACACCTTGAACAGCAGTGCAAATAATTTCACAATTTATGGCAACCACAATTGACTACAAGATACTCACTCACACAAAGATGAGAATTTTTCTGTCAAAACCACAGCAAACCGTTCTCCAGGACAGTAACACTTTATTGAACGAACTCATAATTTAAAAGTGTCATTCAAGTTTCTCTGGTATCTCTGAAAAACTTGTGGAAGAAAATATGTCTAGCACCCGTGGGTTTTTTGATATAACAGACTATGTGCTACAGAAGCTATGAATGGCAAAATTTTTACAGGCACTTCTCCTCATTCCTTCAGTCTCAATATGGTTTCATTTGATCTGAAAATGGACTGGTATATCCAGGCTCCCCTTAAAAATAAATGCAGTTTGAGCTGTTCTAGTTTTTAAGCCAGGTTTTACAGCTTCTCTGTGAAGTGTTTTGTGGATGTGCTTCACATTTTAGTTCTGCAGAGCCATATATACAGCAGGGAAAATGATAATGTAAAAATCCATGGATTATTCCTACAAACTTTCTGCTGGTCAGTAACAGAGCTGACTGCTGTGACTAGCAAAAAATGGGAACTGCACTCTCAGGTTTCAGTCGGACAAAATAGTGTACTTGCATGCTATCTGTATGAAAGTAGTTTTAAACCAGTTACCTTGGCCAAAGAAAAAAGAAATTTTATTTTCATGGACATAGAATCACACAATGAAAAAAAAAAAAATCCATAGAAGTCTATATGTAGCACTCCAAATGTGTAAAAAACTCTTCTCTTAATCTCCTCAACAACTGCTGATGGGCAAATATGTAATTAAAATATAAGAGTTTCTGCCATTTTACTGTTTGGGAGGACCATTATTTTCTTTCATTATTTTCTTACTGTTCTTACAGTGACAAATTATTTGGATAAGAAGAAAGGTAAACAAAACAAAAAATTGATTTTATCTTAGAGTATTTCCTCTATGAAGCTGTTGTAACTTGTTGCTTATTCAGGCAGAACACATTTTATCTCTCCCTGTTTAAATTATTGGTATTAATATTTTTTGGGTCACCTAAATATATAATTGCACAGTGTATAGATCTACCCAATGTTTGGGGCTTTTTTATTTAAGGAAAATGAATTATACCTTCACTGGTCCTTTAGCACTGTAGATTCATATTCCCTACACACCAGTGTGTTGGGGAAATGTAAGATGCATTGTGTCTCCAGAAGAGCAAAGTGTTTCCATATTTCAAATGTGTAAAGTTTCATGGATGAGCAAACAAGCATAATCACTGCTGCACACATTTGTGTCAGACAGCCTTATGGATACATATTTCTGCTGCTGAAATCTTTATTTTCTTAATGTGCCAGATTGTTAGATCATGCACAGGGCAAAATACTTGAATTAATATCTAGTAAGCCAAAATAACTGTGGCCATTCTTCCCTGTTAGAGGTCTGTTTGTGGGATTTTATTGTTCGTGAAATATAACTCTTGTCAGAAAAAGGCCATATCAGTTATTTCAAGGTATCTCCTAAGAAAATGAATTTACATATTACCACAAGAACAGCTGAACAGATTTAGAAAGGGTAGCTTTTGGTAGTAGGCTAGTTGAAAATGGATTTTGAAATGTGAAGGCCACCATTTTGTTTCTATGAAAACCAAACAAACACAAAGGGTTCTGGAGCAGCACAGAAGCTGAAATGAGCTTTTTGACTACAAATCAAACAAATAAACAAACAGAAAAACCCAAACAATAATTTGCATGTCCCTGTTCAGAAATGCCTCCTAGCTGCATATATTCCTATGGCAATTTCTCAGAATATGTGGAATGGAAGAATTAATCAGTGTTTTGTTTGGGTGCTTGCTTTGGACTTTATTGTTTATAAATATACTAATCTATTTGTTTGTTTATTCCTTAGTGTATTGTGCCTTAGAGCAAAACCTGATAAAAATGTTTTAGAAATTAAGTATAGGTGTTTCTGTGAATGCTAAATATATTTTATAGCAGTTAATAAATCAGTTCAGATTTAGTAGATAACTGTTTCAGACAGAAAAAAATTGTGGGATGGTTTAATAATCCTATACTAAATGATGCAATTCCATTAAATTATGTGGAAAATGAGCATAAGGGAAAGAGTTAGCAGAACGGAATTTTTCATACATTAAAATCCAAGTGTAGAATTTTTTGGTGTTTAAAAGAAACAATAGGACTACTATGCAGAGGTCATTTTTCATTAAAATGCTATGCATGTTAATACCTACTGCACATGGATTAGAGGTGTTCTGTTATTTAAAGAAGAAAAAAATCATACTGATTGAGGATTTTAAAAAACATCTGTCATGCATATAAGGCACAGACCAAGAGTCCATATTAATATGCATTGCCATGAAAATGTTGTAACAGCTGTAAGGAGTTGTGCTGCCAGCTTGCCAAACGAAAAACAAAACCTATTTCAAATCACAGAAGACGAAAAAATAGAGCAGGCTCTGGCATGAACTATGCATTACATTTTATACTCGGATTGGTCAAATGGATACATGCTCTTACTTCATACAAATATCACTGAATTAAGATTTCTGAAGCAGTGAAATAAAGGAATAGTAGTCAAGTGTGTGCAGACTCACAAGTAAGAATATTCAATATCAATTTCTTACAAAATTACTGAAAAGTGCACATGTCCATTTACAGTAACAGGAAAGATGCTGAATGTTTATTATGCCTTTTCCTCTGAAAAATTTCTTTGGTCATAGATGGAAATTTATAATTCTGCTTTGCTTCTGTAAATGTCACTTAATAGGGTAATCACAGATTATTGCCTCTTTTTTCTAGTGTTGTTTTTACCATTAGAGGTCAGAATTTCTCAATTCAGTCAGCAGTATTGTAGAAAATTTATCAGATTTTGCTGTATTTCAAAATAAAGAGTAACAGTATGAAATACTTTCAGAGAAAGATAAAGCAAGAATGGAGGAGATCCAAATAAATGCACCAAATAAACAATATAACACTATCACATTAACTGAAATATCCCACTGGGATGTAATTGTCCTCTAATGACTGCAACAGTCTGCATAATTTTAGTTTCAATTTCAAGTAAGACCTAAATATTAGACTGAGGCCATGCTTTTTTTTTATGCAATGTCCAAAATAATGTAACGTCACTTATGTAGCATCAGCCAATACCTATCCATGGAGGTTCAAACTGCTGATGATTGACAGTGAGTCCAACAACTGCTTTTTCTCACCTGTCAGGTATAATCCACTGTTCCAATCTTACATTTCATCTTTTACTTTTATTAAAGAAGTTTAATTTTAAGCTACAGTAATGTTTTTTTTAATTTTTTCAATATAAAAATTTAAGCAGAGCTTTTATTCAATAGCTAAAAACTTTGATATATAATTTGTCCCACCTAGTTTGTGCATGTCAAGGTCACTACAACTGGTAACTTTTGGAGATATAACATGTCTCTGGCACTATTTATTTAAGAGATCAGGGGGAGAGTAGAGAAAGGAGAGAGGGGGAAAACTTCTGCATTAAACTTTGCAAAAAAACCAGAATTTGGATTTGTCTTGTTTAGAAATACAGCTCTGTGCTTATTTAATTAGGGACAGTATTATATTTCAGAAGCAGGTAGAAACTTGAAGTTACAGCAGCCTACCTTCATCACAGCCTTTTCTACTTTGGGGATTTATTTTCACTTCTAATTCTCTGACAATGAACTTTCATGCCAATTTTTTTTTTTTTTTTTTTTTTTTTTTTTTTTTTTTTTTTTTTTTTTTTTTTTTTTTTGCACCAACATGGAGTGCTGTTACATCCAGTTTATTCTGTGCTGAAATCAATTTGGAGAAGCAATATAAATTAAATGCCATCTCGTAAGAGGTGACATAATAATGAAGCACTCCTCTTCTACCCAAGGACTTCTTGCCATACAGACATCATTTCTTTCCTTTAAATATCTGTTTCTGTGATTGCCAAATCAGCAGGCTAAAATCTTATAATCCAAAAAGACAGTTTTTCCTTTACCATTAATCAGTCACTTTTCACCAAAACAGAATTAGAACAAAGAGACAAATTATCACCTTGGCAAAAGGGCATGTACAAAAACTATTGAACAGCTTGGGATGATTCCTGTTAAATATACAGGTTTAAAGAATGGTTTTATGGCACTCTTGTTACAGGGCTCAGGAGTGATAGTATTGTCCAATTACTAAATTTTGTAAGAGGAATTCCTGTGCAACACAGTTAAGTCCCCAAGTACAACTTTGAAATAGTCTCTTACATAGGCAAAGTGTCCCTGTCTGTGGTCTTGCATGACTGAATATAGGCAGCAACATTCTTAAAGTTGTAGAAATAGTTGGAAAGAATGATCAATAAAAGTAGCAGAAAAATATTCATTAGAAAACTATAATGCTAGTTGGATAACAATAAATAGCAAATACAGAAGTAGCCAAAAAAAAACCAAAAAAAAAAAAAAACAAAAAAAACACACTGCAAAAAAATAACCAAAAAAAATCAAACCAAACCAGAACCAAAACAAAAACAAAACCGAAAAACAAAAACCCAAAAAAAAAAAAACCCAAACCAAAACAAAACCAAAAACAAAAACAAACAATCACCAAAAAACCCTGTATTATACCTGTGTTTAAATGTCCAGATATATACATCACTGAAAATGTGGAAATGTGAAAAATCTGATCATTAGATTTCTTTTGTCAAGATGAACTCTTAAGAAATATACACACATATACACATATATATGTATATATGTACAAGCGTATAAATGTAAGCATGAATGTATGTAGAACGGAAGGGAACTCTGGAGGTCCCAAACCTGTGAAGTTCTGAAGTGAGTATGGTTGCTCTGGCTTCATCCAGCCCAGGTTAGAACAGCTTCATGGGTGGAGAATTCAGAATCTCTCGGGGCAGCAAGTCTGGCCTTAAGCTCTTAACCACTCTGAATCTACAGACATGTATTTATTATTCATCTCTTATTGAAGTATAAGATAAGACCCTTATGGCAAAGAAAAACCGTCACTGTTGTGATGGGTATTTGCTTTATAATGCATTGTTTATTTATATAGAGAGTAGTTAACTCCATGTGATACAAACTGAAGAAACTAATAGACACTATATAAGAAAATCTTTCTTTCTGTAGTTAAGAGTGGAAGGATTTGACCACAGGAGATTGTACTGATATTTTCCCGGGTACTGACAAGAATGAAAGCTTTGCAATCAGCTCTTTTAATCTAGCACTGTATAATATCACACTCATTGCAAAACTGGACCCAGGACAGCAAGAGCACCTTGAAATCCATGTTTCTCTGAGCCAAAGGAGTCCCTGCAATATATTAGCTGCATTCTGTAGCAATAGCCCAGATACACACAAAAAACTCTGGGACAGTCTAACCTGGATTCACATTTGTGGCTTAAATGGAGGCTATTTTTGTTCAAATTGCCTGTCAGTCTGTTTGTGTGCACAGTAAAAGAAAACAGAAATAAAGGAAAATAATTAAAACCAAACCCAGTAAAGTTATATAAAATACAATTTGGGGGCTTAAATATTGTCTTGATCCAGAAAACTTGGGGTTTGCATGGTCTCTTTGAAGGGGCAGAGTGGAAATTTATCTACACATTATCAGTGTGTAGGTGTCTGAAAATGACATGATGAAAGGGAATTTATTTCTAAAACAACATGCTGTCAAAACTGGCATATGTAATTTGATCAGGGACTATTTAATTACAAAGCCTTATGACATACACTAATACAAAAATATCCATTAGAGTGATATTATCCCCTTCTTAAATCAGGATGGCAACAGTTTTTGCCTAAAGCTTTCTGAATAGCTTCCAATACAAAGTTAATCATGTTTATCATCTATTTCAGAATTAGCTGGATTTGTATTATATTGTAACACAAATGTTTTGAAAATATTTTGGAAAGCATTTCAAAAGGCAAACTTAATCCAATTCTGTCTGGCAGAGCATCTACATGCTGAACCTTGAAAAACCACATTACTGCATGAGTCAAGTTTCTCTCATTCTTTCACCTAATTTTATTCTCTGATTTTTATGCCTGTTATAAACATAGAAATGTTTAGAGTCAGGGCAATGTTTAATGGAAAATCAGTTTTCTATTCTAGTATATTCAGTGATTTAAGTATTTTCTTTTATACAAACACAGAGTAAAGCAAATTCTTCACATAAACACACTTTAATTTTTATGTTAGTGAAAGATATAGTTGAAGACTTGGATGACTTAAACACAGTCTGAGTACACTATCGCTGATTTTTTTTCTTTTTTTTTGACTAGAAAAGGACATTTAGAAGTATCAAGACCAAGTGGTTCTTTTTGCTTTTTCTCTCAGGCAGCTGCAGAATTAAATGAGAAGAAAAAAAATAATTGAGAGTGTTATATTGAGAAATGTGCATGTTCGTGCATGAAGTTCAAACAAAATATGCTGGCAACACAGAACAAAGTTCACTGGCTAATTCCAAATACATTCTTTGGGTAATTTTTCAGAGGGCAGTGATCACAGAGTTAGCATAATAAAGGCTCTTTCAATAAGTAAACTTCTAAAGGAACTAAAAATTCCCTTCTTCTCTTGAAACATAGATGCAATGCCAAGCCCCTCCCAGCACACTGCCTTTCTGCATGTCTGCTATGTTCTGTATGCCTGCTACTCTGCTCCACAAGTTCTCCTGACCTGCTTTTTTTCTGTTTGTTTGGGTCTCCTGTGCATTTTCTTTCCTCTCCATACCACACCTTGAAGAGAGGGTCATCTGCTCTGTCAGGTTGCATACTGATTTCTGTTAGAGGTCCTTTGAATAACAAGGATTCTCTTCATACCCCACTTCTGAAGGGCAAGTCATATATGCAGAAAATTTTGAGCTGGTGGAGTGGTCTCATTATATTTCCAGGTCTATAGGTGTAGTCTGGGAAGTGAATGTATCTGGCACTGCCAGTATCAAGATATGCAATTTAAATTAACCCCCTTGAAGACCACAGAAAAAATTACACTAATGCAGAACCCCAAAAGGAGAAGGAAGCTTGGAGATGTCCTCAAATGCTAACCCACCACCATAAAAATTAAAGAATGTGACTGATGCCATCAGGATTCAGTCCCACTGGAAATGCTGATATAACAAAGAAAAGTTAATATTACTCTGAGAGAGGTGTATCAGAATATGCAAATTTATGTTAATAGAGTTTATTCTGGTACAAACTGGAAAGAATAATGCATGGAAATAGGTATGTACTTAAACAGTCACCCTCATATCTTAACAGGATGACCATGAACTGATCTATCTTGTGCCTTTGATGTGGTCTACCTGCCTATACCACACAGCTATTTTCTAGATGACAATCTACACATTATCATGAATTCAAATTTTCCTCTATTTTTGAGTATATTTTGCATAAATTTTTATATATTCTTAATGTGCAGTTTCTTAGGTCTTCCTGTTTTAATCCATGCAATAATAGACCTAAAAAAGAGTATCTAGTGGTGTAGGTCCACTATATATCTACAAAGCAACCTTAAAGCCAAAACACATACACAAGATATGGAGAACAGCTCTACAAAATGCTTTTCAGTAATTCTCCTTAGAATAGCCATAAAAAGCATTAAGTGTAGAGATGGGCGAACACAGCTGGGGATTCTTCTGTGATCCTGTATCAAGGGCTGTTCTGTGGATAATCCTTTTAGAAATGCTTTTTGGCCTGAGCCAGCATGTGCCAAGTTTCTGCATCAATCACGACATTCTGCCCTTCCCAGATAGCAGCCAGTCAACAGCTAATGCGATTACATGGCCAAGAGAGTTTTTAACAGGAAAATGGTTTAGAAACTTGCAATTGGATTTGAACTGATAATTCCTTGATTGAAAGGTAGCTTTTTATGTACTGAAGCTGAATGACTATTTCTAGAAATGAAAACAGGGGTCAAAAGTAAAAAATATTTGGTTTTCTGTTGTTTTTTTCTTTTTCTTAAAGCTTCGGTTAAAGTACTTGTCACTTGCTTTAGAAGTCATTTAGAAGTCAAACATTTCTTTGAATACAAAGGAGGATCCATTTGGATGCAGTAGACATATGCTGATTGTCAAGATATTTACTGTAAATAGGCTGTGAGCTTTGCAATCCACATTGCAGCCTACACTGCAGCTTTATTAGAACAGCCAAAGATATCCATGAAAGTGCAATTATGGTATAGTGAAGATTATCCTATTTGCAGCTGAAAATTGCATATTAACTACATGTGAAAATTTAAAATATGATATTCTAGTAGTTCTATTCTATTTCATTTTAGATTAATTAATTTTATCTCAGTAACCAAAATTCATTACTTTAGACCACAGGCTGAATGCAAATCACACTAATTGGCTAATTGTTCCATTTCATTCAAGTGAACATCAACTTATTAAACACCAACTTGTTGACTAATTTCCCTGTCACGGGTCATTTCCCTATCATTTTTTCTGAGTTTACCATGGAAAGACAGGAAACAGACCATGAAACCTGAAAGTTTTGCCTTCTGAACACAAGGGCCTACCCTAACATTGAGTTTTAACTGTCTCACTGACCAAGCACAAATTGTAAACAAACTGGTAAACTCGGTTGGAGCATTTAGAAGGCACTGTAAATCCAGAAGAAGATGCAGTATGAGGATGACCCAAGTAAAAACATACAGAGCCCACATTTGCCTATTTCCTTTTGCCTATCACAAACAGCACTTTAAATGGAAAATTTTGGAACTTTTCCTGGGTCATCTTACTACAATTTATCAGTTAGCAAATACTTGATAATTTCAGTTAATCAATATTTAACTATTTTTAGTCTCTCTGCAATTGTAAGCACTTGCATTTTACCCACATTTCTAGCTGTGAGGACCTCTTAGGGAGTTAGCTGGCTACCTGTGGTCTGAGGAGCTTTAGTCCTTATATGTACTTAGGCTGATGCTTGCCTGACTTTCAGTATATCTAGGCTATGGTGGAAAATTGTGGCTTCTCTGCAACATGATACATAGGGGAAACCCCTCATATTAGGTTCCATTCCCGTCTAAGGTTGCATTTGTCAGCTGGTCCTTCATCACTGGAGAAAACTAGGGCTATTTTTCTATGGTGGCTTTCTATCAATTGGACATCTCAGCATTCCTTGCTCTGCTACTGATATGAATACTTCTTTCTTCAATGAGTTTGAGACAAGTATCTTTTTCCCTACATTTTTTATATAGTGTTTTTAGTACTACTGACTAGGTTCTTCTTTTTTAACTATTGCCATTGAGTTTATTGTTGGCAAAGAGGCTGGATTTTTTGCATTAAAAACTGATGCACTCATAATCCTTTCTTTTGAATAATTTATTAAGACAAACCCCAAGAAAAAACCCAAAAAAACCCCGAAACCATACCTCTTATGAAAATACCACATCTACATCCACAAATGCTGATCACTCTTCTTACAACCTCATTAGTGTATCTGAGCCATCTGCAGTGCCAAAGAAATGTATGACCAAAGATTCGGCCAAACACATGTCAACTCTAAGTGTTTTTGTTGATTTGCATCAGACCTCAGACTATGTTCAAACATGACTGATAAAAACAGGTTACATTTTCGTAAGGAGGGGAAGGTAACAGCAATATGCAGGACTTTTCCTCCCAGAACATCACTGGATGTTGCCACAAGATATAATGGGACAAATGTGGGCTCAGACACATGAAGGGTAGGTGGGTAGTGCTTAAGACAAATTAATCAGATTTAAACCTCATCAAAAGTTTCAAAGGGTTGGTTCACATCCAAGAACTCTGTTTTGAACAGTGCCAAAACAAAACAGGGATCTAAAAATAAGGCTCTGCAATGTGTCTACCATCATCTCCCTTGTTCTATTTTTTCTCAAATAAAATTTCAATGACTCAATCCATTAGGAAACTAGGAAAATGAAGGAGTTTTTAAGAACCTTTCCCAATGAACAAAGAGGTGATTCCAATGAGAAAGGGTAAGGAGACAATTGATTTACAGTCCACAAAAGCCAAAAGAAGAAAGAAAATAAGTCCATCTATCATCCTGGCTTTCATAATTTGTTAATTTAAAAAACAGAGAAACAACCAAACAAAAACCTCCTCTAACTAAATTAGGTTGGTTACTGAAGATGCCTGTTTCCTAGTTCATCTTAATAATTTTTATATTCTTAATTAATTTTGAGAACATTAATATCAGCTTTAATGTTGAGGTTCCTACTTCTTTGTAATCAGATTAAGTAATTCCAATGTCTTTCATGTGTTTTCTAGTTCTCCTTTCAACTGCTTTCATAACTGCTTGCTTCTATTTATATTTCTCCTACCGCAAAGCCAATGTCACTAAGATACTTCTGTTCTTGCTCATAATAAATCTGCTATTTTTGGAAAGAGGCTCAGCACCATTTGTGCTGATTAATTGCTTTCATTTCTTTCATCTTGT
Source organism: Vidua macroura (assembly GCF_024509145.1). Classification (NCBI taxonomy): domain Eukaryota; kingdom Metazoa; phylum Chordata; class Aves; order Passeriformes; family Viduidae; genus Vidua; species Vidua macroura. The sequence continues at coordinate 23,280,639 of NC_071572.1, forward strand.
CTTCCAATATCCATCTCTTTTATTTTGCATTAACCCCTTACATTCTCTGGATGGAGATCTAGTAGAGCCAGGCTATCACAATGCTGACAGCTCCTTAACAATAGCCAGAGATGCTGGAGTATTTCTGCGTCACAGGCTGCAAAATACACCCCCACCTTCCTGATATGGACACATTCACAGATAAGCTGTGATGAGTCCCATGTTCTTCTTTCACACTACTTGTTCCAGCCTAATTGAGCAATGGTGACAGGGAGACATTTTTCTCTTAGCACTCATCAAGATGTAATAACAGGGTTCCTATTGTTAAGCAGGCAAGTCTTGCTTTTGTTGGCACTAATAAGAGTTTTAATGTAAACATCAGCCTCAAAAGACAATAGACTCATAGTTAACAGAATACAAAAATGTCTAATAATAACAACATATCTTAATTTTGACTTCTGTCACATGATTCTGAGATTGTCAGTATTTTGTCATAAACTTAACATAATAAGTTAGAGCAATCCTATAAAAGACATAGACATCAGAATGCAAAGTGGATTTCCCACTCATAAAGCTTGTTTAAAGTTAATAGTGAAAACAGCCAGAGCCTTGTCACAATGTAAACGTGATGTAAAAATAAAGGACAAGAACCTGGCTCTCTCTGCCTCTACCTTGGCCAGAAGAACCAGTCCAGCAAAGACATGGAAGAAGCTCACTTTTTGCTCCTTCAAAGAACAAAAGGACAGAAAGGGTGACATTGACATGTCATATGTAACCAAATATGGTGCCTCCTGTTCTTTGTTATTAGCTATCAGACTTCATTTTATTTTACTCCGGGCCTGTGGGTGTACAAAACACTCCGGGAGCTCCTAATCCAAAATTCCTTTCAGCATGGTATATGCTGTCTCTACTCTACTTGTAAACAACAGACCTCAATAAAAGATTTATCGCGATTTATATCTAACTATTAGCTGTTTAATAGTGTAAGTCTACCTACTACATCTTTCTACAAGACAGATAATTTTAGGGGTAGTTGGAGGTGACAATAAGCTTTGGTTTACTGGCCTTCTCTCTTCTGGTTGCAGAAAATTAATGGAATGAAAAATGTCACTTGATATTTGGTCACTACTATTGTTTTGATCCACCAGAGCAAAATTATACCACAGTGAAATGAAAAGCCAGAAATACGTTTAAAAGCAGTTCTAAAATGTCAAACTTGTACACCTAACACCAGTTAATTGGACCCATGCTGAGACACATAACAAACCTGATCACCGGTTACTGAGGTCACAGGACCTCTACTGAGCCAAGTGTCTGATTTTGCATATTTTGGTTCTGACTTCCAGAGCACTGTCCAAATGTAAAGTTTTTCAAAACATTACTTAGTTTATTGAAAAAGTCATCAGTGGCCTGACAATAATTAGCCACAAGATCCACAATATCATTAGTACCAGAGAGCCTTGTCATAATGATATTAATTTTTCTATTGTTCACACAAAGCCAAGGGTGCTGACTGCCAGATATAGGCTATCTACTTTGCCTAAGTCTCTGTGCCAGGGAAAGTTTATAATATGATTACAGACGTGAGCACATTCCTACATTATGTCAGATGCTTTTTTTTTTTAAATGCCATCTTCCAGATTCACTATTTATATTTAAAATCCCTCTAGTCTCAGTGTTGTAAAACATAAAATGACCGTGGAATCAGTGAAGGAATGTCTCCCTGAGTTTACAGTCTGGAACAATGGCTTGAAATAGCATAAATTGCCTTGTATTTCCTGAAGGGATGTTATTGCTGAAGTCTGATGGCAATTCTCTTAACATCAATTATTCCACTACTGATTCTACCATGTCATAAAGCTTGTTTAAAGTGAATAGTGAAAACGGCCAGAGCCTTGTCACAATGTAAATGTGATGTAAAAATAAAGGTCAAGAACCTGGCTCTGTGTGGCTCAGTGTGGCAGTGACCCACACTGGATGTACCTACAGCTTTTGGCAAATGTTTGCTGTGTGAGTTTAAAGATATTCACTGCATTTCATGGTGCCTACCATACAATTTGAATGCAATTCGTGTGAGAGGGCACTGTGTACCTGTTGTATTTAAATTGCCAGTGATATCCATGTTTTTATGCTGTACCAGAAGAGGTTACTGGGTCCAGAGAGACACCATGTAAATCTTCCTCACCTCCCCAGAAAGCTTTCCAGCTTTCTAATATTCAGTGAATACTGCAGCATAAAGACAATGTGCCACAGTCATCTTTCTGTTTTCTGACAAATTTATGACCATGCTTTCCTCAAGGGAAGTTGAATAGAAGGTTACTCTGTGTTGCTGAGAGAAAAAAAACCAAACAGAAATAGTATTATTTACTAAAAACAGATGCTGCCACCTTCTTGAAAATCATTTTGTTTCATTTGTTTAAGATAAGGAAAAGAGGGGGGAAAGGAGGGAGCAAGTAATGTAGAATAAACTGTACCCTACCCTCTGAAAGTTTCATTTGGCACACAAACAACTCACTAACCATTTCTAAGTAGTGATAATTAGCAAGTCAACTTCTGTCTGTTTATTGGTTTTCCTGTTCAGTTATTTTTGCTATCATGGTACATTCAATCACTTTTTTTCTTCCCACAGAGTGAATTTACCAGTTCATGAATTATTCTGGCACTATTTAATATGTATTTTTTACTGTCCACAGGGTTTTGATGTCACTATTTTTGTAACATTAATTAAATTGCATTACACAGAGTATTTCTGATCACTTGTCGTGTCACATCCTTTGCAACCCTAATATTTGTGTTTGGTACATTGAATGAAATAGTATACAAGATAAATACAGTCACCAAAATGAAGTACTGGTTCATGATAGGAGCAGATTTCTGGGATTACAGTTCCAGTCTCATGGTAGCAGCATTCCCAGAGGGCAGAGGGATGTTCAGATGAAAGAGGAAGGCAATAAGCCTTGGATAGGATGGTTTTATACAGCTTCCAGAGAACAGTTCTTTTTTTTTTTTGCTAGGCTGTGTTTCTGATTTACCTGTATTGTTGCAACAGTTCCAAGGACATATCATGACAGATTTTCCCTCAGTTGTGTACACAGAAATGCTCAGGAAAAATTAATGTTGCATTCCACAAATTTTGGGGCCTGCAAATACCAGACAAGCTCTTCTATTCCCTCTCTCCATGAGACATCATCTTTTCACTAAGTTTCTTTAATTTTATTTTCCTTGTCTGCACTCTTACTTTTTACTTGTTCGTACATTTTAAAGGAAATTTTCTTTAATTTCTGCTATGTTGTCAATCAATTATACCTTTTTTCCACTTTTTTTTTCTTTCCTTTTTGTCTGAGGGGGGTATGATGAGGGACTTTTTCCCCAATGTACAGATAGATTACTTCTCTCTTCCATGATGCTAGGAGAGCAGATCAAGGAAAAGTAAAGGATGAAGAACACAATTGAATCAAAAATATGTGCTTTGCATTCATGAAGTGCTTATAAGAATAAAATCTTTCCACTGATTGTCTAGTTACAATCAAGATGCACATCTCAAGTGCAACTAGTAAAAACTCTGTGACTACAGCAATAAAGCTGTAAGAACAATACAAATCAGGCAGTAAGGTGAAATTACCCTGCCAGAGTGCTCTGATGAAACTTGAATGAGAAAGCAGCTTCAAAAACAAAGTTTCCTCTTCAGCATAAAAAAACCCAAACAGTTGGATTGCAGAGGGATATTTCTCAATGATAATTCATAGTCACAGGCAATATTAGACTGCTGAATCTAAGGTCAAGGCAAAGAATAGTCCAGGCTAGAAGAACTCAATGGACAAAATCAAGTTGTCAGAAAAGACCAAGGAATTAAATTAAGATCACCTCTGCCATCTTGATTCAATCTCCCACCGTATCATCTGCAATAGCATGGATGTTGTTACATGTTCATTATTCTTTGGCTACATACAATGAATAATTGCAGAATATAGTGTAGATGGTGTTTATTTAATAGAGAGAAAGACAGTAATTTTTCAAAGCCTCCAGCTGCAGTTAAAATAAAATTTAAGGCATTGTGATGACAATCGCCTCCATTACAAGAGCAGACCCATGGGACTGGGTCCTGGGTCCTGGGTCATGCAAATAAAGGCAATATTTTAACATAAGACACAAGCCTCTGCTTGGTACCTCTTAATTTTGAGTACTTGGAAACTTTGTATTTCCTTAATGTGTCATTGTCTGTGTGTATTTTCTAAAATGTAAACTAAAGCAACGTAAAATAAAACAGAAACTGTTGTATCATGGTGGTGGTTTGTATAGGTCATCAGTAGAAGGTTGATGACATTTGATGCATGTCTACTTCGACCCTGATTTCTGATGAGGAACACATGACTGTGGTCACAAAGCCTTTTGCAGTCTTTACCCACTACTTTCCTCCTTCAATTTTTCAACACCAGGCGTTTCCCCATGAATTACCTGTTTTTTCCTTTTCAATTCTTTTTGACTCCATAATGATGATTTCCCAATTTCAGCATTTCACTCCCAATTTCTCCATTTTGTCTCAATACTTCCCTAATCACCTGATTTGTCCCTGATGATCCTGGCTGACAAGTTTGGGTTCCTCCCTGTCCTGGCCCAGGTCTGCTGAGCTAAATATCACAGACTCCTCCTTTGTTTCCAGCTGACAGTCCAGGACATTCCACCTGTGTATCTGAGGCCAGAAGTCAAAAACAGATTTTCATAAGACGATCCTCTGTTTCAGAGAAGAATCTAATACAGAAGTGTTCTCTCTTTATTAATTCCATAGAATTTTCCAACTAAATGGCTTTTTATCTTGCAAGCCTAATTCTAGCTGGTAAATGCCTGAGTGCCTGAGCAGTGACAGCAATGATGAGAGTTCCTTTATTTATCTTGTGATAGAATCTTAAGTTTTTTACCGATGAAATCTGAGTAATCTACCCAGTGGTTGTATATGGCAGTCCTTCAAAACCTAAAATGGCTGGATTTTGAAAGGGACAGCAAAAGATGAGGGAAATTTAGCACAGTGCACTACCTCTATTTTCATACGCAAATGTTCAAAAAAGAACATTGTGAATATTGCTATTGCTGACAATCAGCCATATATATAGGTTGAGTGCCCACAAGAAATAAATTTTACAGCATTTTAAGGATAATCTCTTCTTATTACTTTCACATCCTAGTACTAACAAATGTATTGCTTTTAAAACATCAGTTATTTATCATAAAAATAAATGTCCCTAAAGTTTTCTTCTACATGACAGAAGTTAATGGTAAAATTATCCTAAATATCCATCTTAATGTGATCTTTCCCCATATCTTATACAATAAGAGTGCACTAATATATCACTTATTCCATAAAGACCTCCACTCTATGGAACTATCATTTTTCCATTTATTCAGAGCAAAGCAACAATTAGATCCTTGTATTAATTATAACCCTGGCTATGTGCTGGTGGCTTCCATTATAAAGTGCTAACTCTTGAGTGATGTCACAATAATTCATTACTGATATTTACTTCATAGGGAGATGTAAGCAAAATTTTCTTTTTACACTGAAAATATTTAAGATAAAGAAGGCTCTAGAGTTCAGATTTTCCAACAACTTTCATGAAATTCAGTGTCTCTTTGATATTTAAGGTGTGTGAGGCTTTTTACTTAGAACATTATCTGATTACCAAAGGTATAATGTCGTATGGATTTATTTATATTTAAATAAGTTAACATTTATTTCTGATGATTTCCACATTTGTTCACAATGGTTCAAATAAGATTGATAATGTATCACTCACAGGAATAAATTTTATTTGAATTATTCATTTATAATTGAATCTGAAGTTAGGCACTCTAGTGGAAATTACCTAATTTTAAATTGTGAGCATCAATTGGAACTCCCATAATTACAAAAATTTTAAAATACCATGATATAACTGAGCTATGTGATTTCATAATACACACTCAGCATATTTTCCATCTGATTATGTGGCTTCTGGGGGTTATACACTATATCCCATGATTTAATATAAAAGCTGGTAAGAGCAAAGGAGGCATAAAGCTCACTCATGTATTCTGCTACTATATTTTCCATGTATTTGAGCTAGTTTGTAGGTCCACTTTTAGTCATATCAAACTCCTTAGAAGGTAAAATACTCTCCAAAGTCCAAGGTGTTACTGCCATTAATTAAAAAAAAAAAAAACCAAAAAAACCAAAAAACCCCCTAAAAAACCCAAACCCCAAAAAACAAATCAACCTGGAAATATTAGAATGGTGTAAGAACAAAAAAGTTACTGAGTTTATCTTCGTCTGCTGAAGGAGGCTGGACCACTCTTAATGGAGGCTTTACTATATTCTCTTTCAAAGCTTCCAGTAATAGAGACACTATTTATACACTAGGTGGCTTGTTTCGGTTATTAATTATAAATGTGTTTTAAATATTATTTTTTCCCTTTTAACCTCTTTTAACCTTTTTCCCTTAAACCTCTTTTGTTTCGAATTCAGTCAATGTTTTCCTTGTCCTATGGTGGACATAGAAGGTAGATGAAAACCACAATGCAACAACCTGTATATACTGAAGGATTTACCCTTTAACAGTCTTATTTTCCTAAATTAACTCAGTGTTTTCAAATTGTCCTTGCTTACATCATTCACAGAGAATAATTCCTAAAAGTAGACATGCTATTTTAGCTGAGGCCTCACTAGATCTGGAAAAAGCAGAAAAACTACTATCTGTATTATGTACAACACAGTTGCTAATACCTCCTAGAACGAAATTTGCTTTTTCTTTAACCACATCAGACTATTGATTTACATTTATTATGCTGCATATGCAATCTCTTCAAAATGCTTTTCTGCAATTCTTCTGCCTAAAGAGTGTTTCCCCATTTTGTCTTTGTGATTTTTTTGGTTTTGGGTTGTTTTTTTTTTTTTATGCTCTAGTGTCTTACTATGCATTTTTCTTTACTGGATTTCATCTAACTGACTTCAGAAAATTTCTCTAATTTATCATATTCATTAACTACTCACTTTTTTTTTGTATTGAGATATTTTGCTGTAGCAAAATTTAATGAATTCCTTAATTAAAAGTTATAGTTTTCTACCTTGATAGTTATCCTTCTTTCATTCTATCTTCCCATGAAACCCTACCTAACAACACTGAATTTGCTGTCTTCTTTGCTGAAGTACACTTCCATCTTTATCCTCCTCTTCCATACATGCAGCCTCTTCCTAGATTCACAAATACATCATAATCATTTACATCAACATGTCTCCTGTCTTTGGATTTTCAAATGGTATTGTCTGGCTAGTTTGAATCACACCTAAAACTGCTGGTACCAATAATTTATTCAAATAAAAATATTGTGTCCATCTGACTTGTTATTATTCCTTGTGCAAAAAGCAAAATTACTCTTTCAAAGATACAAGCTTAATTAAAACCATCTCCCACAACCCTGTTATTTTGATGCATTACATAGCTACACAAAAATAGCCTTGTCCACACCTACTCCTTCTCTTTGGCAGTTTATAGTATATCCTTGCCATTAAATTAACCTTATTTTTTTCCCCTTTCATCTTCACCCAAGTATCCAACCACACTGCCTCCTCCTGAACTTCAGAGCAGGTATGTGTAGATTCTTGCTCCACAGAGCAACAGTTCCCTGTGTTTTTCCTTCAGCATGGGCAGGGTTTCACCCTATATTTAAACTAGACAAGAGCATTGTAACTATTTCACATAAACTTGCCTGGGTGATTTTCAGGGAAGACAAAGAATGACCTGTTGTAGTGACCTGTCTGTGTACCAGCCCAAGAACAATGCAGGCTAGAAGTGCATGCAAGGAGAAGCTGGCTGGGTATGGATTAAAATGGATGAACATAAAAAGGCAGTATTTTATTAACACAACAAAAGGCCGCACAGCATAGCCAAGCGAGTAAACAAGAAAAATTGCTACAGCCCTATAATTCTCATGTAAATTGAAATTAATAATAGTAGAAATACTCATCTCATGCTCTTCTAATCAACAAATAGTAGATTACAGGGTAATTAGTAGGGAATTTATATATGATTATTAGGCTCTAGATTACATAGTGACTAATTACAGTAGCAATGTGAAGGCCTTCTACACCAAGGACCACAGAATCTTCTGGCAAAAAGTACATAAATTAAAGGTGGAACATGTCCTACAATTGTATACATGATCAGACATAGGCATTTAAAAAAATATATCCGTTTCTCTAAAATAAAGCAAAAATAAGGCATCTAAATAATTTAAATATTAATTAAATATTAACTAATTTTAAAACACAGTAACTTATTAACACAAGTTTTAGCATAAAATGCTAGTCATTATTTATTGAATAACTGTGGTGATAAACATATCTGCTTTATTTCTGTTAATTTGAAAAAAGGACAATTCAGTGAAAATTTTAAAGCCTAAGCAGTATGATTAACTTAGTATTTTTGCAACTGTCGCTTCCACTTAATTCCAATGACTACAGCATAGGACAATCTCTGTCCTTTCAAATGAGGTCACATCCTTAAAAATGTAAGCCCAATGTGAATTCTTCCTGAAAATGCAAAAATAAAATGTATGAGATTTTCTAATTCAATCAAATCTAAAACTGACTTCCTATGTCCACATAGGAATAACAGTAATATAATTTTCTGGTGTTGTATGATATGAAGCAACTGTCTTGGGTGGAACTGACAGACACTGAGCATTAATAAAACTCAGATCTTAATTTAGGAGCCCAAAGTGAACTTTCAGTCTTAACTATAGCAGCCTTAAAATCAATCTTCATAAGAAATTACCTTAAAGCACTATTTTAGTACAATTATGTTAAAACAAGGTTAACTTATTTCCTGGAAAAACCAGAAGAGTAGATAACTTCTAGGCATTAGAGGAGAACATTTGTCCAGCCACTGTCATAGCCACTCCATTTATCAATGTCTGCTTCCTACTGCAATCCAAAGCAGTAACAATGATCTTAAAAATTGATCAAGACTCTGTAACAAGTGTGAAAAGAGATTAAAAGAGGAAATGGAGCACAACATTCATTCAGCATAATGGAATCAGAAGAATATAAAAGTTAAATGCTAGTAAAAAAAAATCAAGTCTAGGAGAAGGAACATCTAATTAGAAATAATATGAAAAAAGTCTAGAACACTCTTGCAGCTGCCTAAACCAGCTTCACTTTTAAGTTCTAGTTAAAAATGCTAAGCAAGATCAAAAGAATCATTCTCAAGCAGAGAATTTGACATATCCTTCATTCTTATATTAACAAGGACCTGGGAATCTACTAGACAACACTAAACTGTCCAGCGCTGCTAAGCCCTATGGAAGATGTGTAAGAAATTGTGTCTGAATTGTGCCTGAATTCTGCTTTTCAATTAGCATTTCTCAAAAACTGTGAAGAGCACTTATAGAACCAGTAAATATATAATTTGATCTGTGAATCTTCCATTACTTCAGGTAAGAATTATTCTTGAAACTCTACAACTTCTTGATTTCTTTTGAGAGTTAACCTGGGAGGAGACATGGCATGTACATTTCTAACCCTGTGAAGTGCACAAGACTGGCTTTGTTGCCCCTCTGACATCATCCAGCCTCCTTAATTTGGTACAAAAATGTCATAGTCAGAGAAATCCCACAGTAAAGAAGAAATAATTATTGAGTAGTCCGTTTTCTAGCACTAGTGATGTAGGGATCAAAAACCAGGGCTGTTCTTAACATGAAAAGACGATTAGGAAGCCTGAAGCTCTTTCTCTTAATTTTTCATATCTTCTGTGCAGGGCTTTTCTCCAGGGTCTTTTGCCAGACAAAGCTTAGTGGTGAGGTGACTCCAGTCTTGTGAAGAATGCAGTGAGGCCAGAGGGGAAAATGGATAGGCATTTGGCATCTGGAAAGGGCAGATGCACTTAAAGCAGCTGACTGTATAATAACATACATAGCTTATAGCATACTCTGTCAGCATATTCCCACTCTTCAGCTGAATTTTTAATGAATATAATTTTAATTAAATAATTATTAAATTCACTGGTAAAACACAGAAGCAGCATTTCTGCACTATCCATCATTGCACTACAGTTAAAACAGACCTGTTAGTCGGGTACTTGCATGTCTTCACTGCTTCCAAAATCTTGATTAAGGATAACTACAGATTCTCTTTCATACTTTGCAGCGAAAAAAAATTAAAACATTTTCTACATTTTCTAGGAAGACCCAGCTGTACCATATGCTCATTTATCATCAATCATAGCAATAATTAATCACGCATTAATCACACAAAGAGAATTTGGCCAAACACATTTGGAAAAAAAATTAAGTTTCAGTTGATAATATATGTGAAATGAATGAGGACAGAAAAGGACCGGGGCATAGAACTTCTGCTAAATATTTATATTCTTGCAAAATAACTAAAATATTGAATCATCATTATACCAACACCTTTTAAATACACATATGCATTACAAAAACTGGTACAAATGCTACTAGAGAGGGTGAAATAAATCTAAATCAGCAGAAGGAAAAACAGTTGTGAGTGGGAATGAATGAAATATACCAGAAATTGTTAGGGTTCACAGAACTGAAAAATAGATGGAATGCAGGATAAGTAAGTTTTTAGGCTACTAAAAAAAAATAGTGACAGGTCTGTAACAAAATGTTTATACTCCAGAATAACGAAATAGATGAAAGATAAGGAGAAATATGGAAAAATATAAATGCTAAATACGTCCTGAGAAAGAACATAACATAGTTAAGTTCAGATGGTACCACGAGATGTAGTCTTCAAACCAACAGCCATGGATAGATTTCATATATTATATTATGTTATGTTATGTTATATTAATTATATTATATTATATTATATTATATTATATTATATTATATTATATTATATTATATTATATTTTATAGTGACATGAAATTGCAGAAAAAAAGAGGCTGTTAAATATAGAAAAAACAGAAGAAGATTGAAAAATGTCAAAAAACCCATAGGAAATATAATAGCATATTGATAAAGACTGCTGAGAAATTCATATGGATACCTGTCCAATATTTGTGATAATGTGTTTGATAGCAAAGACCTATGAATAATAAAAAAAATCAAGACTACCAAGATCTTGAATTAAATTTGGTTCTAATTAGATACTGCTGTAATAGGACAAAATAAATTCATATAAAAATGTCAGTTTTCTTTTTCAATGACATGAAGACAGGCTCTTTGCCAATAATAGACAATAAGGCTAAAAGAAGAAAAAAAAATAAAACACCATGTCTGTGTTACAAAAGGTGGATAATGTAACAGAGTAATGCAAAAGAAATACATTATAAAAGAAATCACTTTGAATGAAACCATGGAGTTTATTGTCAAAGACTACAGTTTACAATTCAGCTGTGAGTGCAGTCCTAAAAATGTTAGAAATCACTAAAAACAGATTTCACTACCTTTGTGTCTTTTCTGACTATTCTTATCAATTTTGATGAGCCAGATTATTTCCTAGGTACAACAACCAATTTCGTAACCACTGTAGATAAGCAAATATAGGGTGTTCTGTTTTTAAGAACACTGCATCTTAAAAAAAATTTTGGATTACATCTAGATTTAGAATACAAGTGTTCTGACTCCACTACATCCTGTAGCAAGTCAATGGCAAGACATATTTTGACAAAAATAGTCTTTAGGTCATGATCTTATGTGGGTTTCTTCAACTGCACCACCATCACATGATGCTTTTTTCCTGATCATCCCTTCCATCATTCTGGGAGAGCTATTATTGTAAAAGTGTGGTGTCCCAAACCAAGGAACTGGCAAGGCTGGAAAAAGCTTTCCCTTTCTATGGCATCACTTTTCAGTCTGATGGCTTTGCCAGAACTGTTCACCGTGTGGTTGCACAGCTGAGGGGACAAGTGGCACGGGCTGAAGGAAAAAGAAACCATTAGCTGATGACTGCTTAACTTGGCCTGAATCTTATTTTACCCCAATGGCTGAGATGACGAGGCACCTACATTTCCATCTTTGACACTAATAATTTGCCAATCAAATGTAAATTCTTAGTCTTGTCCACACCACTTGCCCTTGCCTTCTCTGACCTGCACTCACTCATAGATGACTACTAGTTCCTTGCTCAGTGCACTGAGGTCTGCAACTCTGCTTTCAGCATTATGTTAGTCTAGCAAGTAGTTAGCAGTGCTAACTCTTTCTTCTTTTTATGCCACAGAAATAATAATGTTCTTCAGGGAGAAACAGAGAGAATTTTACAGAGGAAAAATAGAAAACAGGTAATTCTCTTGCACTCACAAAGTTGGAGGTTTTTTTTGAAAAATGTTTTCTATATGAAATAAATGTGCCTGTTTTCAACACCCAGTGAAAAAATTCAATTTTCTATGAGATTTCTAAAAGATAAACAAAGATACATCATGGCATTTTAGATCATAATTATATGCTTTTTAAAAGTGGAAAGCATAACTCAAGGAGACACTCAAGTAATTAAGATGCCTTCAGAAGGAAAAGATTAGACCCTTAATAAATGTTTGGTTTAAATTTGAAACATTTTGTTTCAAACTGCAACATGACAATATAAGTTGTGATTCCAATCTAGTTTTAAAGTTGTCTGGGTTGGGTAAATGAACTACTTAGAAAATGTCTCATTTTCACTAGCACACACCTAGGTAAAACCAGGAAAACTGAATTAGAATAAAATACTTGGTACACTATTTTATGTTCATGTTTACATTTTACAAAAACAAAAATCTAAGAATAAAATCGTGAGTTAATAATTTGAGTTATATTTTGGAGGCACGTATAAGAGTCTCATAAAAGCTACGATATGAACACTACTGTAATGATATAAAGCTTTGCTAAATAAAGACAAACAGAATTTAGCAGAAATCTTTCTGTGGTATATGAAGGTCTTGAAGGTCATGAAGGGCTCCAGAGGTCATAGTTTTCCCCATCTTAAAATAATTTGCAATTTAGGATTTATGAGACTTTACCACAGAGTAGGTGTTCTATGGCCTTGATGGATTGTCACAGCTTCAGCAGAAACACTTCTCAGAATTGAGGCAGACCTTCATCTCATTCAAAGAATTTTTTCAGGATATTTTTATCACTGATATTTTGAGATACCTGATTCATAATCACTTCTAGTGACAAATTACGTTATATACATAATAAGAGGGAACCCAGTTCTTGTAGATTATATTAATGTGTGAACTAATAGAAAATATTTTAATTATTTGGGAGGCCTTAGCACGGAGATCTACATCTACCAGTGATGTATCATTTGCCAGTATTTTACTTCTGCACTGCACTGTAAGGTTCATTTGGCAAGAAATTAATTCCTATTTTCAGCAAATCTATAAACCCACAAAAATATGAATTTCTAATATCATATTTGCTTTGCATCAATAGTTTGACTTTTTTTTACTGCTTTATAAAATCAAAATTTAGTACTCCTTTGGAAAATAATAAATTGGGGTGGTGCAAAGGGAATTTTTTACTTGGTAGCAATCTTGTGTCTTGAGAACACTTTTTCCCTCTCCTTAATCATTACTTACTGTCAGAAACCATCAATGTGGCACTTTATTTCTATGAGATATTCCTTGCTCAGTGCTTATTTCATGCTTTTTGGATTAGCAAAAAACAATTTCACACCCAGTGAAATTAGTGTTACATGTAATAAGAATCTGCGGTTTGAAGATTCATTCTGCTGAATTGGCCGGATTTGGTACAATAGGTTCCTAGAGAGCTGTACCTCTTTTTAATTGTTTGGGGAGATCAAAGGTAATTTTTTTTCTTCTTTCACTCTACTCTCATCACAACTGGAGAAAACATTAGAAGAGTTTTGTTGCGGTCCGGTTGATCCGATTTGAGGAGCAGGGTTTACCATGGTTCTGGGTCGGCAGCTTTATTGCAGTCTGGCAATAACGCTAGGTCTCCAGTTTGACTGAGATGATCGTTGCCGGGGGTCTGCCGCAGCTACCGGTGAAGTAAAAGCAGTGGGTATGACTGTGGTTGCCCGAAAAGTAATTTATTAAGGCGGTTAACAAAAACAGAAGCCGAACAGCAGCCCTAGGTAACACTTCAGGGTGGGCAGCCAACAGAAGACCAGTATTACAGGGAACAGAACATTATATACCCTTGGTAACAGAACAAAGAACCTATAAACAACAACATGACTATGTACGGAAAAGCAACTAACCAATCATTAACGCATAACCTTATACAGAGACTATGACTTAACCTATATTAACATAATCCATAATCCCATGCTTCTCGCCATAACATATCTAGATGTTCTCTTTCTTAGCATTCTGCTTCTTAAGGCCTTAAGTTGATGCCTTCTGCATGGTCAGCCAGGGCTAACTCATTGTTAGTTTCTGCCTGACCCTCTCCCACGGAGTTTCAATTTAGTAAAGCTTTTACTCTTAAGTGTGTGCTTAACTTTTTGTCAGGCAACAAAGTACTTTAACGTTTCTTTTGTTCCTACTGACTCCAAATCATACACGAGCTCAAATGGAAAACACAAATAATTGATTTCATAAAACAAGACCAAACTGGGAAATACATTTTAAATGGATTTATCCAAGAAAAGCTGTGACCTGATTCCATTACAATTCATTAAAGATTTTTCCTTCTCAAAGTCCCTGGGTATGACTGGGGAGATTAAATGTAGTCACCTTTGAACCTGATCTAAAGTTAAAACCTTTCTTGCAAAAAACTTTGAACAAGTATCAAAATTTTCATGTTATGTTCAGCAAATAACTATTGATTTTAAGAAATAAAAATCATCTGTAATGTACTGAGATTAAGATATGCACTATTTGTAATATTGCCAAATAAATGCTATCCGTGCTTTTCAAATCATCTAGTGAAAACCACTTCTTACTGAATCTCAGAAATAATATCACCAAGTATTTTCACATCTCTTCTCAAATGTGCAAGTCACCTTTGGGCTTTTTTTTCACCACCAAATACTAAAACCAAAACAATTTTAATAGAACAGCCCACTACACTAGTAAAGATCTTGAATATTTATAATGAATGAAGTGGTAATGTAACTGTCACTCCATCCCAAATAACAGAGTGGAAGAGTACTGAGTAAACCTGCAGAAACATTTGACACCTCCATCGTCCAACTTAACCTTGTTATTCCACTATCTCTAACACTGTCACAATATGATTCTCACATTTTCAGCTTTTAAATTCCTAACTTCTGAAAACTTCATGCATGCCCCTTCATTAAATTCCTCACTCTTCCTGTGTAACAATCCCTTGGGCACAGGTTGGGGCAGTCAAATATTACCAGTGATAGAAAAATGAGGTGATCAGCTGTCCAAACTAAAGAGCATATGCTCATTCAGAAGCACCTCACCACTGTTACAGTCACCTGTACCCTAAAATTTGTACCTTGGCATTTTTAGGGAAGCACTTTTATGTCTTCACTATTTCTTTGTGAAATCCCTATATCGCCTTACTGACATTTCTTTCTGAATTACAGTAATTTTCTTCCTTTCAATATTCCCCAAGTTCCAGGTGTTCAAATGCAAATACTAAAAAAAACTGATGAAGCTAGCTAAGTCATTGCTAAAGAACTTCACATTTTCCCCATTAGATTTAAAAACAGATTTGTATAGTCATGCACTACCATATTATTACCCATTTCTCCTAAGGGATTGGAAAAGGACAGAGCTGTCCAGGAAAGTCATGGCATGAGCCATGGTATGATCAAATCCAATTTCTGTTTCTATAGACTGGGTTTCTCAGTCCCCAGTGAAACGTAAATCTGCTGTTCCCCCCACTAGAAGTACAAAAGGAAGCTGAAAAAGGAAACTCTACAAAGATTCTCCTTCAAAAGGCTTTCTGCTGAGGCTCAGAAACCCTCAGCAGACTTACTCCTTAGCCATGACACCTGGAAGAGCTGCTCTGATCCCCACTTTCCTGCCTACCCCACATAGCACTGTACAGGTGTCATTGAGAGATATGAACCTTGTTGAAAGCAATGAGACTGCTTGGCTGCCTGATGAAACAAATTCTGAAAACAGAAACAGACAAGAAACCTGCAATATATAAACATGATTCTTATACTCATGAAAGCAGCACCACTGATAAAATAGTTAAGGAAGTCAAGTATCTGAATAATAACAGTCACAAAAAAGAAGTAACAAAATAAAGAACAAAACCCTTTCCCCCTATTACAGGGCCCATGAAGTAGTTAAATGCAGCCCATGAGTTATTTTTATTTTTAATAAAATATATAGTCAGAGTTATTTTAGTAAAATAAATTATATATATACGATTCTCTTTCATATACAGAGAAAGAAATACTAGAAAATTCCTTTTCCTGTAATCTGAGACTCCTCAAAATTATATATCTTCCACTAATCTCAGACATCAGTAAGTGCATGATTCCTGTTAATTTCTGCTAGGTTGGAATCAGTATCTAAGCATCCATTTTCCTAATACTTCAAGTATGTCACTGTTAACTGATCACAGTAAACAAACAAACAAACAAACCAATTCCAAGTGTATGTAGATTACACCTGATGCAAAGCCTCTGTCATCACAGAAACATTCCTGTGACTATGAGTAGATGAATGGATGATGAAAAACTAATCATTGCAAAAACAGATAAACACATTGAGAAATTTTGCAAAACACTGGGTATAAACTTCAATAAAGTGAATTTATTAATGATGAGACATGATTTCTAGATATACTATAATCAAAGCTGGAAAAGAATGCTTGCAATTATTTTAGATTACTTAAAGCAAGCACCTTTTCTTCCTAAATCAATATTTCCTCTGATTCAAGACACTGTCTTCCTCATTCCCCTCAGACTTGCAGGGAACTGCACTGTATCAATTGATGCAGTAACCTATCCCCTGAAATGCTGTTAGCTTGAATTTGAATCCTTGGATCTTACATGTAATTAAATAATAACTTCATTTGTATAAAATTTGTAAAGTTGTTTAAGTCTGAAACCTGAAGAGAAGAATAACCGTGTGCCAAATCGTGACTTTATAAATTTTTCACCCTTAATAAAACTATGAATGAATGATCTATTCCAGCTATCTAAAGAAACGATCAATTTCTTTCCAACACCCACAAAGTTGACTCAAAGGCCAGAGATCAGCTGCTAAGTATAGTAGGAAAGTTATGTAATTAGTTGTTTTGCAAGATCAATGAACAATTGGATTGCTCATATGCTGCTGAACTCAGCTACATTCATAGTCTGTATTGCCCAACATCCATAATATTTAACATTTATGTTGACATAATGTTTGCAGATTTTATACTACATCAAAGTAACACACAATGGAAAAAAAATATACTACAAAGGAGAAAAAAAAGTGAGATCATAAATGAATTCACATGTAAATTGATTATAAATTGCCCTTCTTCAGGAGTTATTGTGACCAGCTGTGTAGTATATATGCCTGAGCATAACCTAGAGTTTGCACAGATCTATAATGATCCTATATTAAATTGACCCTTGACTCTTCCTAAATGCCACAATGTTTTCTTGTGTTTTTTTTTTTTTTTGGCAGAAGTTCATACTTAAATGAACATGATGCCTAAGAAATTTCATTTTATTCTATTTTTATTTTATATTTGAAATTTGATTCCTTCTCAGCTTGATTGCTTGAGCGGTTTCATGCTTTTGGTTTATGCTCCCGTACATAGAGCACGTAAGTGTATGCATGACTTTAACCATGCATGTAAACTCAACAGCAGTTATTGAATCACTGCACCTTATGACTAATTCCATTGGCTTTAACAGAATCTAGGCACTTGCTTAAAACTAACAGAAATTAAGTAGGTGCTTAAATACTTTGCTTAATGAGTCTGCAATGACTCTCATGTACTGAACAGTTCATGAACTGAACTGTAAACAGATGAATGAATCACAGTTAATATCACTTTGTAATTGCTCAGTAAAACATATTTGTTTAGCAGAAAAAGAGTTTGAATATCATACATAAATTTTATTTCATATGTAAGTGTACAAAAATACATTCTAAAAAATCTAAAAATCTATTTCTTCAGCTTTGGTAGCAATCAGATTGTAAGAGTATCAGTAGAAACACTTTGAAGGCTTTCTATCTGCTTGAGCCCATGTTTCTGTGAGGATATTAATTGACAATAAAAGTATAAATTAGGCCAGCTTGAGGTGTTGAAGTGGTAAGCATGACATTACAGAATGAATTTAATCTTTATAGTATTTTACTTACATTAAGAGCAGATTAAGAACATGTTACTTCACAGCAGAAGATACCAGTTACAAATAATAAGTGCATAATTCATATTGTTGCACTTAACCGATAATGTTCTTCCTTTTTGCAATTCAATTCCAATTTTAAAGATGTTGCTATCATGCATTCAAGCATTTTTCCTTCAAGGAAAAAAAAAAAAAAGAATTGCTTACATTTACCCACTAATATAAATATTTATAGAACATCTTTGCATACTATTTGTAGAAGTTTGGGGGCTCTGATTTCATCTCTGTTTTAGAGATAAACTGCAAAGATTTGAAAATATTTGTCTAAGCTGGAAGTAAATAAGGGTCAGATTTTGCTTAGCTGATTTTAAGTGCTACAGAGGTAAGAGAGAATGACAGTCTTATCTGGAAACCATGTGAGTTAAATCTAACTGCTTTTTTTCTGATAGAGTTAGTCAAAGAAAGGAATCCAAAATACTACCTACCATCTGACAATCTAAACGAGGTGCCCATCTCTCCTCTGATTTTATGGCCAGTTTCAACACCACTGTGAAGTGATTTAGTCATGCAGAGCATAAAATCGTTTCGTTTGCAAAAGATTTATGAACGAAGGTATCTTTAAAAGCTATTAATGGGAACCTCAGTTGCAGCCATGTATATCCATGAAGTGTTCAAAGTGCTGATTTTATTTTCAAGGGTCAGTGTGCAAAACAGTAAAGGCATAATTAAAAGAAAGTGTTGTATAAAGCTGAACCAACTTGATAGAAATGCAGTCTGGCTCAGAATTCCCCACAGCTGTAAATGCCCTAAAACCTTGTGCATGGTAAGGGTTTGGGGAAGTGATATGGATAGAAACCCCAATAACTTTATTTAATAAATGATTCCCTGAACTAATTCCTGAACTGGCTCACCAGGAAGCTACCTGAGTGTCAAAAACAAAAGCAAGGGCGTGGGTGCTGATGTGAGAGAGGAAGGAGAACAACAGAGTTGTGGCAGCCTGGATTTGGATCAGGATAAAACGAACCACACCTGAAGCCCACATAAACTGTGACATGGGGAAAATTTGATGCTAAATCAATGCAGATATAATGGACTTTGAGGCCTGACAACATTCTCACCTTGATGCCCATGACTAGAGGAAGATTTTAGTTGTTTCTTTTTTCTCACCAAATCTCACCAGTCTTGTACGTGAAGACACCAATATGAAACCAAATAAAATTTTAAAAAAGGTTGAATTAAAATATTTATTCTCTTCATGCATTAGATGTGCATGTATTAAAAAAGACATAGGCAATTTCTCTTTAAAAGGCTTTTAATTATTCTAAATACAGGGGAAAAATGTTTTGTCACAGCAATTTTACATTTATCTAAATGAGAACTCCTTGTTGAGATAGCTTAATTCCCTGAAGCTGGTAGCAACAGATAGAGTTTATTATTCTGTCTGACTACCCTGAAGGCTATAAAGTTCATATTACATGTCTTGCTACAAAAAAAAAAAAAAAACCAAAACAAACAAACAAAAAAACAAAAAACAAACAAAAAAAAAACCCACCTCAAACCAATTTACTTGTTTGTGCGATTTATTATTTTATACTAATTTTTGCAGAAATGTGGTAAAATTTGTAAAAATACACTGCAGCTACATACCATAAATTGTATAAATAAATGTGAATAGAATTATATTTGATTTATACAACTTTTGCAGAATTCCACATAGCAATGTAGCAAACACATCCTTTTATTGACACAATAAGTACGGAGTATTTGTGAAGTAGGAATGCACAGTATGGAAGAATAGGTCCTACAATTAATTGCATTCAGTAGCTTAAAGACTTGAGGCTAGAATGAAAGCTCTTCTCATACAATTAAGATCAAAAATTCTGGATATCCCATTTGCTGGGTGACTGCTATAATAAGCATACTATCCTGAATATTCAAAATGAGATATGCCAGTGTCAATGGACATAAATGGCTGACTGGGGAAAAGAATGAACAAAATGATGTCCTAATGCATTGCTACTTTATTCTATCTTTGAACTGAAGCAAATATCACCACCTGACTTCAAAGAGCTTGTCCAGCATGCTGGTGCTTCAGGGTCTTCTATCAGCTAACACAGTGTTTTTATAACTTTTTTTTAATATAAAAATTGGCCACTTACTTTACTATAAAAGTAAAATAAGTATAGTAAGTATATACTTACTATACTTTACTATAAAATTGGCCAAACTGACTTTTGTGAGGGTAGCTGTTTTGCTGTTTTGCATGTATGTGAGATATACCTCCAGAATGTTTAACAGAACAAGTTCCTCAGCAAATGTAGGCAAAGCAACATCTTGTTTCCAGATCTCAATCTAGTTTTGGCAGAAGCTAGACACAAACTTGCTCAGACTGGGCAGAAAGTCTAGACACCCTAGTAACAGCATTTCCATGTTTGAACTGGCTACATCAATGCATTTCCGAAGCAAGGAACCAACTCAGCAAGATTCATCAGAAACACGGTTTTGGATGTAGGCAACGATGTTATATTCTTTGTGTTTAAATTCTCATTTGGATATAGCCACTATACTCATCATAATTTAAATGCTTTTAAAAAATGTTAAACATAATCATATTCAAATAAAAGTGTGACAGTTGCTTTATGAAGGTGTAGATACATTGGCATGCTGTGTGATTGTTCATTATACAGATAGGCTTATTTCCATACTATGAAGGAACTGCTTCAGATGGGTGGAATAATTTCCCCCTTCCTTTGTCACGGGCCAGGATTTTTTGCACGAAAGGGTGCTGGTTTACATCATAGGACTTGCCTGATCATGAACTTCTTTAGCAAAACAAAACAAATGAAAAACACATACCAGTACTAATTATCTTTACTAGTTATTCTTCCTCCTCAGAGCAGTCCCACGTTTTTAAGCACCGTATGTAATGTGACTAAAGGAGATGATATGGAGCCATTTATTAGTAATAGCCACCACTGAAGGACTTTTCCATTTCCTCCCTACAGGTTTGAACAGGTTCTACAGCAAACTTGTTGTAGTAGTTTTACTGTGATGGCGATGGTAAATATATGCTTTAACAAGATTTGTAAGGAAAATTATATATTTGCAGGGAAGAAAGAAGCAGGCTTTCAGGAAGACAAACACAAACCTCCTCAGACTACAGGAAAGACACTTTTGTCTGCACCCATGGAGACATTTAAATGACTGATTCCTTTCCCAGAGAGTTAGGTGTTTAAATCATATTCCATTTGTACGGAATGTGTACCACCATGTTCCCCCAAAATGACAGAAAAATGATCTGTTATATCAACTCATTGATAGGTAGAAAGTTTTGTTATCCTTTCCATTGGTTTAATATTGTTAACTAAAGGTTTCCTGAGGGAAAATAAAAAGAACTACAAACCAAAAGGAAGGAATGGGAAGAAAGTCAGTAATTTAGGACCCAAATAAACATTTAACTACCAGTATGGTTTTATGTGCTGAAGTTTGACAAATGCACATATATGAAAGGCCACAGGGAACAACCAAATTGACACCTGGAACCCTTCTGGTCCCTGAAAATTCTGAGTTTATAAAGGAATAAGTACATAAAACATTTTTTGCAACTGAAATAGAAGAATAAGCCCTCACTAAAATAATGAATTGAGAAAACCATTTAAACTACTGTTCTCTGTTTTTGGTTTTTTTTTTTTTTTTTTTTTATAAAAAGATCTTCACTGTCTTTGGAAAGATTCATTTCCAACATCTGGTACTTTTAAGAGAAAATGAAAATAGAACTAACCCTTAGTGTAAGCACTATTGGGTAAAGGATTAGAAACATAAAGGGGGTAAATTGTTTTAAGATAAAGGAACCTGGCTGTAGGCACCTAATGCATGTGTGGGGAAAGTGAAAAACTGAGAACTATGAATTATCGAGAGCAAGAGAAAAGCCAATATTATTCAAAAAGTACCTGTGACCAAAAGGTGACATTTTAAGTTAAAATAAAGGCAAAGAAGAAAGAAAAGAGGAATATAGGGCTGCAGGCTTGCCTATGAATTGCGCCCAAATTGGGCAAGAAACTATGTTTCATATCCATTATTGCAATCTAGTGGCCAGCTCTACTTCCACTTGCAATTTATGAAGTTAGGAGCTTTGATTCTCAACCTCATTGTATGTAGAAAGAACGACATTTTCTTTCCCTGAAGTATTGTGGATAATAACCAGTATCTGCAAGATAAATTTTGAGACGGTTATAGAGAGGTGGCAAAGCACCCTAATAATATGTTGACATTCTAAATATAAACATTGCAATTATGTTACTACAACTACAACTAGGAAATGCCTTGCACACAAAGGAAGGAAGCAAACTTAAGAACAGACACTGCACTGAACGGAACTAATGCTGTGCTTGGGAGCCTTGCTGAATCACAGCTCTTTTGAATGGGTGCTGTCATACATGCCACCAACTGTTGAAGCATGGCAGTAAGAGACTCTTTAAAAGAAAGTTTTGTAGTCCTGAATGCAAGTAATTTAAACATTAGGTAAAATTCGTAGCATAAATGGAAATATCAGTTGAAGATAATCAACACCTTAAGTAAAATACTTTATGCTGTTTTTAACATCTAAGAAGTGAATGTTTTCTTAGTTTTTATCAAAAAGGAAAGGTTTCAGGAAGGTCAAATACCAATTTTCTTGGCTAGATCAAAGTTAATGTACTCTCTTGAAAATAATTAGCACAATCGGCTTATACCTTTTTTCTCAATTTGCAATTATTTGGCTAGAAAAACAAAGTTAGATTTTTAGACACACTAAGATTTTTTAAATGTTTTGATATATATTTTTCAAATTGCTATCTTAAACAAAATTTTCAGTTATTGTTAAAAGAGCTTTGTTGGCTTGCTTACCTTTTGACCAAACAGAAATTAAATTTACAGCTTGCCAGAATATTTATAATTTGCAGTTTAAGGAATCTTCAAAATATATCATTCAAGGCCTAAACCATCATAAATCTATGGTGTTCTGTATAGAATGTACAGAACATAGTCACAGAATGGGTAAGGTGGGAAAGGACCACAGTGGGCCACCTGGTTTAACCTCCCTGCTCAAGTAGGGTCATCCCAGAGCACATGGCACAGCATTGCATCCAGATGTTTTCCGAATATCTCCAGTGAGGGAGATTCCACAACCTCTCTGGGTGACCTGTTCTAGTGCTCAGTCAACCTTGCAGTAAAGAAGCAGAAAGGGAAGTAAAGCAGTAAAGTAATAAAGCAAAATAGAAGGACAAAACTTGCATTCCAAAGAGTTAACAGATGAAATCTGAAATTTTGGAGCAAAAGTGATGTCATCCTCCTTGACTGGTGACTTTTCAAAGGCTGACAGGAAGCAGAGATGACCTAATGATTTTCTGTATTAGTCATAACCCTTCATGTCAACAAGCTAAAAGATAAAAATGCATTTTGTGTCCTCTGATATTACGACTATAAATTGGACTCTAAGGATACCTTAAAATTCAGGATAAATGTACATATATTTGTAATTCTTATAAATAATTTATATATTTGTACTAACTTCTTTTGTATACACACAATTATTTCTCATTATTATTGAACCTACACCACGTAGAAACTAATAAGCCTTACATTCTCATGATGTCACATTTAATGAAAAGGAGATGCCAAATGCTACCCGTGTGACTTGATTTACACATCAGCTTCGCAGATGTCCTGCTCATGGGAGCATAGGGTAGTAGCTGTAAATAGGGTAAAACTGGGCCAGAACAAAGCATGGAAAAAATTAGGATTTCCTTCCCAATTTTAATGTGTACGCTTTACAGTGACTTGGTTCACACACCAATTTGCCTTGTCTTCCAGCATTATCGTCAACAGCTTCTTGGCTGCTCTGGAAGGAGCTATATTCGGCACTCCACTGTTGCTGCTGCTGCATGAGGCGGGTGTCTTGTCGCCTCGGCCGTGCGCAGCCCAGCAGTATCCCCAGCTATGCCCAGCCACACAGGCTCCACCCTGCAGGCTGGAGCAGGGGACGCGGACGGGCTGTGACCGGTGCGGAATTCACACCTGATTGGAAACGGGGAGTAAAATAAGGCGTGAGGGGGGAGCTACTCGAACGCGCTCCCACGCGTGGGGAAAGACCAGATCCTCCCAGGGCTGTTAATGTACAGCCGAGAGGGGGGGGCGGCTGCCGCTTCGCAAGAGCCCCACTGCTCATTTTTAACTTTCTGCGGGGAGCGGACGGGACCGTCCCAGGTATCCCTGCAACACTGAAGGAGCGCGGGGCAGGCGCGGCAGCCGCCGGCACTTCCCTCCACCCCGTTCCCCCCGCAGCGCTGCCCCTCGGGCGGGACGCAGGGTGGGGAAGGGCGAGTACAGAGGAACTGGGGCTGGCACACGGTTCCAGGCCGTGCCTGCGGCGAGGGGCGAGGGCCGCGCTCCCGCTGTGCGGCAGGACCGCGCTTCCCCCGGCCCCTCCCCGCCCCGCCAGCCCTCAGCGGGACGGTGCCGCAGCGGCAGCGGCAAACCCCGCCCTCCGCCCCGCGTGTGGCGCGGCTGGGCGCACCCTCGCCATTGTCTGCGCGGCGGTCCTTGCCTGCTGCGGGCACCGGCGGGAGGCGCGGCGCTTGTGGCCGCGATGCTGAAGGGCTGCGCGCCCCCTCAGACGCGGCAGCGGGCTCCAGCCCTGGGGAGCAGCCACCCCGCCTGCTGAAGACTGAAACTTTGCGTCCCCGCCGCTTTCTCTCCTCCCTCTTCCTCTCGCCTTCCTCCATGCGCTGAGCGGCCGCGGGGCGCCCGCTCGGCCCCATGGACGCTTTCAGCGCTGCCAAGGCCAAGATGGGGGCGAAGAGCGGCGGCGAGGCGGCGGCGGCGGGAGTGGCCGCGCCTCAGCCCGCCGTGCCGGCCCCCAGCCCCGCCGGTCCCGGCTCGCCCGCCGCGCTCGAACCCGCTGCCTACAAGCTGGAGGACCTGGAGACCCTGGCCACCGTGGGTGAGTGCGGGAAGGAGGGGAACAAAGGAGCTGCCGAGGTGCCTGTCTGCGACCGTGCCCGGAGAGAGGTGGTGCCCGAACAGCTGGCTGCCCCCTTCCCCAGCGCCCTCTTTTTGGTGTTCTTTTCTCTCCGCCTCCTCCTCCCCGCTCCGCTCCCTTTTCTCCCGCCGCGCCACCGCTGGCCGGTGTGAGGGCAGCTGGGGTGGCTGTAGGTGCCTGTGGGCGGCTGACGAGGACGCGCCGCAGGCTCCGCGCAGTTCGGGAGCCGCGCTGCGGGGCTGCGGGTATTGTACGGCCCGGTGCTGCCGTGTTCACCGGCTCCGGCTGCGGGATCTGCAGCAGAGCGAGCCTGCACCCAGACCTGGGTTTGGCTTGTCTCTGGGTTGAGTACTGACGCTGCTGACGCTGAAAGACCTTTTGGTATAAAACCTGGTTTATCTGGTTTAACTTCATCTACCTGCATCATGATAAAAAATTCATCATTTAAATTAGCTGTCGGGCCAGGGAAGAGATCAAACAGGTTAACCGAATGTAGCTGAGTGTATGTCAACCCCCCTACACGCTGTTGCCCTGAATATAGATGCAAAGATGCTTTGCGTGTGTAGAATTTTGGTAGAAGGTAAGGTCTCATCTCACAAGTAACACGCTTAGTAAAACTGCCTGTAATCAGTGGCACTGCAGAGTAAAAGCATGTGCCTAATAAATAGGCTTTTCAGACATCCGTGATGATGTTCATGGTGTTCATGTGTGTTGTATCTGTGCATTGTATTTGAACATACATACTGACAGTTGTATATGTTTTTGCACTTGGTTTGAAGGCATGTATGTACATGGAAGTTTCATTCAATTTTTCATTATAGGACTGTGAAATTATCTTGGATAGATTTATTCCAGTAAATAATGTGATGTAAATCTTAATTTCCTGTAATCTCTCTTCAGCCAAAAGGTATAAACCCTTTCTTAGTGAAGTTTTGATGGCTTTAAACATGGAATTGGAAAGACCCAAGAATGTTGTTGTCAGTGAAGAACGCATTATCTTCTCCAGAAGTGCGTTGTGTTTTGAGATAGTATTCCAATTTGAAATGTGGGCAGACATTTTACTGATAAATTATTTGAGATTATTAAGAGACTTCTTGAAAGGTTTGTAATTTTTTTTTCCCCCTCCAGAAGTGGTTGCTTTTCTTCATTACATCATGACTGTTTAGTCATCGCTGAGGATTAAGACTTTGGGTGAAACACAGATTGCTGAAAAATAGTAATTTTTATGGAAATATTCCTGCGGCCAATGAAGAAATGTGGAAATAATCCTGGTGTCAACTTTAAACAGTATACCTTTATTAGAGTGTTTAAGATGCTCTGTAGAGACTAAGGAAAGGGAGGATTGTGATTCCACAGAATTTAAAGAGAGACTTAAAAAAAGTGAGACACTACCTGTTACAAAGGAACAGAGAAAGAAATAAAAGGTAAAAGGAGCAGATAGCTGCCAGTCTGGCAGCTATATACGTACTGGCAGAATATATAGTCCCCCTTCATTCTCTGTCTTCTCCAACTTGATTTTTTTTTCTCTTTTTTTCCTCAAATAGCTCTGTCTCAAAAGATGACCATTCTTTGCATCTGTTTTGAACTGTATCATTGTCATTTTATAGGGAAAATAAAGCTAAAAAAACAAAACTGGAAAGGCATAAAACTGTGCTGAGATAAATACATAAAGCCTTACCTTGTCAAAGGTAAGCTGAGTTGGCTTATTTTAAGTTGGTTGAAAAATGAATTTATGACGTGCCTGTGTGTCTTGCTCCTGACTAGGAAGCAATATTGCAGCCTCAAGGTGATACTGAAACTGAACACGTGAATACCTGCTCTGAGTGGCCAAGTTTATAAAAGACGCAGTGCCCCACTAATGCTTCTGTATTGCATTAGTCAGGGATCTGAGTCTGCGTGAGGTTGGGCAGCTCTGTGTGCACCTGCTAACATGAAGCATTGGAGACCTGATTTAAATGGGCTGCAAGTTAAATCAGTGCAAAATACTGCAGGGCAGTAGAGTAGATTTGTATTTTAGCTTGAGAAACTTTTTTGCTTGGCATAGACCTTTTTAAATTCAGTTAGTTAAGTACACTGTAGGTTTATATCACATGTACTGAAAGAGTATATCTACAGTTCTTTTTAGCAGTGGTTTAAGTCAGTATTACCTTATCCTCCATTTTGATCTCCCTGCTCAAACAGATGGCATTAATGTCATCAGTTACAGCAATTTAGAGTAGTCTGCAGTTTGACTGCTCTGATAAGGATAACCATTTTCTTCTGCTGATGTTCTTGAAAGCTGTATACTTTGTCTGAGATAATTGGGGATGGGAGGGGAAATACCAAAACTTCCTGTTATGTAATTTTTGGGTATCTCCATTAGTAGAATCATTGCTTATAGATATACCCAGGCTTAGAAATAGTTTTGGTTTTGGAAACTATCAACTTGAGAAAGTTGAAAGTCAAAATAGGGAGATGAGTTCCATGCTGTTGCAGCTGTTTAATATTTAAGGTAACAGAATTGTGTTGCTGTCTGTGAGATTGTAGTCATCCATGACTTGATGCAGCTTCTCTCTGAGGATGGAATAAAATCCATGTAAAAAAAAATGTTGAATGCAATACCTGCTTTGAATAGAGCAACTACTGTTTTAAGTATCCTTCATAGTCTGAGAGGATTGAAAATTTCTCTGTTAATCTGACCACCATAATGCAGGCTGGATTTTCTGTGACAAGTGTTTTCTGTGATTTCTGTTGGGATGCTGTGCCTGGTTTAGCAAAGGTGTAAAGGCGGGAAGAGCAAAAGGGAAGTACGGTTTAGTGTAATGATTCAGAGGACATTTATCTCCCCCAAACATCCCAGGATTCAACCTTTGTTTGAGTGTTTGTGGGCCCTTTGTTAAAAGGCAATTGGAGCAGAGTCTGGAGTGCAGGTTTGCTTTGAAGGGAAGTGCTTTAATATTTAGTTGATAAAGTGAAGTTAGGGCTTTGGGGAGGGGACAGGATTGGGGCACGTACTGGTTTCGGCACTAAGAGAAGTTAAACAGGAAAAATATTTCTTTGAAGGTACTTCCTGAGGGGTTGAACATGTGGCTTTGAACCTTTGAAGTGTATGGGTTTTTTAACTAGTCTCCTTGTATGAAAGTTGAACACTCTTGCTCTGGAGCCCTTGAAGTTGCCTGGTTGTCCTCATCTTGTTTTGAATTAATTTTCCTTTCAAAGGAGGGTGAAATACAAATGTTTGCTCAGCACATTCAGAAACTGCTGTTCAGGCCAGGCTGAAATACTCTGAATCTCAGTGAATTTATGTACTCAACTGTGCCAAGATTGAGTTAGTTTTGTGTTGTACAGAAACAAAAAAATTATATGCCATGACCACCATGTTCATTCAAAGTTCATGGCCTGTGCTTATCTGAACCTATTTCAAACTTCTTGTGAACCTATTTCAAACCGGTCAGTGAAAGAGGGAGACTGAACACTAATGGCATAGTTTCTGAATCATCCTTCGTTGTGATGAGCATTTAATATGGGCAGACTTCTTGTTCCAGAAGCCACAGTGCCAGCCGTTGGACACCTGACACTTATCTTGAAATAGAGATGCTAAATTTTTAATAATGCCATAATGAAAAAGTAATTCAGGTAAACTACAATAAGTAATAAGGAAAACCAGAAGGTACTTCTTCACTTCTGGGTACATAAAGGTGGGAAAAGTGTTACATTCCCAGTTGAAATGCATGGTGATGGGAAAGGGAGAAGGAAGAAAACACCAGGAGGAGAAAGGTGAGAAATTTTTTCTTGCCCTCTCTCCTTTGAGATCTGTTTCTTGTCCATTTTTCAAAGTGCAGTGAATTCCATAGCAGACTGTGTAAATGTAAATTTGGAGTTGTGAATCTGTTCAATTGATTGAAATATTTTAATTAGGGTATTTTTATGTAAAAAGATTCTTTTAAACTACTGTTCCCATGAACTGCTTTACACTAAACAAATGCAGAATAAAACATTGGGCATACCAGTATTTTCATTTTTATGCACATGGGAAAATTTAAAAATGTTCATGGGAAAAATGAGGTGCTACATATTTTCAAATACTTAATTTCTCTATGTTCACACACAAAATATGCTAGCCAAATATATTTCAAGTGGCATTGTATCAACATGACAGTAGGTACACAGCTGTAGTCTAATGCCAGGGAATTGTCTGAGTAAGAAATTGTGCCCCAGAGTAGCTAAGTTCTTTACATGAAAAGAATGCTGGTGGATTTTTTCCTTTTCTTAGAAGCTTAAATTAGTTCACTTTCTTACCAAGTGTTATTTTTGTTTCACTACCAAGGTTGTCACCTATTTTAAATTTTCTAAGGCATGTATGAGCATTTTTTCCCTGTTTTGTCACATTTTCTTGATACTGCAATGATAAATAATAATCCATTATTTTACTTGGCAATGTTCTTGAATACCACACATTTTGAAAGAAAACATGGTCTGAATGTTGTGACTGTAATGGTGACCTGAATTCACCATTACGTTTGTATATCTTTGATGCTTTAGTCATAAAGCTAAATTACTTGGATTTTGTTTTCACTCTCTCTATTTCTTACTTCATTTTTCCCTCCCACAAAATGACACTTGTCCCAAAATAAATCATTATTATTATAGCTGCTGTTGTAGAGAGAAATGATCAGGTGTGTGACTCAGCTTTCTTCCCTTGCTTTTCCTGTTATCCACTGCTAAGGTGAATTTCAATACCATAAGGTTTATTGTAGATTAGGCAGCAACAGGTTTTTTCCTATAAGTTTCTTGTTCTCTTTAGGATGGAAAAAAATGGATTGAAACAAATATTCTCTTTTATCTTTCAGAGAGGTCAGAAAAGTGAGAGTGTATGGAAGAAGTCTGAACATGTGAAAATTGAAAGTTCACATTTCTGCTTTTCTATCTTCAGTGTTTAAAATCAGTCTTGAGGTAAATTGTTAGTGTTTGCCTGTCACCTGTTTCTTTTGTCTGAATCTAGTTTAGATATTTAATTGATTGCAGAAAGAAATTCAGTATTCCTTTTCTGATGTTGTAAATTTGACAGTTATAGAATATGTTATAGAATATAGTTATAGAATAGGCTTTGACACTCAAATATGCTTCTTAAAGATAAGTAATTTGTAAAGTCCTATAAATAGCCCAGAGATGCCCAGAAGTGCTTTTTGCAATGCAAATAATCAAATAACCTGGAACACAGCTAGTATTAACATTTCAGAAATAAGAAGCATGCAAAACTCACCCACAAAATCAAAAGTACCTAACACCATACATTTCCCCTGCCAAGTTTTACACTTAAAAAAATCCTGATGTACCAGGTGAAAATACTTCGGAAAAATTCCTCTGTTAAGTGTTGTGTCTTAGCCCAAAATGAAGAAGATAAGAAACCTGCAGAGAAATGGAGATTTTAACTATTTTTTTTTCTTTTTCCTTTTTCAGTGGGAAGAAACAGGAACTTTAAAATGCTAGGGGTTGAAAGCATGTAGGCTCTTAGGGCTTGACTCAATTTTTTCTATGTTTAGCTTCTTGAGCATGCTTGTCTGGACTGTTTTTAGAGGACAGGGAGAGCAGCCTTTTGGAGATGAGTGTCTTGATATTTTGGCCTTCATGTAATGAAAACTTAGCGAAACAAATGCCTTCCAAAAGTGTGTTTAATCATGGTTTGGTCCACTTTTAAGGGTGATAGTCAGTGTAACTAGAAAAAAAAAAAAAGACAAGTGTGGTGAAATTTATATACCATTTTGTTTATTATGAGAGACATAGAGGTATATACAGCAATGAAGAGTGTTTTTTTGTAAAGTAAAGATAAGAACCTGTGTTTCCCTTCCAAGGTCTTGTCTGGGCATAAGTTGTTTTTAACCAAATTACTTAGCTCAGTGTAATTCCCCTACTGTTGACATTTACCAGTGTAAAACATTTTCAGTATTAGCTTGTACTACTAAGGAGTAATTTAACATGTTTTGTTTACTTGGGAAAGCATCCTTTCATCTCTGCAATATTTTAGAGGGTTTTTTAGCAGATTCAAACTGGTACATAAAATTTTGCTGAGTACTGTGTGTTAGTGTGCACCTGGGATATTTAGGGTAGAACAATTCTCAAAATTAGACTATTTCTGTTTTCTCATAGAAAGACTGTCTTTCAAATAAATGACTGAACAAGTGTTGATTTCTTTTTTTAAAAAATAAAGAAGGGAGAGATATGATACAACGTTTTTTGCTAATAATGTTCAGTTTGTGAGCTGCACTGTTTGCACTTCACATTAGAGCACTAGTTCGGTTTTTTGTATAAAATACGGATTTTTTTAATCCTTACGTTTAATACTGGAGTGGATCAAATATGGCGATCTGTAGAATTTGGTCTTGAAAACTTTCCACTTGGGTGCCCTTTTTCTTCTGGCCGGTTTCTTCACTCGCGTCCCAGCTTGGAGCAGTTGCTAGCTGGTCTTTTTTTTTTTTTTAATTAACGGACTGTAACTTTTGTGTAAATGTGTTGTCTTTTTTCTTCAGGGAATCAATTGGTCTGCTTCAATACGTTTCAAATCAGACAAATCATATGTGTGTGTGTGTTATTTATTTATTGATAACTGAGGCACATTAAATGAAGGAAGCATCCTTTTCATGTCACTGAACTGTATGGTACAACCTATTTCTATATGCTACTGATGGTGATGGAATGTGAGACTTGTCTGCTGGTTGATCTGGTCAGTGGAACCATTGCTAAAGTATCTGATTTTCTAGTCTTGTAACTCTTTTATTTGTTAGGGAGAGTATTTCATAACCCTTATGCCAACCAGCTATCTTGTCTGTATATCAAAAGAAAAATTTTTACGTGAAATCTTTGCTCTTGTTTCTTTCCTGGATATTTGGTTTGAATATCACCTACAGCTTTTTCTATTGGATTATACATTATATATGTAAATATGTATATATATTTAAGTTTACACAAAGTCAAAAATTTTACATTTTACTGTTCTGCAGCTTGGTAGAGGAAGAGTGAGAATATGTAATTCTTCTGCTCATTTTCTGTCAGCATATTTGGACTTTTTAATGGCTATCACACCAGATCTTTGTTTTTAGAAACTATTCATACAGTACCTACAGTATGCAGGAGTGAATTTTTTTTTATTTAATTTTTAACATGGGATATATTTTACTTCCTCAAAGGATTGGTTCTGAGCTAATTTTACATGAAAGATCATGTACCTGTTATTTGTTAATTTGATTCTAATATGCAATTTGTATATTCGTGTGTAATTATTTGTATTTTGTATTTATTGGAGTGCTGGAGAAAGGGAACTCAAAAGCAGAAGAGCTATATATTATAAACAATTATCAGCAGTTTAACACGTGACTTAGATGTGTTGTTTTTTGTATATAGTCTTGCTATTGTCTAAGGCATATTTTTAAAAGCACTAAAGCTAACAATGCAGTAAATTATTTTGTCTGGGAAATATGATTATAGAACCTCTGACATTGTCTAATACAAGAGGAAATCAGATGAAAGTGCCAGGGTGTGGGATTTTTTTGTTTTGTTTTCTGTTTGGTTGGTTTCTTGTTTGTTTGTTTCTTCGTTACTTCTTCGTTCCTTCTTTCCAAGGAGATAAAGGCTGATTACCAAAATCCTATAAAATGGCGTTTAAGTTGTCCATTATGCTGTGTTTTTTATGAATTTTGAAATTGTTCTTTGCCAAAATGTAGCTTCTTACAGAGCATTCTTGGTATTTGTTAAAGTGTTGTTATGTTTGTTTAGGGGAATATGGTGACTCAGAGCAATTTGAAATATTTATAGTAATGGCTCTGCCATTATTGTTGAAGGAGCAAGGTGTTCTCTAGATGGAAACAAAATGTCTAGTTAGTACTGCTTTTTATGCCTCTCAGGTATTTGCTCCAGTCAGTAAATTAAATGCTCTGAAATGATTTAGGTAGATGTTAAGGAAACTATCCCTCTACAGACTCTTCCAAAAACAGGCTAAACTGGGTATAAGATTTTTACTTGGTCTGCTAATGGGGTTGCACTGTAATAGCTGTAGGCATGGCAAGTATAAAAAGGGAGGGGCTGGTGGCTGACTGTGCTCATACTGAACTTCTGGGTGCTATAATAGCAGACTCCTCATGCCACCTGCTCCAAAACTGATGACAGACTTCTAGCCTCAGACCTCTTCCCTCCCAGCTTGGAGTGGCTTCCTACAGCTCTTGGCTGCAGGAGATGATAGCCTGTACAGTTTCAATTTGCCTGGCCTGCCAAAAGTAACTTCAGAGTATGCATTGTAAAATTTTTGTTTGTTTTCAGGAAAATTAGTGGGTAACTTGTTGTCTGTCCCTGGAGAACAAACAATGAGGACAATGCTGGTCAGTCTGTTTCTAAACTGGGATTCTTGTTCTCTCTTTTATGAAAGTTTTTTCCGATTGCATGTCACTATGTTGAGTTTGTGTTCTGAGGCCATTAAATTCTCCCTGATTTCCGTGACTTTCAAAACCCTATAAAAACTTTGGCAGTATGTCTTTATTTAAGCCACCCAGTTGTCACACTCAGAAGTGGTGAATTTAGAATTTATGGTGAAGCAGCACCATTTTTCTTCCTCCTTTTTTAGTTACCAACACAGTTCAATTCCCATATTTGTAGAAATTGTTCATTCTTTCATATATTTGGAAATAGTGGAATTTGGGTTATAATAAATTTTAAAAACATTTCTAAAATTTTCCCAGTATTGCAACTTAAATGAAATTATTTGTTTGAAAGCTTTTCTATATCTCTTCTAGTATTTTTACAATGAGTAGCTGTGTATCCTTGGATTTGGTTATGGAAAGTTTTTTCTTGATTAAAGTTGAGTTTGTTTTGTTTTGTTTTGTTTTTCCTGCTACAAATGGCAGCTGGGAAGAAGCTGTGAGAAAGAGTGTGTCCTACAAGACAGAGCCATTAGAAGGAAAAACAAAAGTAACTGAGAAGAGAAATGGAAAGAATCTGGAAAAAAACCCTAACAGTTAATGCAAAATATTTTCAAAACCATGAAGATATTTTTTTTCGGGGGGGGGGGGGGAAGAGTTTTTAAACATTTTTTTTTTCATTTCAGTTTTACATTCATTCAGGCTTTATACATCATCAGCTGAAAAGTAGATGCAAATTGGGGCGCATCCAATCCTGATGCTGTGAAATGACATCTATCCTTTTTAAGTAATTTAATAAAATAAATTATATTCTTTGTTCTAATAAGTAGAGAGTTTCTGTATTTATCTTAACTCTTTATCTGCAACACTTGACTTACTATAAGGTAAAAGATTTATTTTGGTGGCAGTGGTGATAAATTTTGCTACCTCGGTTCTTAGGCAGACCTAAATTTTTCAATGCTCCTAGACTACTGTTGGTTGTGGATTAGACAGAGTACAGCCTGGTTTGTTTGATTTGGCATAATTCTGTGAAAACAATTTTTTAAAAATGCAGGTACATGAAATACATATGATTTGTGCTGTCTGGAGGTGATGTTTCTTATCAGTGAATTCTTGATCTGTCGAGAAGAGCTTGCTAGACGTGCTAATCATTAGTAGAGAGACAACATTGTGAAATGATAAATGAGGAAGACAACTGGTTTTGTGACTAATTAACCAGTATCTCAGCAAGCAGTCTTTTTTTTTTTTCTGTATTTTTTTTTTTATCTGGACAGGTTTGCAGGTAAACCCATCTAATTTAAGGGTAAGGCAGGAGTTGATTTCATAGTTAGCAATTTCATAGCTTAGTGTCTGCCTGTTTCACATTGCTTTAAGATTTTCCCATGATTGTACCTGGGTGATAAAAGACTGCAATACAGATAATTTTGTCTTTGAATTGCAACTGAAATGCTTTGGCATAGTATTTGGAGACAAGGGTTTACACTTCTGTGTTAAATATTCTTTTAGAAATTTACTGATTTTGTGTGGTTGCTATTTGCATTTTTAAAAGAGGATTCTTGGTGAAATGGGGACTTACCAAAATAAATGAATAATAAGAGAAGGCTGGCAGGCAGTGGAGCTATATGAGTCTATACCTTTGGTACAGAATGTTGGAGCTCCTACTAAAAATGGTGTTGGAAAAAGAAATAATAAGGGGGCTTAATGCTATTTTGAGACACTTCCGTTTTGTATAGGTGGGTTTATATTTCCTGGATAATTGTTTCTTTTCAGAGCAAAACCAGTAGAACTGAGTGAAAGTGTAACCAGGAGGACAGTTGGGTATTCTTTGTGATTGTAAGTGAAGAATCTGATGTCACTAGTTCTTGATAAATGCATCTGAATGTGTAGTTCTGCTAGGTAATAGTAGGTGTGCAATGTCATCTATTCATGTGGAAATAAGTCAGCTATGGTGCTTTTTTGATGGATTCTCTGATATGCTCAGGTTGGGCGCTCCTGCATGAAACATGGCCAGTTTATGTCCTGTAATGAAATATATTGATAAACCTCTCTCTAATCTTTCTATGTTTTGGCATTTAAAACATTTGTACAAGGGGGGAAAATCTCTGATTGGCAGTTGGGTGTAATACCTGTGGGGAGATTCAGGACTTCAGGTCGTCCCGTGATAGTTGAGATTTCTAGTCTGATTGGCTTTCATTTTTGATAGAAGTGTTAAGAGCTGCATTGTTTGAGAACAAACAAAACTTTGTTGCTTGGTCTCCTTTAATTCTCTGAAGTATGAATTTAGATATAGAATTAAACAATGATTGTAATAATAAGAAGAAAAAAGAGCCATCTAGAAATACAATACCACTTGAGGGAAGGGGGAGCGAAGAGGAGAAAAGCCATACTGTGATCACTTCACTTTGGAGAGCTTTTCACAGCATAGTTTTATAAATTTTTATAAGCAGACAGTTTTGGGGGGGGGGGGGAGGGAGGGAGGGAAGGGTGGAAACTCAAATGATTTGCCATAAAGTACAGTCACCTCTAAGGGGTTTTGCATGTTATACACAGACCTCATTTTAGAGACTGAAAGTAAACTTGACTTAAAAGGGCATTGTAGTGAAAACAGGTGCTTAGGGACTCTTTAAACATTGATTATACTTAGCTTGTGTACTGGCATGTCCTGCAAAGGATAACATTTCGTTTTTATGTCAAGAAGTATGAAATTTTATTAGTCATTGGCAGAGCTTTCTTCTGGTACTTTGCGAGGAGGTGTATTTTATATAGTGCAGTGCTAGTTTCTTCTTCCATTAGTGATGTATGAGGACCTCATATATATGACACAAAAATTTCATCAGTCTGTCTTATCTTCTGAGACTATTACTTGTTCCTAGGTGATCTGCAAGCATCTGAATCTGAAACAAGCTTCAATAACAGTAAATACCTAATGTGCCTGCTAATTTTTCTTGTTTGGCTATTTCATCTGTCTTCGGGGAAGAAATACACCTTTTGGCTTTGCTACTAAAAACTTACATGCTTCAACTTTTTGTAAAAAGTGTTAATGGATAATATCATAACCATCAGATTACCAGTAGCTTTCATTTACAACTGATTTAAATATGAGCAGGCCCAGATAGATTGGTTTTGTGTTTATTTCTGATATTAAATCTGTCCCTGCCTTCTAATTTTAGCAGCCTTGAGCTTCTTTCCTTAAATGTAGATTCTGAATTATAAATTATATTGAACTGTTTGTTCTTTAAATTCAAAACAAGTCAAAATATATTTCTGTTGAGCTGTGTGCTGTGTCAGCTATAATAGTGAGTGACCCTCAGCAATGATGTTTTAATTTTGGAGAAACAGGGTCTACAAAGGGCACATTAAGTACTCTTGTCATGTGAACTATAACTCATTAATTCAATTATCTGTAATTTAATCTATCCTATCAAAATAGTGTTTAATTTGCTATTCATTACTTCCTTTACTACTGACTGTGGTCTTGTTTTTAAGTGTATCAGACAAGGTGCAGGTAATTCTGCGGTTGTATGGGGTGAGAGAAGTGTATAGAGTAGAACTAAGAAGCAACTATAGCAGTAAACAACAGAATAAATTTACCTGAGTTTTTGTAAATCGGTGCATGTGTAAACCTCTGTTACTTACATGAGAAATTTGATGTATGATGAAGACATACATGGGATGAAGAGTGAAATAACAGAGTGAAATAGCAGAAAATCTGAGAGGAATGTTCATTCTTATGAAAAAGTGAACTTGGTTTTATTTTCAAGATTTGAGTAGTCATAAAATCAGAGAATGCTTTGAAATGGTTAAAAGGGACCTTAAAGACCATCTGGTTCCAACCTCTCTGCTCTAGGCAAGGACACCTTCCACTAGGCTGCTGAAAGCCCCATCCAAGCTGGCCTCAAACACTTCCAGGGATGAGGCATCTAGAATTTCTCTGGGCAGCCTGGGTAATCTAATTTAACATCTGGCCTAAACATACCCTCTTTCAGGTTGAAGCCATTCCCCCTTGTCCTGTCACTATCTGCCCATGTAAAAAGTAGTGCTTTATTTTGGTTTTTTTAAGCCCTCTTTAACTGCCCAAAAGTCTCAATAAGGTCTCCCCTGATGCTTGCTTTCTCCAGGCTGAGCAACCCAGCTCTCTCAGCCTGTCTTCACAGGAGAGGTGCTCCAGCACTTTCATGACCTTTGTGTTCCTCCTTTGGACCCATTCTAACAGGTCTGTGTCTGTCTTGTGCTGAGAACCTCAGACCTGGGTATACTACTCAAGTGGGGTGTTACCAGAGCAGACTAGAGGGGCAGAATCCCCTCCCTTGACCTGCTCACCCACACTGCTTGTGATGCAGCCCAGGATGTGGCAGGCCTTCTGGGCTGCAAGCATGCATTTCTTGTTAATAATTTCAAATCCGATAAATTCTGTATTATGCACATATATTTACTCTTTAAGTATATTTGTTCAGTCATTGCAAATGAGATTTATTCTGTAATCTTGTCTGTCAATCTTCCTTTTGCACGGAAAAAAAAGTATTGTTTTGGGAGTTCACTTCTATCCTTGCCTGTTCGTGATATACTGCATCTTTCCACCTGTCTCTTCAGATGTATGAAATTTGCAAACTTGTGTTTAAAACAATTTTTAAAAACAATTTTTTAAAAGAATAAATATTGGATGATGTTATACTTAAAGAAAAATGAAAGATGTTATAGAAACAGTGTCAACACAGAAATGCCATCATGTTGTCAGCAAAAAAAAATCTTTCCTTATTGTTGCAAAATGAATGATACTGTTAAAATATATGCCATAGCCTCTGAAACTTACTCTAATATTGAGTTGATTTCTCTTTTCTTGCAGAGTTAATTTCTTAAGAGTTGTTTGGAAATTCAAGGTTGTTTTGTGAAAGGAATTTACTTGTAGCTTGTTTCAGTGTACTTTTAAATAAATTCTCAAGTGTTTTCATCCTGGTCCATTTAAAAATGTCAGTTATGTACAGTGTTCTATTTAGTCTTATTTGTTGATTGGAATGGGTTCCTTGAGCATGATATTGAGAGATATAGTAACGGAGAGAGACTGGATCCCAGTTTTGATATGGGAAGGAACGGAAATGTGCATAAAACTCAGGGGAAGATGAAACTGTGGGAGATTGATAAAATGACTTTTCTTTCCTATTAAGGAACTGCATAGTAAAAATAGAAAAAAAACTACTGTATCCATTCTATGTTTCAGTCATATAGTTGGCTGATAAGAAGTTAGAACAGAATTTAAGTTTAGCCTTATTTTTCTGCATTCTAGAGAAATAAACAGTGACTGGTTCATACAATCCTGAATAACATGAAAAATTCAGACCATGGTCCTTTTCTGATAGAGTATTTAAATGTTAAATTGCCATTGGCATGTCTTCAGTAACATTAGGTATTAATACGAGTGATATTTTCAGTATTTAATTCCATTAGTAATGTAATTCTTGGGTACTATCAAGATTTTTTTCCAGTATATTTAATTGATATTTGAGAATGCAATTTGGAGACTGGGATTTTGAAACTTAATATTTTGTTAGGGCTTTTGTTCCAGTTCCATATCAAATACAACTTTTATTTGGATATTCTAGACTTACTTCCTCTTTCTTGGATAATAGCTCTTTATGTGGAGATTATGGTGATATTCATTCTAGTGCCAAACAACGGTGATTTCATCATCTTATCTTGTACAGAGTTACACTAATTTTTGTAAGGTATACTATGTGAGAATTTGGAAAGGTAATGGAACACATGAAGTAAATTCTAGATACCTAAGGTATTGTTATTGTGTAGTCTCATAGGAATATCAGTTGATACTGCCTTCTGAATATAAACAAAGCCTTCTCTTTGAGGAATACTTTTTTCCACTCATGAATTCTTAGTGTATTAACCTTTAACCAAATACAAATATATTTGCAGTGCTTGTTCCAGATTTAGATAGTGTTTCAGGAGAAAATACTTGTGTGCTTGTAGTTTGGTTTTGTTTTGTAAAATTTCATTTGCAGAAGATAGAATGCAGTGTTGTGGTGGTACTGCAACTGTTCGTAACTTGTAGATGCAAAGGAATTATTCGAGTGTTTTGGAAAGGCTTTCCTTTTCCTGTGGTTACAATGCCGAGTCATTTGCACATATTATAATAAAATCTCTAGTACTCACTACAATCCATTCAAAACAAAGATCAAAATAAATAGATGTTTTAGAAAAGGTCATAGTTATATCAGAAATATTTTTCTCTGTCAGCATAATAGCTCAAGTGTGAGAGTAATGTTTTAAATATCTTCTAAGACTATTGTGCTATATAAACTTGAAAAACATATGTAAAATTACAGACTATAGAGATAAATTCAAGCTTGTAAATCAGATGTGGTTTGAATCATGATTATTTGTACACACAATATCCTTTCCTGTGTGCAATATTAAACTATATCAATATTATGAAAAAAATGCCAGATGAATGAACTGTCATTGTTAATACCGCATTTGTGACACTGGATCAGTAAGTTAGGTAACAGTGTTGAAGATTATAAAGCAGCATAACTATCATTTGTAGGCACACAGTTTGTGATAATTGGGAGTGGGGCTGCACCAGAGCCTCGTCCCCAGTGGGCTACAGCTGTGAAAAGCAGGTGAGCAGTATTGAAGGTAATGAGACATGGAGTGCCCAGGTGCACTAGCCAATCACCAAAGGGAACAGAGGGCACAGAGGTGCAATGGATAAACATGAGGGGTATAAAAGGCTGGGCTAAAGAACAAGAAGGATAGGTGTACCTTCTGATGTGGTATGGTGTTACTCTGTATGGGTTGAAGCCTTTTGAAGTGGCATGATGATACTCCATGGATCATGGCTGTCTCAGCTGGGACATAATTGGGCATAGATTTTGTGACATGGAGCCTGAAGAATTCAGTGAGTTGCCAACAATTCTTTTTCAAGCCTTGCAAATTTATATGCTTTCTTACACAGATTAGCATATTCTGTTTCAGTAGTTCCTATGTCATAAGTGTCATGCACTTATCAAGCCATGTAACTTTGAGGTAGTCTCTTCTGTCTGAATGTAGACTATGCACTGTCAACAGATATCAAGCCTATGTGTTTAGAGTCAACAGAGGGAAATAAGTAATTCTGTGTTCATAAGTTAGATGTGTAAAACCACTCTATTGAATACAGAAATGCTGTTTTTCTCCTCTGATAAATTGCAGGGAATTCCTCTTGGCTAGTCCAAAGTTAAGCTGTGCAGTAAGTGAAGACATTCTGGCTCAGGGTGTCTGCGGAGACTGTTGATTATTTGCCTAAAAGATGGGAAAAATTGTATCTCTCACCTTGTGTTTGAGGTATTATAACAGCTTGCACATTCTTAGCCTGCAATTTTGCTACTTTCTTTTTTTTTGTATTGTACAATGAGTTTTTATAAGTTTCTACTATAAATTGGAACAGGCCAAGAAAAATGGTATTTCTTTCAAAGCATACACTTACTGTGTCTTTTAATATCCAACCATAAAGAAGATAGTATGAGCTATTTTGAGGTGGTGCTTTGTGGTATTCTGTCTTTGAAAGTGGAAGTTTTACTCCAGTTTTCAAAAATACCAGTCCTAATGTTTTAAGATATAATGTGAAGACTGAACTTTCTGATGCATTGAGGTCTTTAACTACTACTGAATGGTCAGGCTTTTTCTTCTGTGGGAATGTCCAGAGGTTTTGTTTGTTTTGTTTTTCCATATCCTGAGTTAGCTCTAGGTCAGTTTAAAATTTTAAAATGAAAGTGACTGGACTAAGGAGTTCTGTGTTTAATTGTGTGGTAACAGAAAATAGCAGGGAATAAGTAATCCTGGAATTTTCTTTTAGTTGACTTTCTGTTAGTTGACTATTTACACATTTCCTGAAACACATGAGACAACTAAAAAATCCTGAGTCTTAAATGTAAGTCTCACCTGTCTTCAACTAGAAGCTCTTCAACATAATTTCAGTCGTATACTTTACAATCATTGTAGTACATATTAAGTAATAAATAGACAATCTGTTTGAAAAGTGTTTAAAAATACACTTTTTGTGCACTGTGTGGAATACCTCCTCTTGGTTTGTGTCTGATTTAGCACTGCTTTCAGTGAAGATGGAAGTGAAATGTAATTTAAAGGAATGTATTATAAGAGGTACTAGTCCCTCAAAGGAGTCTATCTAGCACTGGTGAAGGAGGAAATCGGTCAAGTACAAACAATGTGGCTTTTATTACCTTGGGTCAGCAATAATAAACCTTTGTACTTCACAAGACTTTATTGTTTGCTTTTTAACACTAACAAGGGTATTAAGCTCATGCTTTCTTTGCATTAACATGGGACTGACTTGCAGCAAGTAACTGTTTAGGAAAAGCTGAGTTTCAGGACAAACTAAAAGATGATGATTGTGTAAAATCATACAAGTATGTAGAGACAAATATTTCTGGGTTGAAAAGAAAAGTTGCTAATCAGATACTAAGTACCCCTGTTTAAACTTACCTAGTTCAGAGGGGGCTGCTGTTAAAGTTTTGATCTGTGATGTTGCATGGATTTGATTTTTATTAGACTCTATATAGTGTGAACTTCTTTGGAACTAAGTGCTTCTAAGTCCTTTATGGATTATTACATTGGTGTTTGCTTCTTAGTCATCAAAACTTTATTTTTATTTCTTTTTCTGGCATGAAAATGTGAGTTTTGAGCCAGGTTTTGTAGTTGTTTGGCTGGCCAGTTTTGTTTTGAGTTTTTCTTTTTTTCTTTGGGTGTAACTGTGAGCTTACAATGATGATGTGTATAATTGTTTGATGGTAATATATGCGACCTCATAAGTTCAGCTGTAGCAACTGAAAGAGCAAAAGATACTGGAACAATATTTCAAATACTTGAAGAATCATAAAGCTTCTGCAGAGGCGCTGTTTTAAACTTGGAAGACCTTAATGGCTTTGTCTTTTAGTTGAAAATACCTAGTTACCTGAAAAGGATTTCAGCCTGCTAAAAGTTGTTATTGCTGTGGCATGGCAATTTATTTAGCTTTGGTTCTTTTATTTTATTTTGCAAGGTGTGTGGTGTTTTGGTGTTTTTTTTTTTTTTTTTTTTTTTTTTTTTTTTTGTGGAGAACCAACTAAATTTCTTGATGCTGAATTTGAGTAAAGCAACCAGCCAAAACAGTTCTGTAAATACTTCCTGTCACCAGGGAAATTGAAGGTGAAGATCTAAGTGCTGATAAATGATGAGAGAGAGCTTTACTTGTCCTTGTGGGTAAAAATTTGATTATGAGAATGAAACTTAGAAACAGAGCTTTTTTTTTTTTTTTTCCCCAATATGAGATGTCCCTGCTTAGTTTTTTTTTTTCCTACTTACCTTTCCTACTTACCTTTTTTGGAAGGGGATAAAGAAAATCATTGAGAAACACTTTTCATTAACTGAACAGAATACATGGAAAATGGTGTATTAATGATTTATTTGAATTGATTCTTTGTGTAGTACCAGAGGTAAACTGCAAGTTATTCATCCTCATTGAAAATTAGAAGCCTTTTGGCTTATACTGCTTCTGGGACATCCAGTTCAAGATACTGAGTGTACTACTAATCCCAGCTCAGGAAGCAAGAGCTGTGTATTCACAACTCACATCTATTCACAGACACAAAATCAAAGAGTATCTGAAGAGAGATCAGGATTCATTTCTTTGGATTGTACTGGAAAATGTTTCTGTCATAACATTTCTTATTACTTCTTTTAAAGTATCAAGACAAATCTTATAGACTAAAATTTGAAGCTTTATGATATCTAGCATAGTACTTTACTCATCTTGTTGGTTTTCCTTCTTTTTGCTGGAATCTGGGTTATTTTGTGTCTCATTTTGTTTGTGGTAACTGGAAGTTTAACACACTTGAATTGAATATGGTAACTTCTGTCCTAAACATCCATTTGTGTTAGTTTTAATTTTTAGGAAGCTGTTTCCTAGTGGGTTTAAGCACTTAAAGATAATTAACAACATTAGAAAAGATTCACTTTGAACACATTTATTTAGGAAGAGTCCTGAATTACTCAAAACTTGATGGGAATTTTTTGGCAGCAGTTAATGTACAGAACTAGTGTG
Source organism: Vidua macroura (assembly GCF_024509145.1). Classification (NCBI taxonomy): domain Eukaryota; kingdom Metazoa; phylum Chordata; class Aves; order Passeriformes; family Viduidae; genus Vidua; species Vidua macroura. Next base: position 23,324,328 of record NC_071572.1, read on the forward strand.
GGGTTTGCATGCTTTTGTTGTTTGAGAAATAATTAGGAAAGAAACCAATACGTTAAAAATTCTTTCCTTTAATATTTACGTTCCAAGAAGTTGTTCATGTGCTTATTTTAACCTCTCCCTACCTGAAAGAATCAATTCTGTGAATGCAATTTAAATGTTATAACTGTAAATTCCAGAAAAGATCTTTCATGTATAATTTCCAATTTACAGATTCTTCTCCAGTTATTAAAATGTGTCACTTTTTGATAATGCTTTAATTACCTGAAATTCTCATCAGATGGAAGAGAGAATTTAATACTTCCAACTGTTTAGCTTGGCAAGTGTTACTAGCTAGACATGTACATGATTCTTAGCTTAAATATACTTGCCTTTTAAAACATGGAAGGCCAAGTTTTTTAAAAATTACAGTAATACAGATTGATAAGCTTCACTTCTAGCAAGTGTTTGGTATCATTTAAAATAAGCTGTTTGACTAGGCCTCCTTAATTTAGTTCAGCAAGTAATATAAAACATAGTTTCTAGGTGAAAAAGGAGTTCATCTTTAGAGGTTTCTATTTCAGCAGTTTTTATAAAAAACCTTCAGTTTTGAAGTTGTGGTCTATCTGTACTTCAAGTGTAATATTTAAATAGGTAAAAGTAGTAGAAATAATGATTTTGCAATGTCCTAGTTTCACTATGGAAGAAAAGCTGTATCATCCACTCATCTATTTTCTTTTTATCAATGTTGTTTTTTTTTTTTTGTCAGTGTCAGGAATTGCAGGTTGTAGAAGACTTTATAGAAAGAGCTGCAAAAATACCATTGAAGAACGGAGTAGGTAAATACTAATTTTATGAGAATTGTTCTGAAGATTGTGGATATTAAAAGTTTTGAGAAGGGAGATGCATTTAGAACCAGTATTCTAAAACCTGTTTAGAAATTGAGAGGATTTATGGTTATCATAACCAGCAATCTGGTTACTTTCTGGTTTCATTTATTTATTGGTCCCTAGTATTTCAAAATAAATTTAAAAAGAAAGAATAAAGAGTCAGAATAAACTTTCGAGAATTCTGCATGTTTTCCTTAAGGGCACCCTGATATTTACAATATTTTTGTGGAGAGAATTTGTGAGCAAAAAAAAAAAAGGAAAAAAAAAATCAAAAACCTGAAATTACAGAGAAACTTGCATCATTGATGTTCAGTTGATTGTCACTTTCTGGAAATCAAAAATGTGTCTCTGAACTATGTGAAAAACAAGAAACTTGACTGATGAGTATTAATTAGTCTGGTGATTCCCATGTCCTTAGTTCTTAAGGATTGTAGTTCAGTAAGATCTAAATGAGTGGGTCAACAACAAGAGTTGTTGACACAACTTCTTGGTATTCTCAGGCATACTTGTATGAAATTGAAAAGAGACTAAACTGAATTCCAGATGGTTAAATGGTTTTAGTGGTGTGCTGTTACAGGTTCCTTGTATACCGAGTAAGAAGGAGCTTAAAAGTTACCAGGTCTTTGGGATCTTTGGAAATTTTTTGTAGCATCCCCTTTGAGTCAAAAGGTAGGCTGTACTTTGAACATGCATTGCTACTTTCTTTTTAAGCTCAACTGAGCTGGGATAAAGAATTAATGATACTGAGCTTTCAATTGATTTGTTAAGGGTTGTGGCTATCATCCAAAACAGAAAAGAAAAACAGTGGTATGCCAGTGCCAATAAAATTTGTGGAACAGGTAATCCAATGATCTTGCCTAGAATGTGATGGGTATAGTTCTTGCTGTGTACTGTCTCACATTATTGCTAAGTAGAAAGACATTTTTGCTCTTCAAGGGCTGCTAGGTGGAAATGGAATCACAGCACAATGGATGAATAAGAAGCATCATAGAAGCAAGCTCCTCTGGCAGGGCTGTCCACGGTGAACACTACACATGCATCTCTGTCTTCTGTGCCATTAAGGTCATAATCAGACTGTCTCTGATTTCAGTGCATATTGTTGAAGGATACAAAAAAAGCTTCACAAAAATTGTGATGAGACATTTCTTTTGTTGATTCAGCAGTATGAGATGTGCAGTTCTAGACAAAAAAAGGCATCCTATAAAACCTTCTCTAACTTCTTGTTATTTCTCTGATATGTTTTTCAGTGTTAGATCTGAACCCTCTAGAGAAATGCAGATCTAGAAAAGCAGTGATCTAAGACTTATAGTGAAGGATCCACAGCTGGCTTGCAGAATAGTGAAGACACTGAATTTGGCATTTTCAGTGACATTGGTTTATGGGTTGACATATTAATGAAAATCTAAACTTCCCTACCATGATGTCCAAAATCATCATCCTCATTTTGAGTTGCCCTATTCGTGTGCCAACCACATCTTGTTGTAAAAGCCCACAGTTGTTTGTGCCTTGTGGTTTCCCAAAATCATTCTCCCATGTGTTAATGTTATGATTACCAGTCTGTTTAGGCAGGCTGGTTTCTGCCAATTCTTTGTCAAGAATTATTGACACCCCCATTTCCAAGTCTAGGCTGTTGAAGTTCCATCCCAAAATAAGACAGCGATTAAATGGCAGACAAAATTTGACATTCAGTAGTTAGTTTGCAGTCTGATACATATCACTTAGTTAATCTCTGATATTTAACAGAATAAAGTCTGTTGTGCTTGTGGCTATCAGTAAAGACTGTGTCACAGTAGGAAATGTTTCTTTTAACTGTAAATAAAAGTGAATGCATCTGATGATTTTTCTAGGCATCTGTTGAAGTCGGGGCCAATGCTTCTGGGAGTCAGAAAGCAGCCCCCAGGGTCACAGAGCTCACATGACCTAGTTTATTCTTCATTAAAACAGATGGTATCTATCTGAGCAAGGCAAACTTGGTTTTAAGAAAGAGCTGGGGATTAAAAGGATGGGAAGCTGAAACAGATGGGTCTAATTAATGGGAGCAAATAAATAGGCAATCTAAGCATTAGTCATCTACATCAACAGCAAAATAGTCACTACATGACTACTCACTAAATTGTTTTAGCTGATCAAAAGTTGCAGGATTGGTTTACCTAGCATCAAAAGTATCTGAAATTGCATCAGAAATGTTCCCACATTCTTTATTCTTTTCTGCTGGGCTTCAAAGAGAACAAAATGGAAACTGGCTGTGGTGTTTTTGAATGGTATTAGGGAATCCAAAATCTTGTTTTGTAAGACTGAAGACTACTTATGTTTGATACATAGGCCGAGTTGGTCCTTTGCAGTTTTTGTCCTCATTTTTTGTGTTTAACATGAGAAGGTTAGCTAATGGAGAAGATTGCAGGCATTCTTTCAAGCACTGCACCCACATAAAATTTGCAATGGAATCCAAGAATTTTATTGTTTCTGTTGTAAACAGATTATACTGGATTAGTGGTTAGCATTTTGCATATTTTATTCTTGTTGCAGGGACATTCTTCTTTCTTTCAGGATTTTTCATAGAGCAGTACAAAGGAAAGAAAGAGAATACAATTTCTATTTCTGCTCCTTGTTTTTCTCATGTGGAATGTGTATGGAGAATTGTTTACCTGGGGTGATGATCCTGGTGAGGATTGTTTGGCCTGATGGCCAATCAAATCCACCTGTGTCTGGACTCTTGAGAAGAGTGTCACAGGTTTTGAGTTAGTTAGAGAAAGTAGGTTTGTAGTTTTAGTATCTCCTTTAAATAGTATATTCATGTATTATAGTATAGTTATAATAAAGAAATTATTCAGCCTTCCGAACTGAAGTCAGACATCATCATTTCTTCCCACCAGGTTCACCTGCGTTTACAAAATTAGTCTGCTTGCCCATTTAGTCCTGAAAATCCTGAACTGTGTTGCAGACAGTACAGGCACTCTTCTTGCTGTTGTTAGTGGTGGCCAGAGACCTTCACTTACCATATGCCTTGGCAGGGAGAAGGGGCCTGTTCAAATAAACTACAACTCTGCCTTCAGACTTGGTGTAAGAACAGCTGTTTTCTTGAGGTATGGTCTTATCATGTAGGTGCTTTGTTTTGCTCTGAAACTCTGGTAGCATGTACTAAATTAAACAGGGATATATGTAGGGAGTGTATGAAGCCACTGCTCTTCCTTCAACAGGATAGTACTTGGTAGATCCTAGGGTTAATCCAGAATGGTGCAGTTACCTCGAGTTCTCTTGGTTTGAGCCAAATATGAAATAAATATGAGTAGACTAAAGTGCAGATCTGTAAACACGGTTTCCCTTAATTCTTACAGAGAAGTATAGGGTATTTCAATTTTAAGGTAATCATAAGGAATGTTTACTTATCTGTCACAAAAGGTCAACTTCAGTTGAAGTTGAACACAGAACTGTCAGGTGATCGGGGGGAAAAGTTGAACAGTTCTTTCATAGGGATTAACAGAAATTGTTCCATGAGTTAGGTATCTCCTCACCTCGAGTAGTGCTTTGATGGAAGACTAATAACACTGCCTGTTTTGCTGCCAAAAATCTTCCCTCAGATATATGGAGCTGGGCCTTTGTCTTGCTCAGTGCCACTTACTGCTTCAGGTTTTTAGTTTTCTTTTTATGAATCTGAGGGGCAGAATTGCCATCTAGTCAAACACAGCAACCTATTCTTATAAAACAGATTTACTTGACTGTGCTAAACAACCACAACAATCTTGTTGCAGCCTCCTACTTTGACTATCATCCTGTTTCTCCCTCTTCCCTATCAATTGCAAGGAAGAACACTTACGGAATATTAGCAGAAATGCCTAAAAGCATGAGCAAATTTGAAGTGAGATTTTTAATTGCAGTAGTTTATTTATGCAAATTTTATCTGGTTATTTGAAGACTAGCTAAGCATAAAACAAAACAAGAAAAAGACATAGCAGTTAGTCCCATGGAAGAGTGGTGGGTGTGTGGGTACTGCCAGCTAATGCAGGCCTAATGGACTTTCTGAGAAGACCTGATGGAGAGAAGATGCATATTTTGAGAGGAGATATCTGAAAACAAGTGTTAGATGGCTTCTCGGTCTGTATTGTCTTGATTTTCATAGTTGCTTGCAAGTGTGCTAAAGATGTTTGAAAATAGCCTGGGATCAGTTCAGCAATAAAACTGGTTAGGGTGGTTCTCTGTTCTCGCCTGTCTGTGTGGTCGTCTGGTTTTCCCAGAGGCTTTGTAGATTAGGGCCTTGCCACTATTCTGGAATAGCCTGCCAGGCTTTGCTGTTCCTGGCAGAGATGTTTTTACGGAGGAAGTGTTTCCAAAGTTAAAACTATTACTAAGTAAGTCCCTGACAGGTTCTTCTTTGAAATTAGGTAGAACTTGTGATTTCTGTTATTATTGTTGTTATTTCTGACCAGTGGTTTGCAAAGATAAACTAATAGCATAAGGAAAAGTAAAGTATTCTAGAATAAAAATTTCTTAAACAAGTAGAACAAGTCCTGAAGCATGTAATCACTAGAGATCTAGGAACAATTAGATATGTGTTCACTTTTGACTTTCCTGTTGGATATGTCTGTGGAAGCACTTTGTTTGTACCAGTATCAAAATGCATGTAAAACCACATTTGCTTATGGGGTTAGTATTGTTAATTTCCCTGAGTTCGCATTTGGAAGTCTCAAAAATGAAAGATGGTTTCTAGTTTTAGTGTGCCATATGACTATTGTTATTCTTCACAATGTTTTTACTCAGAATTTAAATTTCAGCTCCTAATTCAGAAATAACCAAGTTAATTTTTTTGTCTGTGCATGCAGTGTAAGTAATCAGTATTTAAAGGAGCTTGAACAGATGTCTCTGCTTGGAAGCTTTTGGGCCTTTTTTTGGTGTCTGTTGAGTTTTTATGTTATTTATTTGGGTTTTTTTTACTGCAGAAGCCTATCCCTGAGGAAATAAAGTTGTTTGCAGGTATAGTCATGTAATGTGACTACACTGTTAAAAGATTTCATTGCATGATAAATTTTCCAGGGTAACCTGATGGTTTACTTTGCTATAACAGCATTCTTTTTCTGAGAGCTATATATAGTTTTCATGGATAAAGAACTGTAACTTAGGATAGGTGGGAATGTAAAACTGCTTTGATAGAATCTTTTGTGCTTGGACAATGATAATCCTTGATATGTTTGTGTAATGAGAACTTTTATCTTGAAAATCTGCTTTGAAAACTGTATTGGTAGTGGAGCTGCAAATTCCATAAAACTGAATTGCTGGAGTTAGTAGCTTTTAGTGTTTTTTAGTAAATGCTATGTCTTAAACACAATTCTAAGTGATTGGAAAGAAAAACTGTTGAATAACATAAAAAATTTTAGCTGAGAATACACATACAGTAAACAAGTACTTCAAACATAAATTGAAGCTACCAGAGGCAAAAATTCACTTGTTTTTTTCTCATCTCCCCAGTAACGCAATTTTAGAAGTTCATTTGTTGGTTTCTTGCTCCTACCTATATCTCAAAAATGTTATTTCCTTTCACATACATACTCCTTTCTCTGTACCTGTTGCACATCTTAGGAAATTGTCTTTACTATAAATTGGCCATAGCTGATCAACACAATCTGAAATCAAGTAACAAACCAGTTAATAATACTGTAACAGGTCTGTGTGCTGCCTTTCCTAGGGTATGTGCAAATGCAAGAACGATAGGGAGCTGAAGTACAAGCTTTTGACTTTTATGGAGAGAGTGACCTTTCACAAGTTAGGTGATTGGTTTGAATGCCAAGTGTCCTTTATAGTGGTACATAGTTCTGTCTGAGAATGGGATTAAAAATATCAGGTGTACTGTTGTAATGGAACCTACGTGGCATTGTTTAATAAGCAGAAAAACAATAAGCAGTCACCCAATGAGCTGAAATTTGTGTTGATCTTCAAATGTGTTAAACTGTGATGCACAACAAATAGCAATCTGGCTAAATGTGCCAATTTTAACTTTGATTTCAAACTAAAAGAGATAATCAGTTTAGCTGTATATGATTATCTTGAGTGCAATGCACTTAAAAGGAACTTTAATGACTATTGAATAGAGAAGTGCCTGATACATTATTTAAAAGTGCATACATTTTTATTTTCCTTCTTTATTCTTTAGAGTGAGTTAGAAAAGGCGTACATTAAATATAAAAAAAAGGGGTGCCAGACAGCTACTGTTTCCAAGTGATAGAACACTGAGCACTATAAGCAGATACTAAAAAAGTATTAATTTTCAGAAGGATCAGCAAATTTTATGTATTTTTTCCCATCACTTCCTTATCCTACTGAATCACTTTGTCTCTCTGTGCACATTTAAGTTTATAATCTCCTCATCTGAATAATTTGAATTCCTGTAGGTTGTAATTTAGCAAATTATCTTTGTTCTTTTTCCCTTTTCATGCTAAGTTGTTGTTTCTGCTCCATCTTTTCAGGCACAGGTACCTTTGGACGTGTTCATCTGGTAAAGGAAAAAATGGCCAAGCGTTACTTTGCACTGAAAGTAATGAGCATTCCTGATGTCATTCGACTGAAGCAAGAGCAGCATGTGCACAATGAAAAGTCTGTCTTGAAAGAAGTCAACCACCCTTTTTTGATCAGATTGTAAGTTGTTGTATTTTTTTAAATTTATTTCACTCATACAGAAAGTGCAGTTAAAATACTCCAGAGTCTCATTGCAAGTTCTTATGTACTTAACCAATGCTGAGCATTTAATTTCTCATCTGTAATCTAGATTAAAATAGACTTTGGAATGAAGAAGAATCAAGAATTTAAAATAAAGAGGCATTATTTAAACATTCAAGCAATAATTTATTATAAGGTTTTTCCTCTTTTATTTTCACACTGTAGAAGAGACATTTTGCTAATGAAGAATTGTTAGAATTGGCTCGTCAAAATGACTTCTAGAATGATTCTTGATGTTAGAATGGTGATGAAAGTGTTTCTACATGTACGTGCTGTAGATATTGGTAAAAAGCAAAAGACATTCCTAGACTTAAATAGCTAGTTTTTGAAAACTTAAGTGAATTTTTAAACTTTTATTTTTAAAGAGTTTAAATAACTGCAGCACTTCTTGGACTTGGTATTCCTGTATTTGAGATTGTTAAGTGATGGAACCTATTGAGAAGCATTATTTAAATGCAGTTCATAAAGAATACTTTTTAGTGGAATTGAGGCAACTCTAATGATCCCAATGGTCCCATTGTTAAAAAGAGAAGGTATCATACTTTTCTGCTACAGTGCTTCTTGTGTATCTGAGTCTGTATCTATTAATGTCATAACTAAACCTCTGGTAATTGCAGGTTAATTTCCATTTATGTTTTCTCATTAATGAATATATGGCCAGCTATTAACTAAGATTTGTTTCCATTTACTTGCCTTAATCAGTTTTACATAAAATTACACAAAAATAGCATTAGTTAATCTATCTGCAGGGAGTGCAGCTTCCTGCCAGGATTAGGCGAGTATCAGAGGGAAAAGAAGAAGGGAACAGCATGGTAGTCATTCAGAACATGGAATGAGCCCTGCAGGAGGAGGCTTTTTCCCTGCTGTGGTGTTGGCTTTTTCCAGTATCATGATGCTATTAGTTTCCAGCTAGTGTTCAAAAATCCTGTGTGTGGCATGCTATCAGTATGACAAGCTCTAGAATATGTAGAGATTGAAATTCATGGAAGAAAGCAAGATGGAGAGGCTGAGTACGTCTGATTAGACTAGTTGAAGTATAGATGGAATGGGGGGAACAGGATTTTGTATCTGTTTCTAGGTACATCTGGAAATTCTTTAAGAGAAAACCCTACCAAAAACAACAAGCAGACTCACAAACTAACCCTGTCTCAGGTCTGTGTGTCAGGAACGGCAGGAATAGAGAAATGTGGGTGAGGTGTCAGAGACAGGGAGGATGCATATTCATACTGAAGTGATCAAAAATCGAATGGGAGTTTTCCTGGATTTCATTCAAACCTTATTTTTCAGGTTGCCAAAGGCAATTCAAATAGTTATCTTTGTATGCAAAGCAAATATTCTTCATGTCTTCTAGAGCTCTGCTTTTCTGTTGAAATGTCTAGTGAGATGTTGCATCAGCTATGTTCATGTAATTGTCCATGTGATGCCTTTTTCCTTTGTTGGAGGAGACTCCAAGAAACATAGCTGAAGTGATGTAGTTAAAATTTAGGTCAGAACAATATTTATGTGCTTTAGGTTAAACAAGCCGTTCTGGATGATTATCACTTGATTGTATGGTAAATAGCACTTTCTGCAGCTTTTTGTGTGACTAAAAGCTTTTTTCAGCCACCTCCTGCCCAATATATAGATGTATGTTAGTGTTTTTTTCTGTTAATTGTTTTATTGTCAGTGTTTAACAAAAACACGGAAAAATTATATAGTTCAGCTTTAATGCCTTTAAAGTGTGTTATCTGCATGGTCTGGTTTTTGCATTTTCAGTTAGCTTCACCATCTTTAACACTGATAGTATTCTCCTTTGGTTGCAAAACAGGGGATAGGTGTCAGTGCAGCATAACATTTCATGATTTTATGACGGAAAAGTATAAAATAATGCTGCACATAATTGATTTCTGGTGTTCGGAAAGTCCATATGTCTTCCTATACATGAAGAATAAGGGTTTTTTCCTGTTACTTCTGAGAAATACCTATTCTAAATATAGGGAGGTACAGTTTTCTGTAGACACTGAAGTTATTAATCTATGTATTTTTAAACAATTTTTTCCTAAATGCTTCTTAGGTGCTTTTGCAGCAACTGATCACTGGAGATTCCTAGGCAGTCTTTACTGACAACTGAGTAATGTGTCATACTCAGTGTGGTGCAGCTCTGCATAGTGATATGTAATGTTGATATGTTTTTGAAGAGAGGAAGAACTAATGAAAATCAACTATGTCTTGTAGTTGTATAAGCTGAAACAGGTTGTTTGTAGGACTTCACAATGGCATCTGAAGTTTATGTAGTAAGCTGAATTAATGGCAAGTAAGCTGAGTTAATGGCACCACACATGTTATTCTAATCACAGCTTCTATGTTTTTTTTTTTCTTTTCTTTTTGTATTACATTACCATTTAAAGCAGTCTGAATTGCAAGTACAGAAATTCTTCATTTTGCTCTTTTTCATGTATACCAAATAATGTATCCATTTTTCTGTGGCTAGACAAACCTTTGAGTCAACTTTTGAAGAAATTAATTCAGGTAGAACTGCTGTGCTTAATGATGTAGAAGTTCCATTTTTTCCCCTCTGTAATGTCAGATTTTGCTCTTCCTCTACCATATATATGTGGTTTGCTTTGTTTCACCTACTTCTGCTCTTCTTTCATTGTTTATTGTAGGTATAGCTTTGCCTAATTACCTAAAATACACTTTCAGAGTGTTTTTGTGTAGTCAATAGATACTGTGAACATTATCAATAGCCAATTAATGATGTTGATGACTGTGATAGGGAAGAAGTTCCATAAAAGCAGAAGACAAGTCTGGGCTCTGCTTTCTCCATCACTGAGGGAATTGAAGAGCTGTAGCTGATATCTGTTAGTCTGTCTTATTTCCTTGGTTGCCTCAGTGCTACTGTCAAAAATAAACTCTTCTGGAGAAAGTGTCACTCACATGTTGGGGGAGTTCAGTTTCTGCTTATCTTTCCTGAGGCTCTATGCCCTGATTAACCATGAGGTACTTGTGATACTGCAGAAGAACTGACTAGAAGCTGAAGTAGCTTCTGTTCTTGTATCACTGGATCAATAATAAAGTAAGTAAGGATACAGTGTTCTCCATCTTTTATTATGGAATTAGGGATAGTTCTTTGTTTCAAATGGCAGTGTTCTTCAAGATGTTACCGCCTGTTTGTTTTCTTCTTAACTGTTGAGCTACATTTAGGGGTGTGGTGAGTTGTTTCATGTAGATAGAATGAAATACAACATAATTTCAGGGAATGTGGAAGAGAAGATTCCTGTATTTTGTAATGAAGCATTTTAAAGCAACATACAATTTTTTTCTTTCTTCTTTACCCGTTCCTCTCTGACTACCACAGAAATAGCTCTTAAAGGTGGTAGTCTGAGGAATGGAAGGTACCTATCCTTGGGTTAATTCTGATGTACAGAAATGAATCTTGTTTTGCTGTCATTTTTATTTTTCTATTGCTTTTGTGAAAGATGCCATAGAAGAGCAAGTGTTGTCATCTGATGCTTTAGTTTGGGATTGTGTATCTCCAGGGAAGAAGGCATAGGAGACAAGAAGGACAACTCTTTGATGTCTGGTTTTGAAAATATTGTCATGAAAGTCTACAAAAGCATATTCTGCCTACCCCCATCACTTTGTTAATGCTTGATAATATAAAATGTATGGTCTGTAAAGAATGTCTGATCTTTATATCAGGTCAGTTATTTGGTGCTTAGAAGAGACCTGTTTTGCATGATGAGACAGAATCTATCAATTAGTTTTTTTTAATAAGTACAGCCTGTGCTGTACTTATTGTCAACTATCTGGTTTTGTATTGTAGGTTAAGGTGGATACTTGAATGTCTTACATAATCCTGCTGGATTCTTGGGGGTTTTAATATTTGCAGACAATGAATCAGAAATTAGTTATGTACATGGTTTGGGTGGCAGAGGCCATTTTACAGACATTTACTTGTAAAGCAAATCAAAGACATAATTTCTTTATCCAGTAAAACAATACTTCTGTTACAGATTTTGGACCAACCACGATGAACGTTTTTTATATATGTTAATGGAATATGTGCCAGGAGGGGAACTTTTTAGTTACCTGCGCAACATGGGGCGTTTCAACAACAGCACAGGACTGTTTTACTCAACAGAAATTATTTGTGCAATAGAATACCTGCACTCCAAAGAAATAGTTTACAGAGACTTAAAACCTGAAAATATATTACTAGACAAAGAAGGACATATCAAGCTTACTGACTTCGGATTTGCAAAAAAACTGGTGGACAGGTAAGTCAGGTTTTGTTCTGGTAGTTACATTTTGCATGCTAAACAGTTAGAAAGAAATGTTTGATTTCAAGTGCTCGGCATTTGGTTTAACAGTCTGTGTGGTTCATACATGTCAAATCCCTTAATATGAAGGAAATTATCATCTTAAAATGGCTGTATGGAAAGCAGTATTACCCCTTAAGTATAACCAGGAGCAATATCACACATAAGCAATGACAAAAAAATATTTTTATGTAGCTGGTTTTGTATGCTTAAGTTTTCAGCAGTTCATGTTGTAAAAAGGGAGTTCAGGGAAATAATATGAATAAATACTAAGATACATAAATTAATCCTCCATACATACAGAATATGTTTTATAACTCATGTTTCCTCTTAGATATTTTTGAAGTGTGATTTTAAAACTGGATACAGCATTTCCATGAGTCTGTGGTGAAAATGAAACTGCAAAAATCTAGACAGAAACCATAAGGCAGCTTCAGCAGAACTCATTTATTTACATCTAGCTTCTATATTACTGTCAGCTTTAATTACATATGTAAATTTTGATAATGCAGAGGCTTCCCCCAACAGTGATTTCTCTGTTCTCTCTGTTTGGACTATTCTTCCAAGACCATAATACATGTTTTTAAGAGTAAGCAAGAGCATTGGGATTCACTAAAAGGGAGGTAAAAACCAGCCTGTTGTATCAGAAGAGTAGTGTGACAGGGTTTGATGTTATGCCTTTGAGTCATCTCTTGAGGGAGATGGTATTTGATTGTTCTGATAGAGGCAGCACAGTGCTGAGTTAGGTGTTACGTAGGTGCTCATCCTCTTCAGTCTTGTTGCTGCTTCAGCAACAATCAGGTCCATGTGTGAGGAGAGTTCTACAAGGTCAATTTGAAAGGAGTGTGTGGATGAGGGTCCATAGTGATGCAGAGTCCCCAGGCAGGTGCAAAGGAGAGCTGCTTTATTGCAAAAAACAGGCCTTTTAAGCAGTTAGCCCATTATCAGCTATGTATTTTTAAATCATAACAAACATAATTCAGCCACCATACACCAGGATGTGAACCTGCCATGGTTACATAATTTGTTTTTCTACCCCTAATTCAGCTGAGTCTTTCCCACAGTCCTTTTCTGCTTAGCCAAAGTAACAGGCCTGAGCCATGATTTTACAAGGCCTTTCCCTTTTTAAGGTTTTACTTACCAGTAACAAGAGTGGATCTGAGGAAGCTGCTTAATGGATCCCTTAGGAAGTAAAGTCAGATGAGACAAATGAAATGACAAAATAGTATCAAAATTCACCTTTAAGGTCTGAAAATCTGTTTTAAAACCATAGAATGTTATTATGAGTATATTAATTCAGTTTCCACTGGGCAAGCAAAAAGGCCTACCAATGCTGGCCTTTCATTTTAATACTTTGTTTTTACAGCAAAAAAAAACTTTTTTGAGGAAGAGCTCACATACTTCCATGCAAGAAAGTAGTACAATCTATTTATAGGGCATTTTCATGCAAATACTTACGGTTTGCTGTTTATATGTAAATACTGCCACTTAGTGGTAATTCTTGTTTTGTGTTTCTGTGGGTTTAAGCACAAGAGAAGTAACCCTTCATTAAATAAGGTGAGAGTTAACATCAGAGTATATTTTTCAACCAGGTAGATGAATCTCTAAGAGTAAAATGGTTTAAATATATTTTAGGATCTCAAACTTAGTTATCACTACTGATTTTAATTGGGTTTATATTTTCCATATTGCTTGGGGGACAGTCGAGTTGATCGGTTTGTGTTGAATCATAGAAGACTATAGTAGTTTTATATTCGTAGCTGATTTTCCTTCAAATGTACAACAGGTAACATAAATGCAGAACATAAAATTGAAATGAGCAAAAACATAATCAGAGCATAGGTGGCAAAGATTGCACAGTTGGATCTATGCTAATCTGGTTTAGTTTTTTGTGTTGCTGTTTTTTTTGAAACTACATAGTATTCTCCCCACTAGCTGAAGTCATCTTCACAATGTTGGTTTTGTCATTGTAAAAATAGTTATCAGCCCTTTATCCACTACCACACTCCGGTAGGTGCTTTTGTTCGTGGCATAGCTGATCTGATCAAAATTATAGGAGATATTTTGTCATTTTTATGCATGGCAAATATCTGTACACATGAATCTTATGTATATGGGTATCAGTGAGTGTATAGATGTGAGCATATATACAGCATACATGAATGGCATAAAGAAGACATGAAGTATTTATATTCTTCAAACATTGTGAGGTAACCTGCTCTCAGGATCAGCAGAGACATTCCTAGGAAGAAGACATAGCATGTAAATGAAAACATGGTCTGCAGAAGACTTTGGATACGATCCCACATTCCAGATACATAATACTTCACATGAATGATTCTCTAGCTGCCTAATTAAGGTTTTTCTGTAGACATTTTCCTTTCTTCCCACTGCCATGTGTGAAGGGATGAAATATTCACCATGTCCCTCTTCAGTTAAGATGCTCTTCAGAAACAGTGTCTGGCTCATAGCTCCTGTTCCTACTGTGGGAAGCAGCCTGCACCTGTATCTTTTTGTTAGTACAACTTCTGAAGGGCTATACTCTTAATATTTTCCTTTTACAGAGGAAAGAGAGGAGGTTTTCTTTGCTCCTTCTGTTCCTTGTTGGTATGTCCTTCTGTTTATTCTTGTTCCTCCCTGCTCACTCTTAGTGTACATTTAAAAATTTTAAATTTTTTCTCCAAAACAGTGTGTCTTTGCCTCAGCTGCTGTTTATTTCTTCTCTTTTCCACCTTGATGTTGCTTAACTGAAGACTTAATAGCCTTTTCAGTTTCTTGTAAGTACATTCGTATAAAATAGATGTGCCACTACTTCTAAAAAACGGCACTGTCAAGAAGAAAGTTGGGGAGGGGTTTTTATAAATTACTGTTGCCTGAAGGCTGTAAAAAGGATTTCCTTGGAACTTTACAGCTGTTACATTTGTAGGCCTTTCTCTTTCTGAAATGCATATGCCTCTTTTTGGGTATAGTATTTTTATTGAATTTTTTTTCTGTTCTGTTTTCCATTTTTTGTGTGATTTTTGGTTGGATTTTTTTGTTTTGGTTTGGGTGTTTGGGGTTTTCTGGGATTTTTTGGGGGTTGGTGTTTAATTCCCATGTTCTTTCAGAGCAGGACAAAACTAATCTGCATGGAATTTTATGGTTTTTTTAATGGACAGATTTCACTCAGAAGGTTATAAACATTTTAGGTGAAATTAAGACGAGTGGTCTTTTTTTTTCCTGGCATGTTACCATTAATTTTAATTTACTCAGTTTACATTCCTAAAAAAGAAATATACCTGTGAGTCTTTCTAGAAACTTGAGAAGTGATTAATCTTAAACATATTGGGGATAGTTCTGCATTGTTGCATAAGCTGGATGTGCATCATGACTTTTCTACACAGTGGATTTGAAGAGAGAAAGACTATGTAAGACACAGTAAGTCTAGTTTGCAAAGCATACCTTTTGTCACTGTAGAAGCAAGAAAGAATGTCTTGCAAAACAAATTTTTGTCGGCTGGATGCAAAGCAATATTTGTTAAATATAATTATGGAGAAACTGCAATACTTTCTTGTATTTCAGCTTTTGTCTTGAAAATTCAGAAGAGTGAATATTTTGTAGCAATTGAAGGGAACAGTCTATTCTTATCTTTCTGCATTGTAATTTATCTTCAAAAAAGTTATCTGGAATTTCAGATTAATATGCAGTAGCTATGAAATAGTAATGATAAAAATAATTTAAAATATTTTATTTTTGTAGCATCTACTTGATGTGTTTTCCAAAATATTAAATAGTCTGTTTCATGACCAGCAAAAGAGGAAACACAAGTTTCCTCTTATGGAACCTATTCCACAAATCTTGTGGCACAAATGCACATCTTAGAAAAAAAACATTAGCTTCTTCCAAATTTTTGTGTAGTTAGTAAACATACATTTCTTGATTGAAATTAAGGAAGTAGGTAATGTGGTGGTAATAAATTTTACCTCCTAGTGCAGCTAGGAGACTTCAAGTTACATTGGCCTTAATTCACAGTTTTCCTCTTGCTTGAATAAAAATAGTAAAACTGTCAGCTGCTTCATTTGCATAGCTGCCTAAATCAGTATGATTAGGTAGCACAATGGATACAGCTTTTTAAATTTGGGAGAGGGAGAAGTACTTAATTTTAAAAGATGACAGAGCTTTGCTCTGTTATTAATTCCATAGTCCTGATATAGGTAGCTGCTAGATGGCAGTAGTGTTAAGCAGCACTGCACGTAAAAATTCAGTATGCTTGATTTGGAAAATTAGTGTTTTTATTTTTTAGATAAATTCATGATAAAAAATAAAGATGTATTCTTTACACTTAGGAATGTAGTTTCAAGAGCCTTGAAGCACATTGGATGCAAAATGTGCCTAACACTTCTGACAGTTTAGCTGGAGTAATTTGGCTTTTGCCATAGTAAACTGAAGCTTAAAGAAATTCAGGTCGTAATTCTTCATTTAAAGCCTTAACTGACTGTACAGCTCCCCTTCCTTTATCTTAACTGTTTTTGTGAATCAAGGCTAGGACTTAATTTTTTTTCAGGTTTTTTTTTTTTTATCCCAAAGCTCCCTTTAAAATATTTCAAAGAGTCATAGAATATGCTGAGTTGGAAAGGACCCATCAGAATCATCAAATCCAAGTCTTGGCCTGGCCCAGGACATCCCCAGGAGTCACATCATGTGGCTGAGAGAGCATTTTCCAAGCACTTTTTCAGTTTGCTTGGGGTTGGTGCTGTGGTCACTTCCCTGGAGAGCCTGTTTCAGTGCTCATCCACCCTCTGGGTGAAGTACCTTTTCCTGATATCCAGCCTAAATATCCCTGGACTCAGCTTCATGACATTTCTTTGAGTACTCTCACTGATCACAGGAGTGAAGAGATCAGTGCCTGCCCCTCTGCTTCCCCTTTTGAGGATGCTGAAGACTACAATAAGGTCTCCCCTCAGTCTCCTCCAGTCTGAACAGACCAAGTGCCCTCAGCCCCTCCTCATAAGGCTTCTCCTCCAGACCCTTCACCATCTTCATTGCCCTCCTTGGAACATTCTTTAGTAGCTTAATGTCTTTTTTTACATTGTGGTGCCCAAAACTGCACGCAGGGCTCAAGGTGAGGCCATGTCAGCACAGAGTAGGGTGAAACAAACATCTTCCCTGCATTCTCAGAAAAAAAGAAATTGAATTAGCATTACTTCTAAGGGTGATTGCTGTTTATCTTAATGTATTTGTTCAGGAGTGTGTTACCAGTTTGATTGGAGTAAATTCTTCCTCTCACAAACACTCAGGTTTTTTTGGTGCAAGTTAGAAATTGTGCGGTGACCATTTGTGATTATATTCTTTGTCATATTTTACTAGAACGCCTTTTAAAATGTGGTACAATTTTCTTTTTCTTTGTGCTGGGATTTCAGTTTCTCTTGAATAGGTGAGCACATTTTCAAAGTTTCATCTTCTGACTTGCCAGGGAAGGGTAATTTATTAAAAATGAGAGCACCTTTTTTTCTCAAGTGTACATTTAAACCGAAGTCAAGGGAGTGAAGCCAGGCAAATTCTACATGGGCATTTTTACAATGAAAAGGTCACATTTTTGGAAGAAATTATTTCAGAATATTCTTATTTTCAAATGTAATTTGGTCTTTGTAAATATAACTGCTTAGCTTCAATTTGTTTCATGTCTTTATAGAACTTGAGCTTCAATTAGTTAGCAATATAAGAGTTTTATTCTGACCTTACCATAGAAAGCTATGACTAAAAATGACTTAAAAATATATCACAAAAAGTATTGCTTACTTATCTCACACTTGCTTGACTACGCCTTGTGAATATTTTAAATAACTAAAAATACAAATGTTTCCCTTTTAATGAGTATTGTAGAAGTGATGACAGGTTAGATTTCAATACTATTTTAAAAACTTTACTTAGATTGTAAAACAAATCCTCATGTATGTGCTGTTATTTACTGATTTAAACTACTACTGCTTTAAGAACTCCCTCTTTCCCTTTTCTTTTTTCTAAATGAAGTTTTGTTTTTCTGGAAAAGGCCATTAAGCTTGTCTTTGCTGGGCCTGTCAGAAGTAGTCCATGAAAAACACTGTTAATAATTGAAAGCAATGTATAGTCTAATGGGTAGAGTACCACAGCACCAGCTGGGAAACTCTGTGCACAGGTATTTTCTGAGATAGGAAGTTTCTTAGTTTGCATATATCTGTGTTCCAGGAGAATTGTAGAATATCATCAAAGCAGTCTGTTTAGATCTTGTAGAGGCCTTTCTTATTTCTATGTTTCTTTGTACAGTAAATACATAGGTATATGTTGGGTAGTTCTTTACGTGTGTGTTTGGTTTTTCCTATTACTGTTATTTCAGTTTCACTTTGATCTGCTTTTGTTGTTTGTTTTGTGGTTTTTTTCCCTTTCTTCTACAACCAGAACGTGGACTCTCTGTGGCACTCCTGAGTACCTTGCACCCGAAGTTATACAAAGTAAAGGCCATGGAAGAGCTGTGGATTGGTGGGCCCTAGGAATTCTTATATTTGAGATGTTGTCAGGGTAAGTGATAATTACTGTATCACAGCAATATTATGTAATACAGAATTGTTTGCTAGTTCTGTTTACAGTATTTGGATTAGCAAATTTGGGCTAAATTTATTATTGATACATCAGTTTAATTTCTGCCTTTGAAGAAAGGAATTGGGAAGCTTTACAAAACAACATATGTCACTGTTGTTACAGTGATGTAAACATCAGTAAATGTTTTAGGATTTTGAGTTCGTTGGTTTTGTTTCTTGATTTGGGTTTTCTTTTTGGTTTGGGTTTTTGTGGTTTTTTTTGGTTTTTTTTTTTTACTTAATACTTTTTTAACATCTCTTTTCCTTATGTGTTTTGGAAATTCAGGTTTTGCTGAAGTTTAGATTTTTATTCACGAGGTCCGTTACATTTAAAGGGTAAAGAACAGGACTACTTCTGTAATTAATTTCCAGTGTAGGGAAATCCTAGTTACAGTGGGAGCTTTAGTATGTAAAAATGCACAGTGGCAATTAGGAAGACATTTATTAACGCAGTTTGTAATACAGCTGAGCACTGATTTCTTTAAACCAGAGGGAGATCAGCAAAAAGCTTCATTGGTCTGTTTGAAATCAGTTTGCTCAAATGCTACTTTAGCTGTTTTGGAATTTTTTTGATAAAGCAATGTTCTCAGAAGTTACAGATTCAAAGTGAAGAAACAGTTTCTGGCATTAATATACTTAACTATTCATGACTTGTTAGTATTAGATAAAAGTAATTGTTTCAATTTGCTCTGATTTCAAAAAATAAATATTTTCTTCAGTAAAATAAATAACTAATATAAGTAGAATGTGAAATTGTGCTTGTGTGCTAAACAAAGCATCTACGTGGTTTTCCTTTTACTTTTTTTTGTCTTGGCTGTGTTGTTTGAAGGTACTTGAAAAAAGATTTGGATTTTTGAAAGCAATTGGCTTTGCCATGGTGGGTGCTGTAGGACAAATGTAGATGAAAGCAAGGCTTTCATGGCTTCTGAAGAAACAAACAGCTTCTTTCATCAGTTTGATTTCATAGATCTGCCTTCTTCATAGTTTCATACCTTCTGCCTGGTACTTGGCTCATTGCATTCTACACCTTCTTGGTCCCCAGGTGCATCAGGTGTCCTCTGTGGCCTTTCCTTATAAATCTGCAGCCTTGCAGAATGATCAGAACAAAGTGTCCTTGCTTGGATTTATTCATCCTTTTCTCTGTGCAGTACTGTCTTTTCAATGACTTTGGTGACTCTTCCAGTCTTGTCCAAGCTTGTTTGGACAAGCTTGTAAGTTTGCCTGAGCAAGTAGCTCCCCTGATGGATGGGTGGTTGCTTCAGAGCTCTAATCTGCTGCATTGTACTGTTGTGAAGTTCACTCAATAGTAACACAACTTTACCCAGCACAGCATTGCTACGCAGTGCTTGCTTTCTGAGTGTCCTGAAGGCTCGCATATATATTGACTTGGAATCTCATGACAATTTGTAGACAGAAAAGCAATAAAAATAGTTGCTGGCTGACCCAAGCAGGCTTGGCTGACTGGTCTAATATGAAGTTGTTATTTATGTAGGCTGATCCATACAGAGACCAGGCTTCACCTTTTTTCCATTGCTTCCTGTAAGGTGAGCAGCCCAAGTTGGTTAAAAGAGTCCTTCTCAGAGAGAATCTGAAAGATTCTCAGAGAGAAAAAAGAGATTCCCAGCAAGCTTGTTGTCACTAATCTTAGTCCTAGACAGCAGGAAGACTGTAGATAAGTATCTGGGCTATAATAAGAGTGCAGGTGTTGCAGTCACCCAGCTGTGATTTACCTTCCTGCCATAGGTTTTAGTGGGACTACTCTCTGTTAGGTCTGTGTGGTCTCAGTGTAAGTGGATATTGGACCTTTTTTATTTGCATGCCTTACAGAGATGTTGGTAGGATTCTCTCCACTAGACCTCTAATAGAAACATGGTTTGCAAAGTTAAAATACTGAGTACAGGTGGCAGTCAAGCAAGATATTTGGAGCCATTGAGACCTCAAGACTGCAGGGTGCTGAAGTATGACTTCTGTATATTCTACTGGTATATATTGTTCATAAAAAAAGGGAGCAGCTGCTGTTGTTTCTGTGTAGGATCTTCTGCATCATGACGCTGTCTGGCTCAAGGGGTAAGAGTGAGGGGATGAGTGGATGGTGGCTTAAATTAACACTTCAGCTTTTAGAGGCTTTTAACCAATAGAGATAGCTTACACTATCCTGAAAATCAAGTGAGGTTTTATATAGGCTGATTGACAGAGCAGCTGTCTGCTGCTGTAAGTTTTTGTTTGGTTTTTTTTTTTTACTATAGTACTTGTATAGACATGCTCTTCATAATGATGGAAAACTGCTTTGGATAGGGACTCCATCCAACACTAAAAAATTAAACACAGCAGCATTCAGTCATTTTCCAAAGCTGGAATAGGGACTCCATACAAGCTTGTTTGGGATGTTTGCATTTTGAGGCTTGTTTTGGGCAGAGATTATGGTCTGTATGTGTTTGCTTTAGATGGGAAAGTTGTCACAATGAATGTATGTTTTTAGCATTTTATCAACTTCTTTCTGTTCTTGGCAATAGTATTTTGAAGCACTTTACCTCACCAACTCAAGATCTGACTAGATATTTACTGTCAAGGCTTTTATTACAGGAACAGTCCTAGTTAACTTTATCTATCAAAATTCAAAGATTTAAGAAATCTGAAAATATTTTGAAGGTGAACAATATCTGACTTCAAGACTCTTAAGTTATTGTCTGTAAGTAAATTAATCTAAGACATTTGATAGTTATTTCCTGAAGTTAAGTCTCTCTGAAGCCCAAAAGCAATTGAAAAGAATTGGTAGGTGTGTGTGTGTAAGGAAATGGCCTCTCTAAAGACAAACAAACAAACCCACACCTTCCTGTTCTACAGTGTCTTATTTCCCTAACTTAATCTCCAGAGGCCTATTCAATTCTTCTTCTGCACAACCTAGGTTTAAGGCAAAGTCCTGTTTAGGTTTAACATAGGAAGGTACAGAAAGGGCAAGGAACAGGGAGAAGCAAGGGTGAGAAGAAAATTTAACAGATTAATAACACCAAGTTCATTGAGTTAATGTAAACAAGCTAAACAAACTGTTAATACAAAAAAACCTATTTATTTTGAGTAAAGGAGTTCTGTTACAATTCATTGCAAGCAAAAATATACTTGTTATTTAACATTAGATAGTTAGGTTGTAATTGTACTGTTATCAGATATGCAGCTAATATTAATTTTGTGTATTAATATGGGATTTGTGGTTTTTATTTTTGCTTTGGTTGTCATATGTGATGTGCTGGTCTGGCATTTTAGGTAGGTTAATGGTTCCTGTCTGCAGTTTCATATTCTCAGACCTGTGTGTTTTCCCTTGAGGTTTTACAACTTCTGTTCTTCAAACTGTCTTGGAAACTTATGTCCATGCCATTGTTATGCTTCAGTTAGCAAAAGGAATGGTTTGCAGCTGTTCTCCTGTTTACAGGGATGATATTTTTTTGTAGCTTCTTTTCAGTTGGTGAAAAGGCAGCTGTTTGTATTTGTGTTGTGGTGTGAAGAAAGTCTGAAACTCAAGGGGATTTTTGTTGATTTATTAGGTAGCTCCCCCCCCTGCCCCCCCCCCCCCCCCAATACTTATGTTGTTTTGTCTAAAATCTCTGCTGTGTTGAAGACTGACATTTTCAAAAGGCGTCAAAATCAAGTTACTTGGTTTCTCCATGAGAAATCTCTGCAATCTGTCAAAGCTGTTGTCATTTTACATAGAGTTCAAATGCACTTTAATTGCCATAAAATTACTTTATAGCCAACTGTGATTTAAATTTTTCACAAGAACTCTAGACATGTAATTTTGGATTTTCAAAGTGGGAAAGCAAAGAGCAATTAAAACAATGGAGTGCAAATATGAAAAAAAATATATGTACTTCTGTTCTTCTTGATTTCACACCTCAGTAATATACAGTAATCTGCTTAGTGCAGCTGATAGCTTTGTAATAGATAGTTTAAAAATATAATTTTAATTGCTTTATGCTTTTATAGATTCTAATAGGTAATAAATAGAAAATTGGGTTTGTCAACTTGCTGTGGAGAAAGTGAATGGCATTTATGTTACTTGACTAAAAAAGAAACTTCATATGATAATCTTTCTTGTGTAGGAAAAACTTGTGCGTGTTAAATAGAAGTCGTGTTTTCCTTGTTCTTTAGTGTCAGAGCAGGAATTTTTAATAGCACAAGTGTTATTCCTGAGATTCTTCCACTTCCCAGTTAGCTGGGAAGTAGTTTTTCATAAAGTACTCTGACTTTCTAAGCACCAACAAATGTCCTTTAGTCTTTCCCTAACCAGATAGTTTAGTTCATGCTTTTCAGTGCTTTGAATTATTATGGATTTTTTACCATAAGCCTACAGACACCTTTACTTGATTATTATCATAGAATTTGATTATTACCATGGCTGAAATTTACAGCATTTCAAAGGGAATGCTAATCCACTTGATCATCAGCTGAATAATGAAGAAATTAATACTTCTGAAAACATAATGGAAATAATGTACAGTACTTATTAAAAAATAAGCTAGTCCGTTGTCATAAAATTCAAAAAAAGAGCCTGAAGTGAAGAAATGTTTTCATCCTTGTTTTTGTGCCATCAGTGATTTCTGACGCCACAAGCACTGTATTTGTGTGTGTATGCACACAGTTAAGTTCTCTGAGAAAATAATTATGAATTGTTAGGAAGATGTGAAAATATTTTATTTAAACTGTAATAGTGGTTTGATGTTACCAATATGGTCAACACTCAAAAGCTGCAGGTTTTTTAATTCTGTGGGGATTTTGAGGCAGAAGCATAGTAAGAAGGTTGTTTTGGTCTTGTTACAGAGGGCAAAGCAGGACTGAGATTACTGAAGGAGTTACTCCATTGCCTTAGAAGGTTTCCTGTAACTTTTAAGGGCATGACTGACACTCAGAACGCTGTTGGTGCTTGGGCTCAGCTGCCTGAACTGGCTGTACTGAGGCACCTCTTGCAGCAATTGGGCATGTACTGTACTAGTAAAGGAAGCGCAGCAGAAAACTTCCAATTCTTGCTGTAGCTGTACAACAAGTAGTCTCTCTGTTAGCTCATAACTTCATGAAGAACTTCGTAGAAGACATAAATGTAGAATTTTAATTACATGTTATTTACTGTTCATCGTGGGGAAGATTATGAAATGAGAACTTTATCTGTCCCACACAGAAAGGCTGCTGCACTTGGAGAGTTGTGAGCAGTCTGACTGTTTCAAAAACCTTATCTAGCAAAACATATACTTGAATTCAAGATGCACAACAAATAACTGAACTGGATAACGTATTCGTGTGACGGTCCTTTAACACTTGAGAGAGAAACTGGTAAATAAGGGTGTGCTGGCAGTTACAGGACAAGATGAAAAATGGTAATGCTCTTTTGGAGAGTATATCCCTGGGTTTTAGAGATAAAAGCAAAGCATTTTTTTACTTTTAATACTGAATTTTTTTTTCATAAATTATTTTTACTGCAATTATCTTGCAATCTTATATTTTTCTCTTATTTTGTAATGTTTAAATTTTAATTCTGCATTCAGTGTGTTGCATACAAAAATGTTTTCTGTTCAATGGCAGCTTTAAATTATTCTTCAACATAGTATTTGATTGGTAGTGTCCTACCAAAAAGAACAGTATAATCAATTATTTCTGAGGGGAATTGCTATAACATAATACTGCTTATAAGATTTTTAGAACTTCTTTTTCTAACA
This sequence comes from Vidua macroura, assembly GCF_024509145.1. Classification (NCBI taxonomy): domain Eukaryota; kingdom Metazoa; phylum Chordata; class Aves; order Passeriformes; family Viduidae; genus Vidua; species Vidua macroura. Next base: position 23,348,495 of record NC_071572.1, read on the forward strand.
TCTGAAAATTTTCTATATTAAAATAGGTTTCCTCCATTTTTTGATGACAATCCATTTGGTATATATCAGAAGATTCTTGCTGGCAAAATAGATTTCCCGAGGCATTTGGATTTATATGTAAAGTAAGTCCATGACTCCCAACACTATCTTTTCTATTCTAAATACCTCCTGATCACTGTTTCTAAAAAATCTTTTTAGAAGACCTAATTTCAGATTGTGATATTCTGAAGCATCATGTTGGAAAATATTTTATATTGCATATACACTTTCAGTCCAAATAAACTTATGTATTTGGTAGACTTCAAGGTGGTGATACAGTTGTAATATCTGACTCTGTTTTCTGTGTATTGAGTTATTAAATGCTTTTCCACCTTGTGCAAACCCCATTGGCATGTACTGTAAGAAGGTCAAGAGGAGAAATATGAGGAGATAATCTGAGTAAAAATTAGGAGAGCAGGTATAGGACACTAAACTGTTTCTATCTATAGATACATACCACTTAAATCGCTCTCAGCATGATTACTTGAGCGAACTTCAGAAGTTCTAGTGTAAAATCAACTTAAATTTATGATAGCAGAGGCTCAGTTCAATATGGAGTATTACATATACATGTAATGTGGGTTTAATTCTCAGTATGTAGCAACTGTTAAAGGTTTATTGCAGATGAAATAAGGTTTTTTCCGTATTTAAAAATTTCATAACTGAAATAATTTTTAGTAAACATTGAAACCGAGGAAATGCAATTATAAACATGAAGCTTATCCTAAGTGAGAATTGAGTGAATGAGTGAGGAAGTGAAGACAGGAAGTTATTCCTATGTTAATCACTCATGATGTTTTGATGGTGACTTCAGAGAGGCACTTGCTTACTGTCACTACTGGGTAAACAGATACAGGCAAAATTAATCATTTGAGAGAATTTTTTTGTTGTTTTTTTTTTTTTTTTAAGCCTCCACTGAATCATCGGATGCACTGAATGAAGCATGTCTGCTTCCCCTTAGGCTGACTAATGTATCATATTTTTGTGTCTTTGTAGCAGTCTTCTCTTAGTAGCTCCACGCAATTTACAGTTCAGTGTAGTCTCATTGTCTGGTCTTCCTAATCCAATTGGTCTTGGAAAGAAAACGGATTATCTCTTGTAGTATTCTGTGCACTGAACTATAATATTGTGATCAGAAGGTGGAACACCTCAAATTAGGTTATCATCACTAACGATGTGTCCAATACAGTGAAAGCAGTTACAGAGACTGATAAGGTTACCCCAAGCCTCCTTTTAGCCAGGCTAAACAATCCCAGCTCCCTCAGCCACTCCTTGTAGAACTTACCCTCCAGATCCTTCATCAGCTCCATTGACCTTCTCTGGGCACACTCCAGCATCTCAAATGTCTTTCTTGAAGTTAGTAGCCCAGAACTGGGAACACTAGGTGTGGTCTCACCAGAAGTAGAGGGGGATGATCACTGTTCTGTCCTGCTGGCTGCATTTCCATGACTTCACTTGCTTTCTGCAGTGAGTGTTGAGCACAATGTCTTGGATATCAGCCCCTTTTTCTTCTTTTAATCCACAAGATGCAGAACTGGATAGTCCTTGAACATCTCTGCATCATTAGCTTAAAGCAAGTGCCAAGATTATTTTGTCTGATGAAGGCAGTCTGATTCTTACCTTCTAACCCATCTGTTTTCTCTCTCTCCTTCCAATAAGTCAGTATTTCAACCAGAAAGGAGGCTATCTTAGGTCCTGTCAGATCCAAACTGTGTCTGAAGTATTAGTGCTATACAGTGTTTTAACTCTCTGTTCTGAGGCAGCAAAGCTCTTTCCCTTTCTGAACTCTTGAGAATGCTTCTCTCCCTAGGGGTATGTACTACCTGAGCTTATGGGCATTGACATTTTTCACTCACCTACCCCCATCACTCTCCTCTACTCTGTACTTTCTGAATTTGTACCACTTCTGCTTTCCCTCCTGCTGCATGACTGTCACTCTCTCTTACTGCTTTTTTAAACTTTTCTTTGCAAGGCCACTTTTGCAGACTTCCAAATGAAATGTCACTGTTATGGCATTTTACTGATTATTGGTCTGCAGAGACCTTCATGTAGAATTTGATTCTCAAAAACATACACCAGCATATCTATTGAATTAATTTTAACATAATTTTTAAATTATTTTTTAGAACCAATGTAATAAAGAACTACTAAATTATCTATTATTTGTTTCAATTCAATGGATATTTCACTGGTCCAGTGCAGGAAGTATCATCTTTAGTAGCAATACAGTATTAGCAAGTAAGCTCAACCCTTAACTGTTTTATGCTGAATTTTTGAAGCAAGGCAAGAATGATCCATAATTTGAATTTTAGAATTGTATTCCTGCCAAATGCAACAGCTTTTTAAACAGTCTAGCACGTTCAGTTCACATGTTCTTTCTGCACACACTTTTGTGATTTCAAGGATAGGTGACACAATACTCTTTTTGGGAGGCATAGTAGATATTACAGGTAGGGATGGAGAGAGGCAGGTGTGTCATTGTTATGTTTGTGTTCTTTTCTGTAAATAAAACAGTTGACTTTTTTAACCTTTGATATTGTTAAACATTTGAACTCTCCATACTCTTTAATCTCCATCATTTCATGCTGTATGTCATCTCTCAGGAATACTTGAGATTATAGAAATAAGGATGGTTAAACTTTTGTTCTTTCTTGTCATTGCTGCTTCATGCAATTAGTCCAGAATGCCAGTTTTCTAAAATCAAACATCAAAATAATCTTTGAGATAAAATGTAACTGCTTATAGAAATATGAAGCCATATTTTTCTTTCAACTCATAAGTAATCAAGCTAATTCCATAAATTATGATACTTTTGGTTTATGTCATCATTGTTTGGGGCTTAATATTTGAAGTACTTTGCTATTAAAATGGAAGAGTTTTATGTCTCTAAACTTCTAATCTTTTAAAATGTTGATTTAGCTTTATGTATAACTGTTCAATGAGCCAGTATCTCAGTGAGGCTTTTTGTTTTCAATTAAATTATAGATGTTACTAGTGTTAAGCAGATGACTAGCTCTTCCATGGTTTCCCTGGATATTTAGTATAAAGATGAGGGTGAAGCTTTATCTGCTTTTTTAATATATATTAGTGTTGAATTCTGACAAACAGATTGGAGATCCATTTTGAGATTTGGAATGCCCAGCAAAGCACAAAAACACAAAGAACAAAATAGTGCCAAATACTTGGCAAGGGGCAGGGAGGAGAGAGAGTTTTTTTCCTTTGTTTCTTGGAAGAGTCTAAAAGAAATCTGCAAGAATTCTGTTAGATTCTTTTTTATTGCTTACTCTTAAATGTCGTGAAAATATGAGGAAATGAATGGTCAAAGGTAAGTGTGTCTATATTCTGTAACACTTGACAGTCAAATATAAATTACTTCTGTTTAACAGAGAACATGTTTTCTCTGCTTCAGAGACCTTATTAAGAAGCTGCTTGTGGTTGACAGAACAAGACGACTAGGAAATATGAAGGTCAGTCTAAAATCTTTAGTGTAACACAGCACAAGGTTAAAAGAATTCTGTAGGAAAGATAGAGACCAGCTCTTAATAGAGTTTTTGTCTTTATAATCAGGAAACAGCTACATTTCCCCATACATTACTTAGGTTATACAATCCTAAATGCAGAGTTTTACTTCTGTATTTCTGTGTTTCTGAAAATCATTCCCCTGTTTTAATTAATGCTACTCTTCATTATGGTTTTCCTCTCCCTACCACCAGCCTATTCATTAATGTGAAAACCTAGATTAGACCAGAAACATGGTATTAAGTCCTGTAGTGCAGAGTGCCAGGTCATTTGGTTCTTCTTTTGTGAGGGTGTTAATACCAGAAGGACCACTAATCAAACTTGAAGTTTAAAAATTATTTTAAAAGTATAAGGATTGGTGTAGTACTGTGATACGTGGTCATTGTCTTGGTGGGGCTGAATAAGCACAGTCAAATACTCTTCCACCAGGAAGAACTATTTACCCTAATCGAAATAGATTTATGAAGACAATAGATACTGAAATTAGCTTGTATAATCTTTCTCTTTAGAGACATCTAAAATTTTTATTTCTCTGTGCAAGGGATGGTAGAGGTTTGCTTTTTGGCCCAAAGCACATGGACTGGTAACCATAGGTGAAGATGGTAATAGATGCACAATCATCCAGGGTTTTCTTAACATATTAATATAAATATAAATGTTTTAACCAGCTGTCAGTGTTTTCTTTTGGAGCCTTTTTATGGCACAAAGTTAGACTGGTAAGAACAAACAGGAAATAATGTTTTTCTTATCCTTCAGAATCTTTTGTAGTCTTTTTCAGGAGGGTTTCTTAAGCTGAAATTTTTTAAACTTATTTACCAGTGAAAACTTTTATATCTTTGGACAGTTTTGAAGGAAAACAAGAACAAAAACAAATCTTGACTTGTTCAAACATGGGCTTTAGTAAATGTGTTTGGCTAGGTTTTGTGTTGTTTTGGGGGATGTTTTTAGTCCGTGGTTGCTTAGGTTTGTTTTGGGACTTTCCCTACAATTGGCTAAAATTCTTTAATCAAAAATAGTTCTAATTAAGAGCAGATTTTTGGGGTGGGACCGCTAGGTCAGACTTGTGTCTGATCCTTTTCCATTGTCATAATGTTTTAAAAAGATGTAAATCCCACAAAACATTTTCTGGTGAAACATTCAGTCAGATCTGCTTTTGAGGGAACTACATGATACTCTTCTCCTTGATGCCTCATTGGATATGAGCATGAATAGTTCCACTCCACATAAATCTGAAAAAACCTAAATGTGTGATAATGCTTGGTTTTGTGGAGCTTTTGTATTATAGTCTTGAGTCTTGTTCTTTGATCAGGCCTGAGATAGAGAACCAGCTGGTTTTCCCCAGTGCTTAATGCCTAGAGAACAAGTCCGTGCTTGAAACAAGGTTAATCATGAAAAAAGTGATATTTTTGTTTCTTATATACATAAATAAAACAGGCATCTCAGAGAGATTAATCATTACAAGGCAAATACACCTTTAGCTATATATCTAAAATGAAAACAAATGTTTTAATGTATTTACTTTCGCAACAGTACTGAGAACCTCTTGCTGTCAGCATTAAATGCCTGTAATATTTAAAAAAACTATGTGCTTCCAAGACATTATTTAAAACACCGTCAACCCTCAGGTTTTTTTTATAGTGCAAGAATTAGAAAGTTTATCTGAATAAAAGGCATTCTCTTAAATGTTGTTGAAAACAAAAGTAAATAGGATTATAATGGTTTTGTGCGTACTTTAAAGCCTTTTCTTGATCTCCATTGTGTCAGAAGAATGCTAAAAAAAGCCCGAAGAAACACCAAATCAAAATTACTTGGGTTTTGCTGGAACGCAGGACTTACTAGGGAATTAACACTATGGATTTATCCTTTAGAATCTTTTAATGATTAACACCTGAAAAATAGAAAAAAGGATAGACCTGATATCACAGTCCTTGTAATGAAATACATGGTTTGGCATACATGTACCTTAAAATATAATTAGTATTTTGATTTCTTTCCTTAAAGAATGGAGCAGATGATGTGAAGAGACATCGATGGTTCAGGTCTATAGACTGGGATGCTGTACCTCAAAGGAGACTAAAGGTACATTCTGCAAATACTGTATAGGACATCACAAGGAGAAATCATTATTCATTTAAGCTGATCTGTTGAAGGTTTGTTGGCTGTTGTGTTTGTGTGTGTATAACCACATGTCTATATGCACACTTAGTAATTAAATGCATATTTGCCTTTTTGCAATGTGGAGTTAATTGTATTAATGTCTGTTTGCATTTTTGTCTATATACGAACTGTCTAAAAAAAAAATCTCTGCTTTAGTTTGCTGAAGGTGATTAGTTAATGCAAAATTTAGTTTTCAGGTTTAGGGTTTTGTAAGTGATTACTTGTTGTAAGTGGTTTTTTATTTGGGGATGTGGAGGGGATTGCTAATTTGTGGATTTGAATTTTTTTTTTTTTCCTTTTGTTTTTTTTTTTCCTTGTCCTTACATATATGGAAGTATTTTACTCTGGGCTTTAAATTTTTGTGCCAAGTTCAATTCAGGTAAATGTTTTAATAAAATGTAAAGCACATGGGAGTAGGAGGAATAGGGAAGGTGAAAGAGAAGGATTTATGAATGTAATTCCAACATACTTTTTTTATAGCACTGAATTCTAGTATTGTATGATGGCAGATGTTTGCAAAAGCTATCAACATTACAAAATGCTTTTTAAAGTCCTTTGGAAGTAAAACTGCTTTCTTTCCTTCCTCAGAGTTCTAACCTGTACAGTTCCTTACAGCAGTGATTTTCTGTAGCAGAGGTTGGGTTACCACATGCAGTTAATCAAGTAGCAATTAAATATTTGTTTTTCTTTTTTTTGCATTAGTTTCTTGCACTTAAATTCCAGGTAGATACCTTGAGTTCTTGCAAAATAAAAAGAGACAGTATTAAAATGTTCTTGATGTATTGTAAACAACATCTAATATAAAGCTGTAGATGACTTTTCTCTTTAAGAAAAATAAGTTTACAGTGTTTTAAATGTGTGGGTTTTATTTTTAATCCTTACTGCAACCAGTTGATATTTTATGAAAATGCATTGTAATGAAGTCACATTTTTCTAGGTATTTACTATAAATTCTGTTTACTGAAACCTTCAAAGAACACAAACTGGATGATAACCCGTTTAATGATACATAAACTCTGAAGTTTATGACAACCAAAGCAATAAAAAACATAGAATTAAAAATTATTGTTAGATGTACAATCAAATGTCTCAGGTCCAAACATCCTTTGTGTGGCATTTTTATTTAAAAAATTAATTTAAAAAGAGTCACTGTAGCATTCAGATTATTATGAATACAAAACTTGTTTCTTAATCTTTCTGATGGTTGCATTAAGCTCTTAGAAGATGCGATGGTGCTTAATTAAACTTAAGAGTAGGGATGTGAAGTGGATCAGAATTTTATCTGGTTATTTATAGAGGCAGCTATATTCTTCAGAATTTGTTTTCATGATTTCATACTAATGAGAGATTGAAAATATGAAATAATGCACACAATGCTCCATTTTCCCTGTAAAAAGCGTGAATTTCTCTATTATATAAATTATGTATTGATTCATAGTCCTAAAGTCCTAATAAAGGTCTTAAATATCAATATCATATAAACAATAGCAATGCCTGAAAGGGAGAAAATCATTTCATTAATCATCCTTTCTCTCTTTGGGTTTTTCTTTCTGTATGTCACCTCACAAAACTGGTTTTTCTGCCAAAATGCTTACAGGGAGGAGGAGTACCAGGCACTGCCCACAGTGGAACAAACATTTCTCAGGGGCAGAGCAGATTCTGTGCATTTTCTTCAGCATCTGGGCAGTATTGCTGTGACTGCCAGACAAAAAATTAGGACTCTGCTTTTGGCTGAAGGTTAGAAGTACTAGGTTACAAGTTAGGGACCCATCTTTCTCATTGAAAACCTACTGATGATAACATCATTTTGAAAAGCCCAAAAGCTCAGATAAGATCTTGTGAGCTAGTGGAAGCCAGACTTATCTTTTCGAGCATATGCAGGATAGCATTTTGCTATACTTCATAGTTCTGTCTGTGGTATGACTTTGAGCCAGTTCATCCTTATGATCATCCGTAAGGTTTCCTCATTCTTAAGTGTTCTGTTAGATTCAGCGTGATAGTTAAGTTCCCAGTTGCTGAGAAGAGGATAGAGAGATGAATGTCCCCTGAGAGAGGAAAAGAGGTTTGCCCTTCATTAACACCTGCAATTAATGAAATGTTCCTGAAAAGATCTTTATCTCATAGTCTGTGGCCAGAAGCGCAGAGCATTCTCAATGTTAGATTTCAGACAAATTAAAACTACAGGTACTGTGAAGCTGATACTACTCTTGGCACCTTCAAGTTTAATAAAAACAATCCATTTGATTTAAGATGCTCTTAAAGCCATCCTTGTGAAATGAGTTATGGTGAAGCAGTTTCTTTACCTGCTTCAATGTATTGCTAGGTTAGGAAGAAACACAGCTGGTAGACAGAAGTTAGTAATTTCAACCTCTTTAAAAGCAATATTTTTGAAAGCAGTGAAGAGGAGGCTTTTTTCCTTCAATATGGTAACAGTTTCCTATGCTGCTGTGAAGATTCTTAGTTGAAAAGAACCTAGTGCTCAATAAAATAGGTATCTATATTAAGTGTATTAATTATCTATGTGTCTTTTAACCACATATCTAAGTGTAAAATTGACAAAAAGTGGGAATGCGTTGCTGCAAGCTTCTCTCTCTCATGCCACTCATTTTTAGGGGAAAGTTGAACTGTAAATCTGTACTCCATTTGTTTAATAGATCTTTTACCAAATAGTATGATGGAGAGAAGCTCATTGAGGAAACTACTAACATTTTTGTTAGCTACTAACATTTTTGTTGTGCTTCTTCTGACTAGCCTCCCATAGTGCCCAAAGTATCCAATGATGGAGATACTTCCAATTTTGAAGCATATCCTGAAGATGACTGGAACAAGACACCTCCAGTACCTCCTAAAGATCTAGAAATTTTCAAGAATTTCTGAGTAGAACATCTACACTGGACAAGGTATGTCCAAATGTCAAGAGTGCCCTTGAAAGAAACCTTACACAGAAATTACATTGTCTGATTCATAATAGGTTGAAGTGACAAAAATCACTTAACCTCACAGGATTTGGTTTTCTACATTGATGAAGGTTTATTTGCATACAAATATTTAAGTCCTTCTGTCCTTAAATTTTTAAAAATAGTGTGTAAAAAGAAATACCTAGATTGATTTGATAGATAAGGAAATATGATAGTTCTTAACTGTAAGGTTTTACTATTAAGAATACAGACTCTATAGAGGAATAGGATTGTCAGGTTAATTCTGTACCCTGGATATTCTCTCTTATAAATGTGATAGGTTGATATTTGTTACTGAGTTCAAATAGTCCACCTTGAGTTGTGTTCTTTTTTTTTTTTTGTCTTAGAAACTGGAAGGAAATTGAAGTGCTGAGAGCAAGTCTGACGAACGATGGAGTTCAGATATAAAGGAAGATTTTCTTTGTGGTTAAGAATAATACTGCATTCAGATATATGTATTAGTAAATGTCAAAAAAGATGGAGGCAGGCAGGAACAATTTTTTGCTGTAAACATTTGACTTTAGTTTATTAAATTGTAATAATGATAGTCTGCTCTGAAGTAGACTAACTAAAATGATATTTTTAGGATTATTTTTTTAACTTATGGTTGAATTAAGTTTCCTGCTATTCCCAGATCCTTTTTGCATAGTTAACTCATAGACTTAATTTTATAAGTTTATACTAAAGTTGTGTAATTAAAAGCACAAATTAGTATATATGTATATAATGGATACAGTACAACTAAAGCACAGGAATTGTGCAAAGATGTAAATTTTTGTACTTTGCAGAGTCTATGATTTTTATTTTTCAAATAATGTTTTTCAAGAAGTTCTTTAGGAATAAAAGTCTTAAAAAAGGATAAATGAGTTTTTCATCATCTTATATGCATTTTATAATTCTTTGTAAAAACAAAAATAATTACGTTTTAAAAAAGATTTGTACCTAAAATTTCCAATGCCTCACACTTACAAACATGGTACTTGAAAGCAGAAAGACCAGGCCATATTTTATTGTTGTTGAAGATGTATCTTAATGGCTAATTTATGAGGTTCTGTTACAATTATGTCTCTTTGCAAACCAGAATTTTGAGTGATTATACACTGTGTGAAATGGGATTCCTCACATGAAAACTTTAAATAAACATGCAAGTCAGTCCATCCTGATAAAAGGGCTGTAACTGGTTCTTACGGGAGTTGTTCCCTCACAAGCTTGTTGTCTTCTCCAAATGTAAAGCATGAGCCGTAACAGACCTTTTTCATTAGTGAAATAGCTGTTGTTTAATGATGAACACTTCAGAATATCAGAGGGAAGACTGAATATATAGTACAGCCTTATTTTTCTGCTCCTTTTTTTTTAATGTCCTAGTCCCTGCTGCCAGCAATTTTATATGTACAGAGTTCAAATTTTGGATGCAGAGAGTCTCTTTTTTCATCCTATGTTAACATCTTTCTAGCAGCTGGAGCACACTGTTTTGGAAGTATTTGCAATATTGCTTCATTTTAAGTAGCACTAAATATCAGTATGTGCATATGTATGTACCTCTAATATGAATGCACAGAAACATGAAGGTAGTTGAATACTAGGCAGAATCTCTTTTTTTAGGTTTTTTTTTTCATGTTACATATTGTGATACTTGTGTTAATATAAGAGAGTTGATTTTAAAGTGCTTCAATTAAAAAAACAATATTTTTTAGGATGTTATCGGTTTAGACAACTTCTAGTGAAATTACCATATTTAGACCATTTTTTTTTTCTCAGAACACATCACCTCTCTGGAGTTCTACTACTATGGCATAATACTGTTTAATTAGTTCATACAGACAGTTTTTCCCAAAAACTACTCTCCACATTTTTGATCTGAAAACAATGAGAAATGTAGGCCAAAGATTTGTTTTTCTAAACTAAATCCTGAATGCCTACAAAACAGGCATTCTAGCAATTGTTACTGAAATTACCATATTTATGATTTTATTGCAGATCTGTTATTGGAGTCTCTTTGTGGAAAAGTGATCTCAATATTTTTTTTTGTTTAAACAGTACAGAAGTGTTATTGAGAACCTGTAACTTCTAGGATATTAGATTATTTCTTCATAAAGCAAGTCTTACTAAAGGAGACTGTGCATTTTTGACAAGAGTTATACAACATGTAACAAAATCAGGATATTTCAAGATTATAATTCTGGAATATCGCAAAGCTATCTTGATGTTACGCAAGTTGATGGCCTCAGTTGCCATTCAGTAAATATAGTGTAGGAATGTATAATGAAATACAGGACAATCCATAGGAAATTACAGTTTTAACCTAGTGTAAGTACCTTAGTCTCTTGGAAAAATGAATCTAGCCCACTACATTTGTATCTGTGGAATTAGTTATTCTGAATCAATTGGAAAAACTGAAACACATAAAACACAGCAAACAGTTGGGGAGTTTTCTTAATGTGCAAATGTATGGTATCTTATGGACTCTGAATACTACATACATCAATTTCTTAATTGAAAATCTACATACTGCAACAAGAAAGTGTGCTACATATAGGATTTTTCTTCCAATTTCAAAGCTGCTCTGTGTTTAAGTCTTCAGATCTGAGGAAATGAAGTTGAAATTGAGTCATTTGCCACAGTGGCAGTTAGAAGTTTTGACCGCTTGAACAACAGGTGATAGTGAATTTTCTTTTTATGACTCTTACCCATTGCTGGCAGTGGATGCACTGACACTCATGATGGAGACTTAAGGAAGTTATTAATAATGATAATCCATTGACTTTACATTGATTCCGAGCCATGTGTACATAACACCTAACTACTGACCTCGTCAGCATGCTTTCTAGTACAAAACTGCTTTCAATTTTTTTAAATTAAAATACTCAAGTAAAAAGTAAAACCAAAACATTTTTGAAGCATTATTTCAAGCGATCAGTTATTTTTTTCTACAGTCCTGGACTTAATGAGGTGTTATTACCTGGCTGTTCTATTTGTTTGCACAAGTGAGTCTGCTGTAAGTCTTCACTGAGACTTCATGGCCCACTAATGTAGTTCTGAGTGTTCATGTAGGTAAACACTGCACGAGGATTTCTGGATTTATGGATTTCTTAAAAGAAGACTAGAAGATTTTTTTAGTTCCTATTCAAGTAGGGTGTTCTCTGAAGTTCATTTTATTTTGATTATTTCTGTTAATGTCTACTTTTGCATATAGACTGTTGCATAAGGACTGTTTTCTTGCAAGAGAGCCCAAAGGCCTTTGATATTCTACATCCATGAACAAGAATGTTAAACATTAAAAAAACAGCCTTTATTTTTGAGTTTTATATTTGTATTTTTAATTGCCCAATCTGAGGTTTTAAGTGATAAACATGAATTGTAAACTCAATTGCCTTGTAACCAAATGATACAAACGCTTCATGATTTCAATGAAGAACATACTGTAGATTTTCCTGTAAATGAGCTTGATCAATAAATATGTGTGCTACTGAGCTTTAACTAATGTGATCTTCCACTGTAGAAAGTCATTGTTATGGATCAAATATAGGTACTAAACTATGTTTAAATGGATAAACAGGGATTTTACGGTTTTGAAAGCAATGAAGATACGGCTGTTCCTCAGCCCAACTGCTTGCCATTCAGAAGAGTTGTGATGCAGTGCTTCCTATGCTATAGAATTATTTTTAAGCTTTCAATGACTGTAGCATGATTCCTTTTTGTACTGTACTGTGTACAGACTTCCCATGTTTTGCACTTTTCTATGGCAAACCTTGACTGCTTTATAAGTACTCTGTTGTATAGTAAGTAGTGATAGTGGTAGCAGACATTTGTGTGCTGCATAATCAGCTTGGACTGCTCGACTTGGAGGTTCACTTGGGCTAATGTGTGTTGCTGGTTGCTTGTTGTAGCTTACGTGTAAGTACTGTTCAAGTTACAAAGTCAGCCCTCATTGCACAATGAAAAATCACTGTGATCTGTACATAAACCCTAGTAAAACTTTATTGCTGTTTAATTTAATGTAATATCTGTCAAATCTGGATTCGTTTAATAAACCTTTATATCTTTTCAAATGTTTAAACCTAGTTTGCTTCCATTTATGCTGGTAGGAGATTGGGGTTCTTCATCCAAGAAAATGGTGAAGGGGAGATGAGAGGAGCAGAAAAACAACTGTTCCTTTTTTTCACATTTTTAAGCCTTTTCAGAAAAGACACAAGTGTTGGAACAGATTTCAGATGTTATCAAAGAAGCACCAAAAGTACATTTTCAAAACCATTTCAGGTAGTGCACCAGGTAGTTACACCAAAAGTGTTAATTTGAACTTCTCATTAAACTTTGATTATATGACCATAATTGCTTTGGCATTTTTACAACTTAATGACCTGAACGCTGTCCAGAACACTCAGTTCAATCCGTTTCTTTAAGCATTTAAAAAAATTCTCACAGTGTCTACCTGACTTACTCTTTATTTCATCTTCCATCAAAACTTGAAAAGTTTGTTTCTGACAAAATTTGTTTAGCTCTTTAAATTCCTTCTCTTGGGTCAAATGTATTTTATTTCTTATCTCCTAGATATCATAATCTGGTGATAATTACATAGTCATAGAACCTACTGGATACAGTTTGGCCTAGTTAAGGGTTCACTTGTTAAAGATGGAATTGTTTTTTTTTCTGCCTGGCTTCATTCTAAATTCTGTGCATTGATGTTTTTCTCTTGTAAACCACTATGTCATGTACTTCAAGAGATTGGTAATGGAAAGTGAAGGAACACTGCAATGAGCCCTGGCAAGTTTTTAATCATGTCTTTGACATGAATCAAAAGAACTTTTCAGTTAAAATACAGGAAATTTTTGAATGGCAACAAGAAAGAATTTTGTTTGTTATCTTGTTCATACCCCAGCCATGTGGCGCAGTTTTTGTTCATTTTCCTGAGTGCTCCATCTTTTTTGAATGCATGTGTAACTCTTTTCCAGTAGAAGCCATTCAAAGCACACTTTTTTCGCTCATTCAGGGCAGGTAGGTTTTGTTCACTACCTCCAAATCTCTCGCTTCATGCTTCATTAGGCCTTTTTAGGGCAAAACACTCTTAAAACCGAATTTGACAATCTCCCACTGTTTTGTGGCCCTCTGTTAACTAGTAAAGGTATGATACTCTAAGGAATGGTAGAAAGCAGATGGCATTGTTACATCTAGATCCTGCCCAGTACTTTGTGGATTCTTACTCATAAATCAAGCTCTTTCACATGCAAACTCCTAGCTGCTTCAATCTCAGCTGCAGAATTCAGGCAGCTTTTCACAGGGAAAGTAAAAGGCTCTTCTGCTGCTCTCAGTAGAAAACAACTCCATTCTGTCTTTCATGCCCTCTTTCCATCTACTCTTCAAAAAATCACATATGAATGTATGTCAGACTTTGTATTTATCCTTGAAACCAGAAATACTGTAGAATTCTAGCAAGCTGAATTGTGCAATTTTCTATGCATCCAAATACTTTTCCAGTTTTGTGCTTAAGTTTATGCTGGCTTTTAAGCTAAAATTCCTGTTTTTCTCAATATTGTATCCAAAATGTAGTTTTGGGAGTCAGAGTTAATTTCAACTTAAGTCAGTAATCAGTCTAGTTTAGAGAATCCTTGATACTAAAATCCCTTGGTTGGAGGACAATGCTTTAAAATCATAATGCTCTTAATTTTCTGCCCAAGTGTAAGCTGTGCAGAGGAGGTAGTTGTGCTTTCAGTGCCAATACTACTGCAGTTCACATGAAGAAAACAAAAGCTTGCTCGAGCCTGCAGAGCCTAAACTTAAGCCTTTTCAACTTGAAGGACCAAATCAATCTCTTTCTTTGAGCAGCTTTGTGAGAGTATAACTGAGCAGCTTAGCAAATATCAAGACTGAGGTATAGAAAAACTCTGAGCTTTACAAAGGCAGTTCTTCAGAAATTAAGTATTAGAGAGCTCAGTTTTTGATTTGGAATACAAAAGTAAAAGATTCTGTGCTGTTACGTGCTTCTGAAGTTTGGTGAACAAATGCCAAAAATACGGAGTGTTTCATATTGTGTGTATAATATCTAGTGGCTTCTTTGGCCTGTTTTTATTTTCTCAGTTAAAAAGAAATTGTAGTTGAATTTAGGACCTAAATCTTCTAAAATCAAGGTGCTTGTGAAGCACCATTTAAGTGAAGTAGTGCTGCTAGGCTGTATTAATATAGTAAATAAAACACTCACAAGTGGCATGTTTTCCATTTGTACTGATAACCAGTTTCCGTTGATGCATGTTAATTAGATGGCTTAACATTCTGTTCTTCGTTTTTGGTCAAGCTTTTACATATTCTACTAGCAGGTTTTGCAAAAAATAAGCAGATGAGTAAACTGAGGTAGTTATTTTTTTTTCCCTGTTAATAAAGCTGAGCTGTCAGTTGATAGTGTAAATGCATTATCAAGGAACAGCAATTTCATGTAAATGCATTATCCAGAAACAGCAACCTCTTCAGATTAATAAATTCCTGTTTTGAATGTGTTTAGATTTAGAATTTTTCTTATTTTTCTCTTATTCTTCTGTGAATTCTTACTGGGCTGTGCCTTAAAGCAGCACTGCAGTCCTGTGCCATGACACTTGCTCCTCCTGCCACTCTTCCATGTAGCAGCTGTAAGTGAGCCTGCTAACCCAGCTGATCTGTCAGAAATGTTTCCCTGCTGGCACCTGAACTTTGGATCAAAAGCACTTCTTCCACCTAGTTTATCTGAAAAGGAGATTTCACAAGCTGAGTGTGACTGAAGTCTTTCTATGCTCTTCAGGTACTTTCCACCAGGGAGTGTGACTATTGCAATGTTGTGTTAAATAAAACAAAATTCTAAGAGTTCATTTTGAACCTATCTTCAAATATTTACATAAAGCTGCCATGGCTCATGTAATCCCCAGCGGAATCTTGATGATGCAAAAAGGAAAGTGTGGTGGTGAATCACTTAAGCAAATGTTGTTAGAGACTGAATCTATTACTTAATATTATCATTTGGCTATTGAGGAAAGGGAGATTTATAACAATTATAATAATTAATAATTATTTTAAAATAGATTTTCTAGGCATTCTATCAGAACATGAGTGACCATTACCCTTGAGTCAGGTTTTTTGTTGACCCTTGGTTTTGGATTTTGAAAACATCTGAAGTCTGTTTTAGGGACTAGATTCTACCAGTAACTTTATAATTTTTTTCCTATGGTGATTATTTACATGCAAAATATGGCAGAATTGAAATTATTATGTTAATTTGTTCAAAATTTTAATTAATGCACTGAACTGGCAACCAAATAAGAAAAGACTATGCATTCAGTTTAGGAATAAGATATTTAACCATATCAAAACTTTGGATGCAAACTATTTTAGGTTGGAAATAGAGTAATATTGTTTGAATAAACAAGTATCATGAAGGCGGGCTGATATCAGTTCTTCAGCTGGGGATTAAATTAACACTGGGAGCTACTGGATGAGGAATAAAAAGAGGAAGTTTTCTTCAACTCCTCTCTTCAACCTGTCAATAATTATGTAGTAAAGTGTAGCTATGGCACTAGCCAGTATTCAGGAGTGAAGTTGGGATATGTACAGGGCATTTCTCAAACCTGCACTCTGGCTTGTGGTGATGCCGAGCAGCTTGTCCTCTGTTCTGTATCAGGTTTCACTAGGGTGCTTTCATGTTTGGAGTCACCTCCTGAGAACAGATTGTTGGTTGTTATCACTCTAAATGCCTTTTGTATCACTTTGAAGTAGGTTTGATAGAAGTATAAAATCTTACTTATTACCCCCAAGACCAAGGTTCACCTCACTAGAAAAGGAGCAGCTGAGTTAATAGTATTAACCTTTTCTCTTATTTTGTTATACTATCTTCATGAAATATTAAATGGTTTTAATTTTGACATGTGATGTCACATTTCTTAAGCAAAGGAGGCTTTGCAGCTTTAAAAGATGGGGCTTTTTACTGATTTTTTTTTTTTTTCTATTTATGTGACACATGGAAGTTGCCAATACGAGAAAGTTCTCAGCTTCTGAGTTTGCTGCAGAGTAAAAATCTTTGGATTTATGGAGTGAAATAGCCTTCATTAAGATAACTTACAAGTCTAGGAAACAAACTTCCATTGGTCTTCTGGTGACAGAGAAGATTTGGTTAAGATTTTTTATATTTTCAAGTATAAAATAAGAAGATTGATCAGTGAAGTGATTCTTTTTGTCAATGTAATTAAAAATTAAAAAAAAATCTATTTTCTTATCATGCCAATACCAAAATTATGAGCTGTACTGAAAGTTATTTAATTTGTTGTGGTCTGTGTGCTGAATTTTCTGTTTTCAAACTGTCAAATAGAATAGTAATTAATACAATAAAAAATGCAAATGAGGAGTCATTTACATTGTATTGTCTTTAAGCTTCTAGTGTATTCTGTACATTGAGTAGAGATGTCATCCTACTTGAAATAATGAATTCCATAAGTTTGTTCTCTCTCTAAATCGCTTTAGTTGATCCGAGATTGGCATAACTTCAAGCAACTAAAAGAAGAAAATCTGCAAGAAGAATATAGAAACAGTCAATGACATTTAGAACATATGTTGTCCAAAAGTGTGAGGGTTTTGCTGGGTTTTGGTTTCTTTTCTCTGAATAGGGCCATATCCATATGATATATTGGAAGCTAAAACAAAAGCCACCTTGAGACACAGCTTTGTGTTACAGCTTTGAGTTATAGTATAGTTTCATATATTGCCAATAAAGTTCTTGCATTTACTTTTCTTAGCTAGTTCCTTTTAAAGGATTGATAGCTGTATTTTCCTGTAATGTTTTGCAAGTGCTTGCTTCATGTTCAAACTTGTTTCCCTGTAGCCCCGAGGGTGACATTCAGTGGATTTCACTGCTGTTTATTCTATTGAAAAAATCCCTGATCCTGTTTTTTTTCTCAATGTGTTATGAGCGATAGCAGCAATACATTACAGATTAATTAATCATGAAAGACAATGAATGAGGAGACAAAGAGAGAGAACACATCCTATCATGGTATTTAAAAGGATTTCCAGTAACATGATTAAATTAAAATTCTTTAAAACAAGCCTTAAAGATACAAAGCTTAAGGAATAATAAATAATAAATAAAATTTCTCCTATTAATGTCAATAGATGCATTTACCCAATTTATCTCAGTTTGCATGTTTTGAATAGTGGGACATGAGTAAGGCTGTATGTGTGTGTCTGGGAAAGCAGGGTGTCTGGGTAATGTGAAAACCTTACCTTCTACAAAATGCTCTAATAGAAATGTAACACTGCAGAACAAATATTTACCTGTGGCAAGAAGGGGGAAAAATATATCTGCATTGTCTGGTATCACTATAGCACATTTAGGCAGTGTACCTTTATTTGCTTGAGGGTCAAATGTTTTCAAATTGGAAAAAGGACTATGTGAAATAAAAATTTCCAGTGCTTATTTCCTTTGATACTGTATCCCCTTCTATGAGAATAAAACCAAAACCAACTAAAAAACTCAACCACCCATGCAGTAGTTGATTTAAGGCAGATGCAGTTTCTAGGGGTGGAGGGAGTACTTGAAACTAAAGAAGAGCAATGTCTTGGGAATGGAAGTGTTACATCCTTGGGTTTGAAAGTTTTCTGTCAGAATCTCATGCAAGTACCTTATGTTACACCAGAGTAGTTCAGGAGTTCAAGGATCAAATTAGGTGGATTAATTTGAGGCAGGGGAAGGAAATACTTAAGAAAAGTTTTGACTTTCATTTGACCATCTCACAGAAGCACAGGGTGGTTGAGGTTGGAAAGGCTCTCCAGAGGTCAGCTGGCCCAATGCCCCTGCTCAGGCAGAGCCCTCTGGAGTCAAAGCAACAAAACAATATTTTGTACTCATCTTAAGTGACATCCTTAGAACCGTCCTCAAAAGCCAAGAAAATAAAATATACACTGCTCCTTTTTTTCTGTATTTCACTGAAAAAGAAAGCATTTTTTTTAGATTAATATTTTTTCCATTTTATAGTTTTCTAAGCAGCCATTAATACCAAGTTATTATTTATAAGTAATATAATTAATTGTTCTCACAATTTAAACTGCAGTAGAGTTGAAATTACAAAGTATGAATTTTGTTCAGTTCCTTGTGTTCTCAAATGCTACAGAAGGACTATTTAACCTCTCTGGACTTAATTCAGGTCTGAAGCTGTGAAAGGGACCATGTGTTGGTGTCAGCTGCTGCACGCTGGTTTGCTTATGACAAGCAAGTCCTGATTAAAGGTGGTGCTGGATTTGCTGTCTGTAGACAGCTTTGAATTTTCATTTGGAAGAAAAATGATTTTTTTGGTCAGCAAGTTCATGGTAAAGAGTTGTTACCTTAGTGACTTCCATGTGTAGAACCACAGTTTCCAGTAGTTAATACATCTTTTTACCTCAGAGGTGTTCTAAATGACCATGCTATTTAACCTCTGTTCTTTCAAGTCTGAAAGCTAGTGTGGCCTTTCTGTGGATTGCAGATGCAGGTTGAAGTTAATGCAGGACTCGGTTCTTTGCAAACTGAAGGACAAAACCTGGTGTGCTCACAAGCTGCTGGGTGTGCACTCAATCCAAAGAGTGCTGGTTGCTGTGCAAAACACGCCTCTGTCAGACAGAGAAGTTTCACAAGAAATTAACTTGCAGCCAGTTCTTTCTGTCGTGGTGTGACAAGCTGACAAATAATCACATCTTGTGGCATTGTGCTTGCATTTCCACCAGACATAGTCTGTCTGATTAATAAATGCTGATCCTACATGGCTGGCTGGAGTGTGGGAAGGGAATGTGTCTCCACAAAAAAGCCCATGCAGGAACCAAGAGCCCAAGCATGATCCCATTTGGCTTGTCAGCCAACATTTATCCTGGGCAGATGGGAACAAAGCACAGCAGACCTCTTGGAAAAGATGTTTCCTGGGTCAGGGAAGGCATTCAGGATGAAGGCTAGAGCAGCCTCACGTCTGTTCCTGGGGCTGGATGACAGAGTTGTGCCATAGGTTTGAAGACACACACTTGCCTGCTCCCACCTGGTTTTATTCAAGCAGCCCAAATGTATTGCATCCATATTGCTCATGCAGGGGGCCTCATGTCGGCAAAAGAATTCCCTTTAATATTTTGGATTTTGGTAATGCACAGAGTACATCTTCTTTTCTCCTCCCCTGAAAACTGTGCCATGGGAATTGGCCTGGAATACATGTAATTGAAAACAGAGGGAAACTGATGCCATTTCCAAGTCATGCCTTTCTTGTGATATACTCCGCATTTACTTAAGCATCAGTTTATGTACATACATTAGTAACACAATATATTTTTTAATCCTCCTCTTTTGAAATATGCAATAGTTTAATAAATCATTTCAAAGTCAAGAAACATTTTTCCACTGTTAATTAACAGAGCCTGAGTTGTTCTTTGTCCTTTTGGTGACAGAAGTATAGAGGAAGAATTGTTCTCCCTCTAAAAAAAAAAAATTAAAAGGAATAAAATAACCACAGAAGTACTTTTAAAGTATACTCTGAAGTCATATTTATTTTTAAATAATAGTAAATAATTTAATTGTTTCAACTAGGCTTAGTTCCAAGCAGTTCTAAATTTGGAGTTAAAATAATTGATCTTAAAACCATGTGCAGGAAAACAAAACTCTTCCTCTCTCATTTCCTGTTTGAATTGATGTGAATTTGGGCTCTTCTTTAGTTTATTTGGCATGCATTGCTCCCCCATGAACCATGTCAAGGATCACAGAATGTCCTCTTCTCACAAGCAAAGCATTAATTTGTAATCCAGTGTGTAATTTTTTTTTCTTTAAAAATGAGCCTATTGAAATAACTATTTAAAAACATTTCAGTGATTTTGTACTACTGGGCACAGAAGCGATTGCACTTCCAGCTTGCAGTGTGTTGAATATGTTATACATTGCCCTCTAATGCTGCTGATCACAATGCTGGAAGTGTAATACACAGCAGCAAAATCACAGCAAGATAACAGGAACATCAGCTGACACACACCAAGTGCTCTGGTTCCTCCCAATGGTCCTGATTTGAAAAGGAGGGGTATAACCAGATCAGGAGATGGAAAATCTGCCCCAAGAATTTAAGTAAATGGCCAGGGAGCTTCAAAATGTCTCCTTGGACAAAAGGAGATTCCATAGATCTCTGGAGAGGCTGTGTCTGCTCGTTCAGGGCATCACAGAGTTAAGACATTAAACGTAGGCTTGGAGTATAGGGGGCCTCAAGAGTTTTGACACTTCAATCCCAAAACTTTTTATTGTGTTCTTGTGAGTCTGGAAAACTTCACAGAATTGAAATATATAGTTTATGATGTTTATGTCTGCAGATACAGCATCACTGGATCAGTGAGGGTAATAATACAAAACATAGTGAATTTAACTGGGAGGCATCTCATGGAACTATTTTATAAAACAAGGGTAATTTTGGTTTACTTCAGGGGTTTTCTTTCTTTTTTTTTTTTTTTTTCTTTTTTTTTTTTTTTTTTTTTTTTGTGGCATTTTCCAAGAAGTTCTAGCCTAGAGTGACACTTGTAGGTTTATCCAGAAGAAAACTATGCAACTGTTTAACTGAATAGCCATTAAAGACTCCCTATTCATAAAAAGATCATAAAAGTAGCTCTGTTGTGATTTAAGAAGGCTGTGATGTTGCTATGCTTTGCTATACTTTTAGGTTGCCTTTACTCACTGAAAAATAATTTTGTCATCACATTAATGTTTATAATTTTGGCTAATACTTGAACACAGTCATGAGATTGGAAAGATTATTTCTCCTATAATAGCTTAGGAGTTTCCAAACACTTAAAGAACATCAGTTTCTTTGTATGTCTGCAAGTCTGTCTCCCTTAAGCCAGTCATAGGGGGTTAACATCATAATGTTTCTGTTTTAATTGAATGTAACTGTCATTATTAAATTTAATATATAAGTCAGGTATTTTGAGGGAAAAAAGTATGTTATGTGGGCTAGCACCAGAGAATGTAAAGGAAAAAAAAAACAAAGTTGAATCAAAATTTCTATTTTTTTTTGCTTTAAATAATCTCACAGAGAAGTAGCTGGGAGAGAAGTTAAGGACAAAGTGATTCAAGTGATTTGATTCATGAGAATGCCTCAACACATGATTTCACAGACATGTGGAAATCTTTTACTAATACACCAAAATATTTTCAGATCCAGGTCCCATATGGAGTCTTTAAAAGGTGTGATTCAAGAGGCTGGAAATATGTCATTTTCGTGTACAACAGGTGTGCCATGATCCAGTAAAGACCTTCTGCAGATCTGTCACAATATGATCTTTCCATAGTATCCTACAGACACATCCAAATAGTGGGAGAAACTCTGAAGGCCTGCAGTACACTGGATTTTTGATTGTTGTTAGACATAAGTGCAGGGAGCCCCTGAGTCACCTATTTGAGCCTGAGTCAAGGCTTTAACCTCCAGGTGGTTATCCAGCAGAGTCACTGTAAATGACCTTCTTGGGTCAATTTAGTCCTTAAATTAGTACAATGAGTACTTAAAATTCTTTGATACTTTTGTCTCTCTCAGTGTGGTGGAGGTGTCAAAGCATCCTGGAGTGCAACATGCAGATCCAGACACCCACACGTCTCTTCTGCCTCTCCTCAGACTTTCTGTAACAGCAGCATAAACAAAGGAGTCAAAATGAGGAGTGGTCTTTTTCCACTGTGTTTGAGTAAGATGAGAGTCTGTAAGAACAGTCCAAGGGGAAGAAAGGAAAAAGAGCTTGTAGGGTAGAGCCTGTGGTCTCGGGTTTGCACTAAGAAATGACAGCCAGAGAGTGAAAACAGAGCTCTGACAGCTCGTGGGGGGAAGAGGTGAGATCTGAAAGAGCAATGGGACAGGAAAGGGAAGTTGTCACGCAGCCAAAATTAATTTAAAAAGGAATGAGGCTGAAAGTACTTGAATGGAGAGGTTTCACTTGCCTTGCATCCGCCTTCACTCAGATGAAGAATCAGCCTCCTTAAAAAGTAAAACTATTTAAGGGGTTTTAGCATGCTGCTCCCTAGGAACAGGCTTGTTCTTACAGCATGAGTCAGCCAGATGAAAAATCCCCTTCTCCTGAGAGGACTGTGGAGTGGAAACAGACCTGGCTCACCTCAAGCAGCTTTGCAGAGCTGCAGTCCTGTTCACTGCACAGGCAGGGCTCCTGCTCCAGGGGCTGCTGCCATCATTTCAGCAAAGCTCATTGCCTTTCTGGGAAGCCCTGGTTTTTGCTTTGGAGGCTGCAAATATAAATATACAGTTGTTTGTCCTCTCCTTATAGTCCTTTCATTTTTTGTTTAGGTTTTTTGTTTTGTTTTTGTTTTTGTTTTTGTTTTTGTTTTTCTTTTAGAAGAGTGATTACTCTTCTATTATATAATGAGCTACTTAAATAAACTTATCTATTACTATAGTTTTGTGTGAAATAGCATAGTTTCTAAACTGGAATAGTGAGGAGGAACTTACTCTCCTTTCTTGAGGTTAGGTGGTCAGACAGACGTGCTCACAGGATGCCTCAGTCTGATTGAGTGAAAGCCTCAATTCCTCTCTTACACATTGGCACAGGCAACTATGAAAACACAGTCTCTCAATTAAGTTATTTTTGTAAAATAGTGGTTATTTAACCAGAATATAAAAAGAAAGTAGAAGTTCAAAGACCACTGTTTACTTTCTCATCGCTGGTCATGCTTTTTCTTGAAGCTAGGTGATGCTATAGGGGCAAGGATCAAGTATGGATGGGTTTTGCAGCCTGGTAGGGGTCTAGCACTCTGTCCTCGAACCAGAGATTATTGCTGTGCAAGGTAAGCTGGGAAGTACACATCTCTTCTTTCTCAAAATCCTACCTACTTTTGTAGTAGTCATAATTTGTAGTTGAACACTTGGGAATTTGCTCTCTTTCTATTCCTGAGCCTGTAGGATAGAAGACCTTAGAAATACTGTGGGTCCCTGTCTTTGCTTATTAAATTTCTTTTGTTCCTTTCTTTCCTGAGGAAATTGAAAGGATAAGGAATAAATAATGAAAACCAGATTATTTTTTTTTAAATTATATAACCATCAAGTAAATAAACAAAATGCAAACAGCTCAAATAATTACAGCTGTGTTGCCAAGTCTTGGCAGACTGTCTTAGTGAGTTTGACTGTCTCCATCCAGCTGAGTTTGCAAAGAGACAGTGCTCATGGAAAGGGGGCTTGCTTGCCTCTCTGCTCTTCCACACTTAACAGTTTCCAAGAGGGAAGGAAAAGCAGGATACCAGCACAAATCCCATTTCCTTTCTCTCCATGTACTTTTAATCCTCTCCCAAAGCAGGAGCAAACAGCTGTGAGGTGAGTGTGGATCACTGGCGCTCGATCGTATGTGGAAGAGTTGCTGTGCCCTTTCATGGCTGTGAACACAGTGATGATTAGCACTTACATGCAACACAGTTCTGGTACAGCTGCAGGTCCTGGAGTGCTTCAAGTGCTACAAATGAGGTTGGCCAAAGCCCCTTCTATCACAAGGCATTCTCCAGCTCAAAGGTTTAGACTTCTGTTGTGTTGCAAAGGCTTTAGCCAAACTCCTTTCTTCCCCAAGGAAACTCAGCACAGCTCCCTCACCCATCACAAGGTCCAAATCAGAATCACATTCTGGACAATGAGCCAGACTCCTGGCCCCAGGCCCAGCTCCTAGGTCTGCCTAGGGAAGTATATAACAGCCTTGAAATCTGCCCTGAACACACTGTGGAGCAAGACAGAGAGGAAGATGCCTTCTGCCCATCAAAAAAGCTCACAGCAGTAAGGGGAGATGGATGTGCTAGAGCTGAAAGGAGCTCTTGATGGTGCCTAAGTTAAAAGAAACATAACTCTCCTCCCACTCTTCAAATATCTGCTACATTGGTTTTGACTGATTTTCCTCTAGCATAAGAAATCTGAGGGATGGAAGCTGAGATAATTTTCTAATAGAGCAAAAACACATGTTAACCTTGAGTGCTATCATGTTTGCCTCCAGCAGCCAAGAGACCTCCATTTCTGCTCCACATTATCACTGGGTGATACTTTGATCCAGAAAAAGTCTAGGGAAGTTCTCTGTGGAGAACAGAGGTTTGCTGGTGTGATTCAGAAGGGTGGCTGCTCTTGCTCAGCTGTGGGGTCCCTTGAAATGCAGGTCCTCTGTTTCACTTGCTCGGTGAATAAGCTGTGCATGGTCAATACTGCTCATGGAGGGAAGGAAATTCTTATAAATCAATAGTCAGGAAGTGGACTTGCAGAGGATGCAGATGGCAAACCAGTGTCTTCTCAGAGTTATTTTCAGTGACAATATTGGCAGGTTTTTTTGTTTTTTTTTTTTTTGGATATATAATGATTCCAGCTGTCACTGCATGGAAGTTTTGCATTGTGAAAGAGAGCATTTGACTAAACAAAAAAGCTTGGGTTTTTCAGTTTGAAATTGTCTGTGAAATCCTGTACATGTAGGGATTAAAACTGAGAGTTAGTTACATTAAGAAAATAGCAATGAGAAAAATCTTCATTTAGGGTATCTGTGACAGTCATACCAGGTGGCCCTCTTTCAAGCTTGAAGGGTGGACTCTCCCAGGACCAAGGCAATCTGTACTCTGGCTTTCTCTGTGTGAGAGAATGGCAGAAAGGCTTAAAACTTCCATTGATAATTATTTTTTTTTCTATATCTGTTCCTCAATCTTACCTCTCAATGGCCTGAGATGATATTCATCTTTCCGAAGCCCATGGCCTGGGTCATGGATACTCCCCTAAGTATCTCTAATCGGAAACGTTTGTAATTGATATCTGTTTGTGTACTTTTGGTTATTGAGAATGTAGTGCAGAGAGACATCTACTAAATTATTTTGATTAAATCCTGGGTACTGTGTTCTAAATGGAAAATCTGACATTTTGCAGAAAGGTATTTGATATCTAACAAATCATCAATGATGTAAGTAGGATTTTCTACCTAATATTGTTATGGGTATGTAGTTGTTACTCTCTGAAGGTTCTTTAAATACATCTCAACAGGAGTGTTGACAGCTGTGGATTCAGGAATGCAGTTACTATTCAGGAGAGCCAACTGAATTTGGAAGCTTTCCTTCCAATTTACTGTAATTATGTCACTGGAAGAGGTGCTGTTAATTATGTTAAGGGTCAATGAGAGAAAATTTAATTATATCATGCTGAAAGTTCTTTTGCTTTCCATGCATAAAGTATTAAGTGTTAAAATCCTTGGACTGACTAGTAGAAAAATGAAGATTAATGTCTTATACTGTAAAGAGAAGGAAATCTGCCCATTGTTAGCAAAAAATCAACCCTGATAAACTAGACAGCTATAATCTTTTTATGGGAAGGACTAGGATAACAGAATATGACATTTAGCTTTGTTAATGAAAAAAGGGCTTATGAAATAAAACAAAACTCAGAGGTTTGATCATTTCAGGGTGATATCATGTAGGCACTCACTGCCTCCACATATACTTGCTGTACACTTTCCATGTACAGTTCACTGTAGAGGGGGATGACTAGAAACAGCTGCCTTGCCTCAGATATTCCAGATAGCAGCTTGTCAAAACAATCTGCTGGTGAGCAGGGAAGTTGTTGTGACTAAGTAAATTTTAGTGGATGTTTCATCAATTTGTGTAATTTTCAAAGCTCTGCTTCCTTCAGGATTTTCTATGAGTCATAGGCAAGAGTCATAAAAGACAGCTAATCTTAATGTTATTTGCCATTATGGATTATTGTTACTCTGCCCCTAACATACAATTTTATAGTCTGTATATGTGTGTTTATCAGTTTTGTACTGTGTTCAATGCAGATGAGTTTACTGTGTGACCAGGCCTCTTAGATGTGAGTCATGCAAACAATTAATAAAAGTGTCATTTACCCAGAAATCTCAGTGTCCTGGATATTACAAATGGCAGTTATGAGGGAAAACTGATGTGCAAAATTAAGTGACTTGCTAGGGGTCACTTAAATGGTCAAATTCAGCCTGCCATCCAAGACTCCAGACCTCCAAAGCCTGTTTTTTCTCTAACTGATCCTTTGGTAATACCAATGACGCAGGAGCACAGCAGAAAAAATAGGCACCGTGTAGCTTGTGCTCATGTCCGTCTAAGTTATAATGAAAAGCAAGAAATATGATGGAGTTGAGTTAACAAAGACTTCAGGACAGCTGAGATAACTCTTCTAAAACAGCCTTCTAAGAAGGTGCTCTGTAGCAGTAACAGTATTTCAGATTTTTTTGAAGTGAAGACAAATTCATTGCATTTACAGGCTGTTTGAAAACATAACTCAAAAGACTGGGGTGAACACACACTGTCTTTTTTTCTCACTTACAGAAAAACAAACACAAACTTGAAGTGTTTCTTGACTTTCGTTAACTATGCATTTGAGTATGAAGTATAATTGAGAAAAAAAGTGTTTGAGTTTAATGGAAATATTATTGGGGTTTTTTTCAACAACTGTGAAGTTACACAGCTTCATAATCCTGAATGATTTTTAGTATCCACCTACCATTTTTTTCCAACATTGTGATTAATAAGTATTTCATCAGCTCCCCACAGCTTTGTATTTACAGTATTTTATACAAGCCACATGATGAAAATGTTTATCATTTGGATGAAATAATGAAAATGACCTTATTTTATTTCCTCATGTATTGCTGCCAAAGTCTGTAACAATAATGAAGATAAATACAAACTCAGAATATTTTAGCCAAGACTTTGTAATGAAAAAGCATCAAAGGCATTATATTCAACTGTGGAATTGCTTTGTAAGGACTCTGAGACAGAGCAGATGGTTGGAAACAGAAATAGTTCAATTTGCCTCATTAGGGTGTGTGTTTATACAGTGAAATATTCTTGATTTGTACATTAAAATTGTGCAAGATTATAAAGACACCCCCCAGGGACCATATGTCAGGGTGTAAAACTGCAATATCATATAGAATAGAGCCACAGAGATATTTTTTCAGAAATAAAAATCTCTAGTTCTAAAAACAGAATACCCTTCAAAAATACCAAACTGCAACAATAGCTGTAGCCATTCCCATGTTTACCCCATAAAAGCACTATTCAGTCATGCAAATCAATGTGCCCATTAATATAGCCACACAAACCTCTGCTCTTTTCTGGTATTTGGGTGTCAGACACTTAAACCTGTTTTAGCTGCTCCATTTGAGACTGTCTGCAGAGAAAAAAAAAAACAGGAGCTGCAGGAAGCAGCCCACCAGTGACCTATTGGGTTTCACTGAAACTGCTGTGTGGGATTAAGCGGAGAGATTGCAAATAAAAGAATGGAAAAATCTATGCATCTTTGTGTCCTGAGGCAATGTCTGACAGTTAATTCAAGCCTTCCTAGTCCCATATATGCAGTGTTGTATCAGCTGAGAAGCAAGATTTTGCTGCTGAGTTGGAGCTCCAGGATTGCCTGGCTCCTGAGAGGACATGAGAATTGCTGGTGTTCCCAGCTGGCTTGATAACAGCAGCCCTGGTGCCTTCTACTATTGCCTTGGTTTCACAATAAATACGTAGTTGGTGGGTGGGTGTTTCCAGTCAGTGGTGTCTACAAAGCTGTGTTTAGCAATAGTCATGAAGCTGTAAAAATAACCATGCCAGACTTTCCCAATAGCTTTCTTTCCCTTGCACTGAAAGGCAAAATATATTGCTTGAACTTCCCACACCCTGGAGATAATTTTAGGGGGTTTCTTTTTTATTCTCACACATCTTACTTTCTTTTCACCCACTTTCTACCCAGAAAATACTGGATGCATAGGAAAGGTTTTAGGCAAAGTGGGTGATGGCAAGTCTGGAAATAAATATCATAATCCTGTAACATCCTCTTTGGCCTTTATCAGTGCAAAGATGGCCTCCTGTCCCTTGTTTGGTTTTCCCATCTTCGTCACTATCAGCTCAGCTACAGTTTCCAGTAGCTCATAACATATGTTAAAAAGATTTTTCTTCTGATCATAGCAGAGAGGTATGAAGCCTCAGATTTTAGAGTCTGGATCTGCCTGTTTTCAGATCCAAGGGTGCTATGTGTGGAGAGAAAAGGGTTCTGCACATCTCTGCCAGGCAGGCGTGTTCCCCACAGCACATTTTCTAGTGTTAAGTCTAATTTTAAATGTGGTTTCCTCCACCTCCTTGAACTAATCTTTCATACTGAGTTGATCTCATTGTCTGGCAGCTTTTCCATATGTTCAAGTGTTTGCCTTCTCAGTTCCATCCTATTACTCCTAATAAACTCCCTCATACCATGTTTAATAACTTCTCCTCTTACTACCTCCAACTATATGCAGACGATTATGTTTCCCTGCAGTCAGAACTTAATCAGTTTGCACATGCTGAACACATTAGGAACTTCCAGAGTTTTATGCGTAGAATGGCTGGCCACGTATCACCAGGATTTTCTGAAAGAGGCTAGTCCCTCACACTTCTGGAAGAGGCCAGTGACCTGGGAGCATGAGTCCTAGGATCTGCTGAAGGTTACTCCGGTTGGAGAGTGGCCAGGTGATGTCTGTCCAGGTAGGAAGGGAAGCAGGGGGAAAGAGAGAAAGAGAACAAGAAACAGAGACTTCATCCCCTTCTAGCACCTAGAGGAAAGCTGGGTGTGGGTGGCAGGAAAGGAATTTTATTACATACTTCCTCCATCTCTCCCTGCTTCCTGGTGCCTAATCTTTATTTACCATTGCCCATATATTTTAGTCTTCTAACACCTCTAAGATGTGTGTGTTCAGCTTCAGCTGGGGCAAGGGGCCCTGGCCAACTGCAGTGTGACCAGTGGACAGTCTTGTGGGACCAAGAGGTGTTTCCTCTCAGCTGTGGAGGAGAAACAGGCAATAGGGAAGGAAACAGGAAGAGGATGTTTGGATAAGGTCACTGCTAATCCACTAAGTAAAAACAATAAGGACCCCTCATGTTAAATTTAGATGGATCTGGACAATGCTTTACTGTACTATTTGTCCGGAGAGATTAGGATAGCAGATCTTATTCATCCCATTGCATGCAGATTTCCCCAGCCAACTTGCACTACCTTACCATGAAAGAACTTACATCAGCATCATGTGCTCTTGAGCTGTACGAAACTTTCCTTCAGCTGCCACCTTATCTCAGACATGTAATTTCCACTGCCTAAACAGGGTAGGTACATTTGGTCCATCACACCCGCATCAGACACAATAATCAGTGTACTTTTCTAATACTGTCCAAGGGACTGATTTGACAGATGTATGCTGAGTATCTAGAGTAAATAAGACTCTGCCCAAAACAGTGGGTCCTGGCTTTTCTAGTATTTCTGTAGAGAGAATATTCATCCATTTTGTGCAGGATCCATTCAGTTTCTTCTCGTCTTGTCAAATGTGAACAAACATTATTGCCTCTCCCAGTGAATGTACCACTAAGGAAAGTCCTTTCCTACTCACAAATTTATGCTATTTACACTTGGTATAAAATTCTTTCATATTAATGAAAGTGAGGAATGGAATCCAGCTCATTTGCTTTTATGGAAGAAAGCAGGTCTACAAGGACATCCTTCTTTATGACTTTCAGTGTAAATGCTAAATAACAAAACCATTAGATAACAGTCATGATAATTTTTTTCGTTTTGTGTAAAAAGGTGTTATTTCAAGCAGGTAATTAGATAAAAAAAGGGGAGGGGGGATCCCAGAGATAGCTGGGGCAGGTGCTTCCAATGACTAGGGACAGCTGCTTAGTGTTGGGATTGATTTCTGAGTAGCTAAATTAGTTCACTGCAGGGCTGTTTGGGTCTCCTGCTTGAGTGTCTGTGCTTTTAGGAGTGATCTTTGCTGGGGTTATAGATTGGGCTTTGCCACCTGGTACAAAAAATAATTCAATGGCTAGACTCCTATCTTCCAGGTGAATGTCCTATCAGTGTGCTATAGATTCCTACCTACCTTCACTGTATCTCTCTGCTTCCTCTTAGTGTGAGCTTTAAGTGACTTCCATGCTCAGCTTCACTGGAGTATCTGAGGCAAGTTCCCACCCCACCTTCATGGGAACTTTGAGTCTGAATGCCTCTAAGTGGATGGAGATTTTCACTGCTCTGTACCAAGGGAAATTCTGTACCGGAGTGTGCCCATGAGAAGCACTCTTTCTTTATATCTTCCATGGACCATTCTTAATGAAAAACTGTGCCTGGGCTCACATGTAGCAGAGCCTTTTGGTTTTTAATTTTTTGATTTTTTTTAATTAAAAAAAAAGCACTTAAACACCAGAAAGCAAGACTGAAGATACCTTCCTACTTAACATTTTCATCTAAATACTTTCCTACTCACTGGGTTGAATTTTTAAAATAATTTTATTTCAATCTAACTCTTTTTTCCCTTGCGCAGTTGAGTGAAGCATCAGTACTTTGCTTCCTGTTCCACTAGAAAGCAAAGCACCCAAGTCTGTCTGACCTGCCCATAGATATTGAGCATTTCCACCTCTGCTAGTTCATCACAGAGAAACTGGTGTGTTGGGGTTTTTGAATAAAATTTAAATTAATATGAGGCAAGAAGGTGTCCGTGAACTTGTGAGCCCTTGTGGCCAAGAGGGCCAATGGAATCCTGGAGTGCATCAGGAAGAGGATTTGGTCAAGGGAGGTGATCCTGCCTCTCTACTCAGCCCTGGTAAAGCCACATCTGGAGTGCTGTCTGCAGTTCTGGGCTCCTCAGGGCAAGAGAGACATGGAGCTCCTGGAACTGGTCCAGCAGAGAGCAACACAAATGATTCAGAAAATGGAGCGTGTTGTATGAGGAAAGGTTACAGGAGCTGGGCCTATTCAGCTTCAAGGAGAGAAAACTGGGAGGGGACCTCATCAATGTCTGTCAGTATCTAAAGGGATGGTGTCAGAGGATGGAGCTAGGCTCTGCTCAGTGGTGCTGAGCAATGGGACAAGAGGCAATGGGCAGAAACTGAGGCACAGGAAGTTCCACCTGAACATAAGGAAGAACTTTCCTATGTGAGTGACCATGCACTGGAACAGGTTGCCCAGAGAGGTTGTGGAGTCTCCCTCATTGGAGATGATTAAAAACCATCTGGACACAATCCTGGGCCATGTGCAGGGATGACCCTGCTTGAGGAAAGAAGTTGGACCAGATAACCCACTTTGGTCCTTTCCAACCTGACCCATTCTGTGATTCTGTGTGTGTAATATAAATAATCTCTATCCCTATTTTTCCTTCCCCTAAAATACAAGTGTCAGAATATGAAAGGAATTGAGGCAAGTTATACCTTTTCTAAAAATATAATGATATTAAAAATATACAGATGTTTGTTTTATAGCTCACAAATTTGACTGGCCAGTTGCCTAGTGTTTTACATCATAATGTCTCCTGGATAAGGACTATGCCCTCTTTTTGGTGTCTAGCACGCTGGAATTTTGTAGTTTATTTTTGGGTAATAATTCTAGTAAAAGGATAAATTAAGAAATATAATCAAGAAATAGATGAAAAGGGCTACCAAGATGTCTGTGTTAAAAACACTTCCATTCATGACATCTTCCCAGAGCTCATTGTTTTTCTAGCATAACACTGAGCAAAATGAAAATAATTTATAACCACTTGCATTGTCTTGAAGCCCAGAATGTGACTTAGAAAAACAATTTGGGATCACAATGAAAATGGCTCATTACCAAAGAAGCTGAAGTAACACCAGATTTAATCCATCATCTATTCATCTGCCAGTAAAATTGTGCCTTGCATGAATTTACTGCTCCGCTTTTCCAATTCTGCAGGTTAATACATACGGAAAATTTCTTTTAAAAGATCATGGAAATATTGTGCTAGCATTAATCAGAGAGATTTTGTCCTATCGGGAAAAAAAAAAAATCATCACCATTTCAGGGGTGCTGCACTCAAAAGCCTTACAATAGTACTGACATGCTCTGAGGGTATAGGAAATGTCTGGAAGTTGTTCAATGCAGCCTGAACTTCTTTTTTTTTTTTTCATTTGAAATGAAAGCTGAGCTGTTCAATCATAAATGAGAACAATAGTGGCTTTTTAAAGGAATGTAGTTGGGAAGGTTGGCTTTTATTGGCAGTTTGTGCAAGGTCTGTGCTTCCAGAGTGCTGTCAGATACAAGTTTGGAGTGACTGAGGAGCTGGACACACTCTTTTCTGCTGCAAAAACTCAGATTTCGTCTTGCGGTGGACAGACCATGATAGTGGCACCAGCCCAGCAGTAATCAAAGACAGACAGGAAAGAGAAGAGTCTCCTCTGGAAAGGGCACTGTAAAAATTGAATTATAAAACAAAATGTGCAGATTCCACTTGGCTGGGTGGAAAAGTCCACTGTTTTTCTGTTGTTGCAATAAGGTTTTAATTAAAGGTAGGTTCTGGTTATAAGTATTACAAAAACTGCATCTGGATGGTACTTAGGTAAGTGACTAAAAGTAGCACTTTCCCAAGATTTCAGAGGTAAAGTTTTGTATAGGATTTTTCCTTGACAGATTTGAAGCTTCTGTGAAACCAAGACATAAAA
Organism: Vidua macroura; assembly: GCF_024509145.1. NCBI lineage: Eukaryota > Metazoa > Chordata > Aves > Passeriformes > Viduidae > Vidua > Vidua macroura. The sequence goes on from NC_071572.1 coordinate 23,381,603, forward strand.
AGAAATATTCAGCAATTCATTGACTGCCGCTGACCAAAAATTGGGCTAAATCTGTTTAATCATTTAATGTCTCTCCTAAAAGCAAGTCAGAAATATGTATGAAAGAGCAAATAGTTCCCAGAATAGGGAATCAAAAAGCATTAGGCAGGTCAAAGCACATTCAGATGCACTGCAGTAATATCCTGAAGAAGGAAGCCTGGCAGGCAGCACTGTTATAATTTTATTATTATTTATATTAACATTGCCCCTGAGGAGACCCCATTGTGCTACAGTTCCTCAGGCCCATCTCAGAGCTTTTGACCTGCTCTCCACCAAAAGACCTGCTCTTTTCCAAAATCATGATCTGCAAGGATACTGCAAAAAATATGAAATACTAATTAGACATATTGTTACCAGACTCTTCCATGTAATTTGTTTTTTAAATAGAAATGACGACTACAATTAATGCATAGTGAAAAGGTATAAAAGTCAATATTGAAAACTCAAACCTATTCAAAAACAATTGTTTTTAAATAGAAGGAATGTTTAGGTGATCTGAGTACGTCATAAGTTCATGGACACCTTGTTGCCTGATATTAGTTGCAAGGTATTGAGAATTTCCTTCCTCACCTTGACATTTTTTTCTATGACTTAAACTCCAAAGTCAGTAATCTGTTCTTTCCTAGAAACCATGTTCTCCCAAAGCATCCTTTGATGTTATAGAGTTTTTCACACAGTCAGTACAGAATGGTATTTATGATGACATATTCCAGATATACTGCCACATTTCCACCACATGTTTGTGTATTGAACTATCTTTCTCTTCTAACATGACAGCTTTATCTCAGAACAAGTTTCTGAAACTCCCTCTTACCTTGTAAATTCCTTAGATGCAGTTGTATGATGTTGAGTTTTATGTAAAGAACCAGACATACACTGCAGGATTTAAAAATTCCTTTTATCCTGTTGGGTTGAACACATTAAATAACTTGAAGAAATCAAAAGCAACCTTTCCTTTATGGTAATATTTCTGGAATCTCAGTATATGCAGGAGTATACGTGTCAGAGGTGAAAAAAAATCTATCAGTGGTTATACTACATTTGGTAAACAGAATAGTCTATGAAATCAATTTCTTGATTCTTAAATTGGAAAATTCAATAAAATTAAATATTTTTATTAAAAATGTTTATTTTCCTTACAGTAGAACTACAAATCCTGGCTAGACCCTACTCTGCTGTTTCATATAAAAGTAGTCTCACCCTAGAAAGTCCACCGCCTGCATTCATGCACAGATAAGAAGGCCATAAAAAGGGAGCACATAAATATGGAAAAACCAGTGGAGAAAATAAACAGAATACACAGAGGAAGCCAATTCTCCATAAGCATTAGATCCTTGCATTCTCCATAAGCTTTAAATCCTTGGTTGTCATTATCTGTAATTGATAGACTCGATTACAGGGTAAAAGAAAGTAATTAATTTTAACATAATTATAATTTGTTTCCTGATGTTTAACTGATGTTGGCTGAATGGGAGCCTGTAATGCATAAGAGCTACAAAATCCTGATTAGGATTTTGGGAATGAGTACTGGGGTACATACTTCACAATATGAGGATTTGTTTCATTCCCTTGTCTAGATTCTCTGCATCTGTGGTCCAGTTGCCAAGTGGGATTATGTAACTCATTCCATCCTTAAACTGTGTGAGAGAAGCCCAGGTGGCCTCAGCTTCAAGAAGAGAAGGGAGGGCTTCTTACCCAGGTACTTGTACAGGGTTCGGAGAAGCTGGTCTCTGTCCCTGATGGGGTGAGGCTATGACCTCTTAGCATTCTGTATGGACTTGGGCCCCTGATTCTGGAGATCTCTTGGAGATGTTGATTTACCTTCCTACAGAAGTCAGGCTCTTGGGAAATTATATATATATATATATATATGTATCTTTTTTCCAGAGCAGAACTAAGGTACCTCCCTATATCTGAGAACTGACAACTGTACTTTTAATATACCAGTTATTAAATCAAAACTGCCTTTTTATTAAACAAACATTCTGACTCTTTATTGAGCACAGAAGCTGTAGACATCTCAATAGTTTTGCTTGTTTTTACAGAAACCAAAGAGAAAATCTCTTTTCATTTGAAAAAATATAAATAAATTCAAACAATCTGAGTTATAGCCTCTGCCACTAAAGTTAGGAATGTTATGTAATGCATTAAAAATGAAAACCTTTATCCAACAGAGATGAATATTTTATATGAACATTAAAATAGGTGTGGTTTTACTACATTCCACTACTTTAATAATACAATAGACCCCTAAACATACTGGAGTAGGGTAAGTCAGCATGATGCCTGCTTTATACTTCTGAAATAACTCCCAAGAATAGTAATGAATGTGATCTCAGTGGATGTACTATAAATCATATTCTAATGAATTTTCCTGTTTGAATGGCTGGTTGGCAGATGAACATGGCTACATAAAGGGGAATGAAAGTACAACAGAGTCTGTTGTTAGGATATTGTTGCTAGCAATAAGTTCTTGCCTCTTTTATATGCAGAAAATGGTATTCTAGTAGAATTTGTTTCACCTTATGCTTCACCTTCTGATGTCTCTTCATTGAAACTTGGGAAATTGGAAAGCGAGGCAACAAGGCCTCTGAAAGAATAACAAAAGGACTGAGAACATTTACAGTCTTCAAAATCGAGCAATTTTCATACAGTCAACTCTGAGGATCAGTGCATTTGTTGATTTTCTGGGAGTGTTCCCTAAGTAGTTCCTATAAGGGCATTCAGCCAGGATCTCTGAACTGTTATTATGCAGTAATTCTCTCTTATTTGTAGAAAGGGACTCTTAATTTTCTAAGTGTCTTAGTTGTCATATAAAAAATATTCTTCATGAGTTGTTAAAAATATTGTCATCAAAGTTGTTGATCTGCATTCCATGAGCAAGTTCTCTGCTCTTGCAAATATGCTGAACTTCACTGAAGACACTGTAATGCTTCCAGTTAAACTTATTTAAAGTAAGTTTGGTAGGGCTCAGGGTAGATGTTCATATAAACGCAGAAACACTAGTGCTTTTCTCTGCAAATCTGTATTGTAGTTTCAGATATCCTTACTATGTGTGTGGTTAGGGACCAACAGCACCTCTACTGATATTGGATTAAATAAAATTGTTCTGATGTTTTTATTCTTTGGAAGAAATGGAAGGTTTGTATTCCAGGTTAAGAAAGTGTGGCTAGACAGACTTTATGATAGTTTTGCCTTTTGGCACTGCCTTTGTTTAAAATTGTTTTTACTAAGAGTGATGCTCAATGAACATAATACCTTGTTTTACAGGCTGTTTCTTAGGAAGTTTATATGCTGACTTTCTTCAGTAGAAAGAAGTTTTTTGAGTTCAGATTATTATTACAGGAGACAGAAATTGTTGTCTAATTATGAAAATTTTAAACTGAGGGTATGCTTTTCTCTCTCATTGTTTTTAAAAGGATCAATATCTCAGAAAGTATGTTGGGGAAAAGATAAATTATATGGATGTGGGAGTTTTTGTGTAACTTATTGCTATGATTAGGGAAGTAGACCATAATAAAATGAGAATAGAGCTTACCATTTTCTTCTACCAGTTCAAGACCACCATAGCAGTGTGAGAAAACAGGTACGGTTTGGAGACAGCACTTCAGAGAGAAAATAAATAGAAAGCTAAATTAAAGCATACAAGTTCCTTACTAATTCTTCACAGACATAATCTCAAAGCCCTGTAAGTCAAAGGAGAAGATAAGAAACTGAGCGATTGGTTGGCATTCATCCCAGGAACTGAGCTGCATATCATTGGATTTCGTTAGTCTTCCTTTCCTAAAAATTGAGGATATAAAAACAAAAAGCCTGTTCTTTTCATATAACCTTTTATTTTACATTTTAGCAATCTTAAAGTTATCTGTTTTCATCTGATTTGGGTAGAGCCATGTGAACTGTTATGTACACATCAGCTAAAATCTTTAAGACACATTAAAACTTTTAAGGAGGTATTAAATAAAAAAGATATTTGAACACAAAAATTTTATCAAGAATGTAGAAGCAAACTTTCTACAGCTGTAAATTTCTAAACTCTGGTTTCGAAACAACTTGATTTGTTGCTTGTGTTAATGTTTGAACAAATAAATATTTTATTGCCAAATTTTTGTATTAACTACTTTTAATATGGCATCATGTTCTCCTGACTGTAATGTGGACTGTCTTTTTTCTCTTCTTCTGTATCCTGTCAATGCCTGACTACTGTACATTTTTTCTTGACAAATACAGTCAGTGCAGTGAATGTAGAGGATGTACTATCTCTTGAAAAGGTGTTTAAAAACACCTTGGAACTTCTGGAAAAACTGGAGGCAGCTGATTTTATCTTAAACTGGACACTATAACTTTTCCTGGAAGACTTAGGCTCACTGATGTATTATCTGTCTGGAAGAGGTATCACCATTTCTTTTTACAGTTTTGTATATTTTGATATTAAATGGTTCAGTAAATATGGAGAAATGGCAACACCCATTTAGGCAGTTGCTCTAGGTTTTGCCAAGTGGGTCAAGCCTTAAAACTATGGGAACCCCAATTCTATACACAGTTCATATAAGAAAATCATGTGCTCACATCAAACTCTCTTTCGAAAATATGGACAATTCTCACAGATAATTCCCACATAATTTTTCTTAGTGAGCCTGGCCTGTTTCAACAGTTCTTTGTGTGAGTCTGCACTTCCAGAGAACTGTCTGGGAAGTAAGATAAGGATACTAAGACCTAAACTGACTGCCCTATTGCAGCACCAGTGCTGTGGCCAAAGTCTTATTAGATGCACCACATATTTCTAGCAATTTTCCTCTACGATTTTCCTCTGTGTAGAGGAAAGACAGTGATTCTCTTCACTATCTTTCATGGGTTTTTTAGAATTCTATAGTCAGTTTTCCCACTCTTTTTCCTTTTTTTTTTTTTTCTACAAAATCTTACTTTTTCTAATAAATTGAGATAAGGAGACTTTTCATTTTTATTAAAAGGCAAGTTACAGAAATGGGACAAGTTTTTAAATGGCTGAATCTAGAGATGTGAAAAGGTGATCTAAAATGAAGATATTAAAGTGATATTGTTGCCTTTTTTCTTGGCTTAGATTTGAGGTTAAAGTTTCTTCTGTAGCAAAGAAAGACAACACTAACATCTAAAAGACAGCAAGGAGCTGAATGACTTAGGCAGATTTGCATTGAAAGAGGAACGTCTGGCAAGAGTTCCATATGGAGTTGACATCTACATGAAAAAAAGGATAAAACAAAAAAAAAAAATCAGAAAAAACTTTCTACTCACAGATATCTGGGATCTGTACTTAGATTTACAACTCAGGCCCATTACTAAGACAAGGAGATGATGTGAACTGAATTCAAGAAAGAAATAGAAGATATTTGGTTTTAGGACCGTAAATATGTTTCAGGTTTTACTGGGTTGGGGGGAAAGGAGGTAAGAATAGAGAAATAGAAGTGATTTTTTTTCTCTGCAATAAACTACAGAAGCAACATTTTGATTTCTTTTTAAAAAAAAAAAAAAAAAACGGAAAAAAAATTAAAAGTCTCAGAGCAGAGAACTTTTTTGCAGGCAAAAGCTGTCCCTTTACTACATTTCTGAGTGGAAACTGCAGGGGAATAAAAAGGAGAAATATAGAAACTCAGAAATTCTTCCAGATCTTGCAAGATAAAGAAATAGACAAAAAGGAAAAGAAAACATGAGGAGTCTGGAGTCACACTGTATTTTCCTGTACTCTGTCAGTCTCAAGACCACACCCAAACCTGCAGAATTGTTCAATAAACACTCTTAGAAGGGCTGATTGTTGTAGAACCCCACCTGTACCCAATAGGGTCACCTTCACAGCTCAAACTGTATTCACTGTGAATGTGAGGCAATTAGAACAAACTTGTAATGAGCAGCATGAATTTACAGTCTCTTCCTTCTGTTTCAATGATGTGTTGGCTTACTGATTTATTTTCCAATCCAGTTTCAGGTTTGGATTCAGTGTCTGGACTGAGGAAGCAGCAGCAGTTGTTCATTATTTTTTCTTTCTCGTTCCTCCCTTTTATTTGTGATCAGCCCTTATCTTTTCCTTTCCTTGATGAAGACCCAAGTGCAGGTTAATTTTTTCAAAGCAACAAAAGCAACAAAAACACACACACACACACGCACAAGTCTTGCTTTTTTTTATTAACTTCTTGTTTGTTTTTTTTTTTTTTTTACTTTCTATTTCAGGAGCTTTAAGTTGATTTTACCTCAGACTCTACAAGTGAATTATAATTAATTGCTTTATTATTTTTTTATTCAGTGTCTTTCCAGAACAAAGTAAAGTGCATTTGCTTCTTACAAACCGCAATTTTCTCAAAAGTCTGCTCCACAATGATGTTTTGGAACAGGAGGACCCAGTAGAGGTCTGCCCTGCTGGCTGAGATATGACAGCTCAGTATTTTGTAAGATGATCTTTTGCATAACATTTCAAGCTGTTCCAGCTGGCTTTTTTGGCTGTGTCCATATGGGAAGGGGAAGGAGCAGCTCTGAGAATAGGCTGTTTCCAAGCCTGGTGTGTGCTACTGCTGAGCACTTTGCCATACCTGTGTCCCAGTTCCCCTGCTACCTTTTTGTCTGCCCGTGGTTATTGCAGATCACTCCCTGCCCCTGCATGTCACATGAATAACATAGTAGGGTTTTGGAGCACTGAAGTAGGTCCTGAGAGATGCTAAGCAGTTTAGATATGAGTGAAAGATAATGGCAAAGTGGGAGCAGCTGGAGGAAGCAGACTGATCTCAATATCACCCAGAGCTCTCTCCAACACTGCCCGTTATTCTTTCCTGATACATCTGGCTGTATGACTGCATGCTAAATTTATTGGAGACTGGCTTCTGCAAGAGGGACAAAGCATATTTTTATGGTAGTCTGTCAATTCAGTGGTGATCTAGATGAACCTGGGTTAAATTTAACAGAAACCATGTAAGCAGATCCTGGAACTCCACTTCTCTATAGATAAGGTATGTGTCAATAAAAGTCAGAGTTGCACATTGCACAAACTCAAGATTTGGGTTAGATTGGGCCTAGGAAGTGCTTGGGTGAGATTTAACCTATAAGAATGCTTAGAAAGTTGTGTCACTTCTTCAGATTTGATTGATTTCAAACATTTGTTGTAGGACCATCTGACATATTTGGCACATTGCACTTTAGCAGACTGCACAATAAAAAATTGGCTTAACAGGAATTATGAGACTACCTTTGAAAGAAGCAAATGCTAAATTTATATATTTTTGATAGTAAATACTTCATAAATATTTTGTGGTGTTTTTGAGAAGAAAAAAGCAATCTTCATTGTTCTCTTTTTCATCCTCCCACAGACTGACAGAAAGAAATTGTTACAAAACTGTGGAGGTGTTGTATAGCAGCAGTTGTGCAATATCAATGTCCAAGGCTCATAAAATCATTTGCAGCTTTCAGACTCTAATATCTCAGGAGAGGCTTCGTTTTCACTTTTGATTTTTAAGAAACTGTGCATTGCTAAGAGCTGAGGGACAGAATAAGAAATGACCCCTAAAGGCCAAAAACTTTTTTTTAGAAAAAATTAACATATTTTTTCTGTTTTTGCAATACTAACACTCAAAATATAATATGTAAATAAAATGTACAGTTGCTTTTGTTGCATTATAATAATAACATTTTAACAGGATTAAAACATAGATATATTTTGAGCAGTCAAGCCCTGTAGTAAAACAGGCTGTTCTTTCTTTCAGCATATGTGAACCCCCAGCTGTGTGCATTTGTTATGGCAGAGGAAGATGTTGATTTACTGTAATTTTTAATATATATAGAAATTAGATATAACTACATATACATGCATAATATATACCTGTCTAAAAATGTAGTATAAGTCCCTTCTTCCCAAATTGGATTTCACTGAACTTAAATTAAACAATGATGAATCAGAGTTTCTCCGTATGGTAAATTCTGAAATTCCAGTTTAATTCTAAGGATGCTGAATTTGAATTTTCCTTTGCACAACCCTCCCAGGCCAACACTGGTAACTTTGCAAAAGCATTTTTCATAAAATGTTGTTTTTGAGGGCTGACTGTTTATGAAGTGAGACCTTTAGCTAAGAAGTATGGCAATGCACAAGAATTGTTTGCCGTTGAAATTGCTTGTCTGTGGCAGCAGCTACCATGAACTTGGCCAGCACACGACTTTCATAACCAGTGCAGCTGATGATGTGTGACAGTATTCCATGCTATTATTTCAGCAATTATGAAGGTGATATGCCCAGCAAAGAACGGGCTACATGGGATTTTCCTTGCATTGCAACTTGTGGAGAGGGACAAAGCAACAGTTAATAGAGAATCCCTTCAGAGGTATTTCAAATAAGCATGGTGCACTGATGGTCATTTGATCCCATAGTTATGCCCTCCTGGAAGAGCCATTGCCCCACTCAGCAGGATGTTCACTGTGCTCCCATCATGACTCAGTGGTGTCTGACACTTTCTGCTTGCTCATTTTAAGTCACAGTACCATAAAGTGGAAAGCAGGGGAAAAAACAGGCTTTGTGCTTTTATTTATAGAAAACTTAATAGCATTTTCGCACCACAAAATTTCTCCTGTAGATATAAAACATCAAAAATTTATTGTATATGTTTTTTTAAGTTATATTTATCTTTACCTCCACCCTGCTTTTAAACAATTGAGTTTGTATTTTTAAGATATTGGACAAGAAATAGTAGCAAATGGTAGGTTGTGGAAGTTACAAAGCCTGGTCATGCATTTGCCCTCAGAAACTGGGTAAATTTGTCAAGACCCAAAGATCAGTACTTCTAAATTTTATATTTTTAAACATAGTAGAGTGGAAGCTAGATTTGCATAGATGCCCTCAGTGTTTTAGTATTTCTGTGCATGTGTCACTGGACACTTAAATTTGGACATTTACAAATATAAAATTCATGTATAAGCAGACACACCCGGACACTTCAGACCAAGATGTTTTTTCTGAGCAAGCTTACTAAAAGTGACTGAATTTCCATTCAAAGATGCCAGAAACATTTTCCACATTTCCTAAATAGTGTAAGACACCAGTATTGAGTTATATGATTCAGCATGCACTAGAAACCTAGTTTACCAGTAAGTTTCTGAATCTGAGCTTTTCCTGACTGTTGATTTCAAGTTTTTGTTTGGAAGATACAAAGTTGTCATGCAATAAGCAGTTTCAATTTCATTCAAGTATGTCCAAAATCTGATTTTTTGTGTTCCTTAAAAAGGTTTGGATATGCTCCCTGGGTCTGTTTCTGTAAATAATTCAGGGTAGTGACACCAGGAGCTGTGGCAACAATACTTTTTTGAAATTGTTACATAATTTCATAATAGACTTTCCTCCTAATGTGGTACAGGGTAACACAATGTGTATGTTCATTTGATACAAGGGTTAGTGAGTATATTAATTATTCTCAAACATGTTTATATCTAGAAAAGGCTTATATTTCAGAATAACTGGGGAGTTGCTCTGTTGAAACAGACAATTGACAAGCACTGCAGAGTGTTCAGGGCTTAGGAATTTGAAAGTGAGTTTCCTTGGGAAGATGTATTTATGGATAAATTGATAGCCAGTATGGACATATGCTAGGGCTGATTCTAGGAGAATATTGACCTACAAAGATAAATTACTGTATATATACACAAAAAAAATCTCAGGTAGAAAGAGGGTTCATTGCAAATGATGTAACTGAGCAGATATAAACAGATTTCTCAAGTTCCTTAATTAAAAAAAAAAAAAATCAAGAAATGTTCACCCATATCTGCAAGTGGGAGGTGGGAAAGGAGAGTGGGGGATGTCAGGAGAGATATGGCAGCATATGGCATGCTCTGTACGGGGCTCTGCAGGTGACCAAACCCTCCAAACTGCAGCACAGCAGCTGCCAGGCAGGACATGGCCATGGCCCCTCCTGGGCTTCCAGAGACAAAGTCAAGGCACTCATGACTCAAAGTAAAATCACCAACAGACACGAATACACTGTGAAAGATGCAGCTCTCACAAACTTCTCAGGGGCTAATTTTTATCACCTTGGAAAATGCTGATAAAGTTCCAAGGTGCCACAAACAAGTCACCACTTGTTTTATCTCTTGTTTCTAAAGGTAAAACTTCACTTTCTCAGCACTGAAGTTGATCCCAGTTGAGCAACTCCAGTTAATGAAGCTTTCCAATCCCTTAAGAGGATCCAATTCTACACGGACCCTGATGAGTTAAAGTCTTACTTTGGAGGTCACAAAGACAAGTTGTTTTTTATATTAAAAAGTCAGATCATCTGGTTTATTTATAGTGGGAAAATATGTGAATTGTTGACCTTTTTTTGTTATATTTTTAAATTTCCTCTTCTTCTGTATATAAGGATATAACAAGGTCAAAAAAAACTTCAGCAGAGATATATGGAAAAAGAAGGTAGCAGTACATAACAGAAGGGCCCTTTTAAAAAAGAAAAACTTGGAGGAGTGTTTGGCACAAAATAGGACAGGAGTCCATACATAGAAGACGAAATCATTAAGATTGAGCGTAAACAAAAGAAGGAAGAGAGAAAGCTCTGCCTGTCTCAATATGAAGGACGCAAAAGGTTTAGAATATGAATGCAAATCTGGGATATCTGCAGGCCACAATGACATGAAAACTGAAGGGGGAAATTCCTGAGGGTCAGCATGCAACTTTCTGGGATTATTCTGTTTGTGTTCTAGGATTTATATGCCACTGTCATTAACAGCTGTCTCCTGATAACAACAGCTTTCAGAAATATATGGGACAGTCAATGCCCAGTAGATCAGAACTCAGTAAAAAGGCAGTAAATGATTTGCCATTTGACATTCCATCACTGTCTCTGCAGATGAGTTTCCCCCTGGACCCATCTTATTTCCCAGTTTATTGCTTCAAAATTATTCATTATATGTTAAATGCCATGGAAACAATTCTACTGTGAAATTATATTTTTAGTTATATCCATGCTGCAACTTTGAAATTGAGGTAATGGTTATTGGAACTAGCAAGATAACCAAAGATGACTTTACCTGCTAATATACAGTAAGAAAGCTTTTTGAGAGATACCAAAGCATATACAAACCAACTTTAGATACAACCAATTACAAAGCCAACACTATTTTAGAAAAATTATGAATTTTCTGAATATATTAAATGCCTACTTATAAAGCACTGTAACAGTCAGTTCAGGACATATCACATTATTTTCAAAGCATTAATTGGTCTTCATCAGGCTGCAGGAAGCAATAAAGAATGTCTTTTAAAGCCTAGGAAGAATTTTCACATTGTTTTATGAAAATAATACTGTTCACAAAAGGATCCATTTTAAACACAAATGTTCCCACAGCTCAGCCAACTCAATTTGTTTCACTGTTTTAGTGCTCAGAATTATAATGCTCATACAGTTATGTTGTTTATTATCTTCTTGGGGAAGAATTTATAAACTAAAAATTTTTTAAACTAAAAAATACTTGTCAATCATCATAAAAGAAACAAACAAAGCAGAAGAGATCCTGTAATGTAATTTGCAAGATCTGTTGTTATAGATCTGTAGTTTGTTGTTCTTATGAGGATCTCTGACACATGAAGGGTTCAGCACTAAAGGACGAGAGGAAATGAAGGTGGCTTTTTGCAGAGCAACTCTAACTCTAGACCAAAGCACAGCTGAAATGCTCATGGTTCATGTGTGATACTCTTCTGCTTCTCAGCACCACAGGACACAGGTGACTCTGGGGCTGCCTCAAACCGGAATTCTAAAAATCCTTAAAATGCATCATATTAAACTATTTAAGGCTTATTTAAATCCCAAGATTTATGCACCTCTAGAAGGAGATGAGACAAAACCAAAAGTTTGAGGATTTATACTTTGGACTTGGAAGCACCAGCAATTTTTTTTCTATGCAACTATTCTCTACATTGCAATAAGCTCAGATGAAGAAATATCAAGAACCTATTTGCAGGGAAGGTGTTTAGAGCTAAAACTTTTTGAAACTGAACCTGATATTCTTATCTTTTTACAAGGACGCTTAAATTAAGGAATTGGATTCAAGTTAATCTTTGATTTGAACATATCTTAATATACATAGTTTTATTTATTTATTTATTTATCTATCTATTTATTTATGGCATGCTTCCTTCCAGAAGATAAACAACATCAGGCACTTACATGCAGTTGCAAATAAACAAAGCTAATAAATGTCATTTGCACTAACATAATGTGTTTGAAATAAATCATTCCAACAAGTATGTTTTAAAACGTGACAGCTGTCACATTTTGATCTGAAGACAGGGGCCACTAGGGGCCACCATACACCTCAGAAAAATTGGATTTCTTTCCCAGGGGAAAATCTTAATACACATTCCACTTGCACATAACTGACTTTACATTTCTCATGAAATTTATTTGGAAAATGTGCAAAATTTCATATAAATAGTTTTTTAAAAGTAATTAGGTCATTAAGTTTTCCTTTCTATCTCATTCACTTCCATTGGCAGAGTTGTACATATCTGCACGACAAAAGACAGAAGGCTGGGAAGCACTAAGTGATGAACTAACTCCATGTTAGTTAGGTGCTTTCTCTGTGAACTACTTCTGGATAAGATGAACTGTGTTCAGCATTAGTTTTTAAAGTTATGAAAATAGCAAAGTAGTTTGCTCTGTGTTTTCAAATAGGTATATATTGAGAGAAGGCCATATGATTTCAGCAAGGACTCATTTATGCCGCAGGTGTAATAGGAGTTACAAGGCATTGCAAATACTTTCATTGGAGTTTGGTCTTCACTTGAGGTTGTTATCAAATAAATACTTATTTTTAAGTAAAATGTCTGGTTCTGACACTCTGCTAACTACTTACAGTAGATGCAATTTCTGCAGGAATGACAGCCAAAAAAAAAAAAAAACATTTAAAAAGTTATCTTGTTTCTTCGGCAGAGGCTACATATACATAATTTCCATCTCCATCCCTTCTCTTTACCCACACAATAATCCCAGTTGAATAGTAATTGACAACACAGAGCATCCTGTAAGACTGAGTCATCTGTTAGTGTTAGAAAGAGCAGATCCCTGAAATCCTGAGTGGAAAGAATTTGTTTTAACCAGTAAACCATTTAGCATTATTATATCTACATTTATAAGCACAGTTGCATACTTGGGCAGATATTCAGTCCTTATGTATATTGACACTATGATTCCATTGAACCCAGAAGAACTATTCTGTATGGATTACGATTTCTGATTACCGTCACATTTCTTTATGGTTTCATGTGAGAAATGATAACAAATTTCTAATATAAAGTGCTAGAATTCAGACATCAGATAAAATCTTTTTTCTTTTTCCTTTTTCTTTTGGGATATCTTGCACAGATTTCCAATTCTCAGAATTCTTTCACTTAGGGCAAGATCTTAGCCACAGTGTAAGTTTTAAAAATACTAATTTATATCCATTAATATCTCTCAAGTAAGTTCATGTGGCATGCACTGAAGTCATAATGAGACCGCTATTAAAATGAGGGCGAACCTTGCATTTTTTAATTTCTTCACTTTTATTTTCTTTTTTTTTTTTTTCTATTAAAAATAGTTCTTTAACTGAAAGCTACCTGTCTTCTGGTTATTTCTTGATCTCTGTGTTCAACCAACTGCTTTGCAGAACAGAACAGCCTTCAGTGCCTTTGCTTATTGGAGAATCCTGGAGACAAAGAATAATTTATTTAGGGGCCTAGATGTGCTGTTATGCTATGATTCATACTTGCAGTGCATATCAGTTTTCGACTGCTACTCCTTTCACAGTGTGAGTTGGTCAAAGAGGGGAATGAATTTTCCTTAATATTTATCGTGTTTCCCCTGATGTAAGAAAAATTTAATGCTTGAAATTAATGACAATTCTAAACTTGTACTGAAGCTTTTAGGTACTAAGGCTTTGTTAAGTCATTGATGATCTCTACGATGCAGCATCCTCACATTTGTGATCTGTGCTCTCACAGGTAAAATTCAAGGATCAAATATAATGAAAACAGACTGCCTCTAAGAAGAATGGGTGATTCATGAGAGGGAAAGAGATCAAATATTGCTTCTGCATGTTCCTTATTGTCTCAAAAGTCAGAACCTCAGTGTTAAATCATAGCCTAAGAGAAAGAAGTATTAAACTGTTGCCAAGTGTATTACTCCAGGACAATTACACACTGGTGAATTCTGGCATAAGATATTGTTCAAGACATAAATCATAAGGGGGGTAGCAAAAGCATTTATGATTTTTTATAGAGTAAATGCTGTTTTCCAATGGTATAGTACACCTATCAGAAATGATGTCCTGGATTTTCAAAGAATCCTCTGGATATTAAGCGTTAAGTTCTTGAAAGTGCTCAGCAGGATTTGAAGATTGTACTCCCCTAAGGGCCAAATGTTGCTTGCATATTTGAAAGGGTGTATATGTGAGGGAGTAGTTGTGGGAAAAGCAAATAACAGAAATTTTACTCACTAACTTTTCCAATGCCACCTTCTATCTCTTGTTTTTTCTAAGCTTCCTGCAGCCTTTATTTTTGATACTTTTCCTCCAGACATCATTTTTCAGTGAATTTTTATTTTTTCTTACCATGAATGTATAACCTCTGCTATTTAGCAGAACTCTTTATTCGTTTTCTACCCCCTGTTTACCAGAAACTGCTCAGCTCATTTACTTCCCTTACATTCCTTTTTCCCAGCCTGACCCTTTGGCTTACCTGTCTGTATATACACCACTACGTCTTTCTACTAGTTTTTCTCTTTCTGATTCCAACAACATGCACATGTTTGATGTAAGGATGAGTGAATAATTTTACATCTTTTCCCCCATTAAATAACTTCTCTGTTCAGTGTTTCACTGCACACCAACTTCCCCCATCCTCTCTCTGCTGTTCCTGAGGGTGAGATGACCCTCTGACCCATACGCAGCAAGCTGGAACTCCCTTTTACACAATCATAGCAAAACATTCCTCTTTGGTGTTTCCCAGAGGAAGTGAATGAGCTATAATAATGAAGGGAAGGGAGAAGCTGCCAGTTGTTTCCACCTCTGGATATTTTGGTTGGAAGGAGGGGGTTACTGTATTATTAGGAAAGGATGCTGTGCTATTCTGAGATGTCAAAACAGGAGGAGGATAAAAAATACAATTTTTTATTTCCGTATTTACAGATATGGGAGACAATCTGTCTCATTAGTCCTCTGGACTCAGAAGCTGGTTATCAAAATCCACATTTTTTCAGGGATTTAATTTTGTACTTTGGACTGGAAAAAACTCACACTGACCTTTCTGGAATTCAGTCACCTGCTTCACTTGCAGCCACATCTCAAACATGTTTGCAGGGTGTCTGTATTTTTCCATTGATGAACCCAGGGGCCCAAAAATAAGCTGTTAAGGTTGTTTCTAGGCCCATGTGAGTGGACACTGACAGTGCTCACAGCAGGAGAAAGCTGTGGAGCAAGGCTGTGTGTGATACAGGCAGGGGCTAACAAGATATCCTACTGTTAGGTGCAGTTTTATCTCTGCTGTGTTCACATATTCTCTTAACATCACTTCTCAATTTTAGATAGAGACGTGGCCCTGCAAAGTAACAGTTTTCTTCACATTTTGTAGAGCAGATGAATCTGTGATGTAGATCAGCTTCTTCCTCCCCTCTGGTGAGGTAAAAAGTTCAACATTTTTCTCCTTTTTTCCATTCATCTCTGCACAGATCTAATTTTGATTTATCAGTTCCGTACCACTGCAGCCAGCCTTCGGGCCAGGTTTATTCAACTGCTGTCAGAGCAGCATGTGTTACCTTCACCTCCCACACACTGATCCAAGCCCCTGCTGCTGTGGGCAGCTGGGACCCATCAGGTACCACTGCCAGGTCTGAGCAGCCGGTAACCGGACCTCTCCCGGGGGGAAAAGGCTCTGTGGTGTTACTTGTTTCAGAAGGCCAACATTGCTTTGGCTCTTTCTGCATTAAAAAAAAAAAAAATTAAATTGTGGCACTCTTTCAAATCACTCTTAGAAAGAAGCTATCAGACATAAAAAAAAAAAAAAAGATTAAATATCATAATGCAAAAAGCATGAAGGTAAGACAGTGAGAGAAAGTAACAAAATAAATCCCTTTCCCTTTCCCTTCCCTTTTTCCTATCTGCTCATCTGCAGGCTTTCTCTTGAGTTTATACTCTTTTCTAGAAAAAGTCACCTGCAAAGTGTATGTGTCCAGTAGAGGTTATGGTCATTGTGGCTATGATGACTGCTTGCAGCATCTGCTATATGCTGATATGTTAGCTCATGTCAGAAAGAACCACTAACATTTATATTCAGATAGCACTGAATAAATAAAAACACAAAGGACAGAAAGAAAAAAATGGCACACCAACAAATAACAAATTTGCTCACCCCATCTTAGCTTTTGGCACCTGAAATTGAAGACAAAGTTTGCAGCTTTGAAGAGTGCTGAATTAATGAAATTCTGCTATTGAACACCGTGTTCATAACAAGCTGTTAAGATGGCATGATCTTGTTATCACCTGGGGAGTGAACTGTATTTCCTATGTATTTAAGCTGGCAGACGGGATTAATAATGTCAAACTATGTACATTCATCAGTGCTGAAGGATTACATATATTTATATCAGACTGTTTATACCAGGTTAGTTTTAATACTACACCATGACATTAAACTCCCCTCCTCAATTAAGTAAGTTTGGTTGTTGAGCTAAACTGGTTAGAGATTAAATAAAAAGGTGTTCCCAATGTTATTTTGATCTGGAGATAATTTTCACTAATGAATTTCACATGCTATATGTTGTACCTAATCGGTGTTTATTTTCCCTGGGTTATGGTACATTTTCTATTACTGTATTGAACAGCACCAGTTATTAGCATTATGCAGGGGATGGGCAGTTGTATGATTTAAGGACTGCATATATGAATGCAAATACTCAAATAGGACCATGATCCCTCTTAAACAGTGGGCAGCAAAAAAAAATGCAGGTAGTGCCTGGGAAAAGGACTGTGAGACACTTCAGTCAGTCCATGTATAAAAAATATCATACATGTGTATAACTGGCAAGGACTGCAGTAATCTTAGACTTTTTGCCCTGGTTCTGACAATTCCATGGTTATGAACTTAACATGTGGTATGCTCTTCATAAAACTATTCTGCCATTGTCAAACTTCTTTGCACAGACAATGAACAAATTCATTGGACTATGCCCATTGAGCATAAAAATTTAGTCTCTAGGGATTACTTTTTGTTTGCCAGAACCTGGTCTGTTTCCAGGACATTTGAGGACTTTTCACAACTGGAAAATATCTAATTGTGGCTATGGGATAAACAGGGAGAGGAAAAATACCCCAAACCTATAACTGTAAAAATTTCCACTACTAGGATTGAAAGCTGGGAGTAAATGTGCCTGGGGTGGCAAAAAAGCATTTGACAGAATATTGCATATCCAGAATTACCTATTATTTTTTTACATGTAGAAGATTTGTGGCATATACAGGACAAAATCCCTTAGTATGAATAGCAGTGCTTACTGCAATAGAAGGAACACTTCAATAGATATCATGAGCCTTGGTTCACATTTAAAATTTCAAGGATTATTGCTTTTTTCAGTTACTAATATAACTGCTGACTTTCAAAAGTTCTGGGACAGTAGAAGTCACTGCTCAAAAAGAGCATTGGTAATATAAGGTGATATAAAAAACAAAGGAATACTGTATGAGCTCCTGTTTTCAGGCTACACTTTGGATGCATGAGCTACTGCTCTTCATTTGATGCATAAATGTCTTTATGGGTGAACTCCTCCATATCAGTGTAACTTACTTCTTTCTAATTTACTGTTTGGCTTCTTTAATTATTCTCATAACAACAATAATGCAAAGTCCTCAAACCTTCAATTTTACTTTACAAAAAGAATAAACATTCCAGTTTTACATACGAATGGGCAAACAGAAAGAAGTCTGAATGCCAAATCAGTTGCATAACTAAGCAAAATATTGTTTTCATTGCAGCTGTGAAACCCCATTGATTTGATGAGATGAAATGAAGATTCTAATCAACATGCACCGTGATTATGCCCTTATCTCAGGATTCAAATTCTTAACAGGACTTTTTTTGGTCCCAGCTAATTAAATTTTAGGCACTAAAGGCTGAGACAGTAATGCAAGCAAAAACATGATCCAAAGCCACCTAGCACATAAATCACCTGAATCATTAAGCATCTTCTTAGCCTAAAAATTTGCTTATAGCTGTATTTCTGCTGCTGTAGCTACTCAAAACTGTCCCAGTCTGAGCACACAGTTCCTACTTTCCCTCCATTCCATCCTGGGATCAATGCCTGTGCAGTGCCTGGCAGTTCAAGCACTCAGAGAAGAAAGGGAAGCCTTGGGACCCAATCCCTGACTCCAGTACTATTTAATTTGCTTTTCTTCTGTTTCCAACTCATGTCTGTATTCTGTCCCTGTTCCCAGAACAATTCACACTTTTTTTTTTTTTTTTTTTATTGAATAGACATTGGAATAAAACAAATAATTTTTTCTATTTTCTGATGTCCAGACTTAGATCCCAGGAGTTAGGTCTTCTTTCCTGGAAGAACAAAATGTGCATTTTTGACTAATTTAGATAAAAGAGGGCATTGAATTCTGGCTTGCCACTTCCTAAAGAAGTGTTCTCACTGACGGTTTTTGAGAATAAAAAGCATAATTTCCTATTGCTTTAACATCAGTACCTTAGAAAAGAGATCACTGACTTTTTCAAATACTGTCTTATAGAGATCTACACCTATAAAATCACTGTATCCTGATTAGGCAGTATAACCTCTCCCAGTCCCCAGGTCAAACACACAAACACTGAAAAAGGATATGATTTTAGTCCCATTTTCAGCACAGCATTTCTCAAGAGACGTAGATAGTCCACTTCCCACTTCTGTTTTATGGAGTTGGTTCTGTGAATCTCATCCCTTATAAATCCTCAGGGTTCAATTCTGAGTTGCCAGTTCAGAATGGCAAGAAACCAACCAAAAGGCAGTGTCAGGCTGGTAGTAACTGGTAAGACCTTAAGTCCAAAGTACCAAGGAAAATCGTAGGCACCCTGCCCTTAAGTCTGAAGTATGTAGGAAAAAGTTGGTCAGCCTGATCTGTTTAGGCAGAGAGACAGAGTGACTTTCAGGTAAGAAGGAGCACAGAGAACTGAAGCTCTCCTTGAAAAAAGATACTGGCAAGAAATAAAATATGCACATGAACAGTTAGATTTAATTTCATGAAAGAGAGTCATAAAAATTAGCTGTTGGATCTTGACTTTTACCCCATCATTATAGAAAAATAGGGTTTCACAACATATGCAGAGGCTGGATGATAATTCTAACATTTCCCCCTTATCCCTCAGAAGAATCTGTAAATAATCTGTCTAATCTGCTTATAAAGATATCAATTAATTGAAGTAATATAACTTCCTTGGACACTTTATTATTTTTATCTGTTCTTTTTTCTAGGATTTTTTTTTCCTAGCAGTTAACAGGAATGTCTTTGTAGCTGAAATTCATGTTGTCCTGTTTTTCTTCACAAACCCAGAACACAGATTTTTTTTCTTTGCTTCTCGACAGAGTAATGTGAAACAGTTTTTACTTTCTTGGGGACTTGTATGATATCCTCCCTCAATTTTATCTTCTTTAGTCAAAACAAGACTAGCCCTAGACCAGATTTTTTAACTTCCAGATTAATCTACTTTTTTTTTCCTCATGTGCTCTAAAACTGGACACATTATTCTAGCTAAGGTTGTAACAATGACGAACTGGCTGAAGAACTACTTATAAGACTTTTTTTTTGTTCACATATCTCAATATGCTCTATGCCTCTCCTGCAACAGTTAGTTGACTCATGTTAGCTTCATATTTATGTAAAGATTCTTTCACAAAGAAAGGCTAACTTTGTTTTACAGTGTGTCTCTGCTGTTGTTTATTCCTTTGTGAGTGTAAAATCTTGTCTTTGATCTTATTGTGCCCTATTTTGTTCAGACTTTTTTTCCAGTGAGTCAAAATCAACTTCTCATTCTGTCTTCTGCATTTTTTGTCATTTTACACTGTCTTGGAGTATAATTCTGTAAATTTTACAAGTCTTTCACTTCTATCATCTAGATATCAGGAAAAATATTAGAGAAGACTAGATAAAATATAACATAACTACATACTAGATAATAAAACTACAAACTAGAATGATAGCTTGAACTCTAAAAGTGAGGTGCCTTAAGGTATATTGCATACCCAAGAAAAAAATGCAATCTCTGGAAGATCAGACTTCATTTAAAATTGCAGAAGCAAGGGAGAATTCAGTGAGGAATTCCTTTCTAACCTTAAATTAATGGAAACCATGTTAACTGTGGCTTTTTGCCATATTTAATTATCGCAGATCAGATAGCAATTGGAATTTAAGATTGAAAACTACAGATAGGACTTCTGGAAGATGCAGACTTAAGCATATCTAAAGCTTATGTCAGTCTGCATTAATATGCAGAAATCACCTAAGAGAGGCTGGAAGTACAAGGAAAGAGAGTTGTGTGTGCTCTCGGCAGATCAAGGGGGACAGGCAGCTGGAAAACACATTCTATAAAGTAGAAATGCTCAGATCAAACAGCAAAAAGTACCAAAAGCAAAGTGCACAAGAGATGGGAACGTGAAAGGTCAAATTGATGCTGTTCGGGTTTTGCCTTTTTTCTTTTATATGTTCTCTGTATTATTCACAAATATATTTGTAACTCTGTCAGCTATTGTATTAGTAGCTACTTTTCCCAGTACTTTTCCATGGCCTTTCCCTCAGCAGAAAGACAAAACAAATTCCAGAGCCCCAAGCCCAGGAGATACAAGGCCTCAGTGCTATCTTGGCTCTACCTGGGAACCAAGGCCAAGAACAACTCTTTGAGATACATTCTCATGGACAGAGTACAGCCAGTGCTGAAGAGGAGGCTCCAGAGAAGGGGCCTGACTTGGGGGGATTGCATCACCACTTGTCATCCTAATTAGTGCTTTTTATCAATTATGCTAATTTCCTAAAACCTATACATGTGTACTCATTCCTGTAGGGGTGGGCTTTTGTGAACATTTTTCCATAACTGCTCCTGAAGGCCTTCAAATAAAGAGCCCCTTTTATATTACCTCCTTACTAAAATTATCTTGAGTTTCATTTCCAGGTTGGGAAAAAGGCAACAAAATTATGTCCGAGATTTAGAAATGCTGCAAGAACAGTGAGATATCTAACTACTTCAGAAAAATTCACAAGACAGAGCAAGAGGAGCAGAAGCAGCAAAACACAGAGTATAGAGGTGAGAGGAATGTGTGAGTGCAGAACACAACGAATTAAAACTGCATAGAAACCCTACGTGGCTTTAATCTCATCTTTCTTCAGTGGTCAAAAAAGTGAATTGTATTTTATAATCTAGACGTCTAGAATCTCTCTGCAATCAGTGGTAAGAAATATGTCCACATAAAAATGAGTATAATATAACCCTGCAGACTGGGGTATGGATAAGTATGGGACAGGGCTCTATGGAACCCCAGTAAAATCATATACAAAGTAAACAAGGTGAATGAAGAACAATTCTTGTTAGTGGTTGTCAATGTCAGAATTTGGACACCAGTGCAGAGAGAGATGAGAAATATTACTGTTTTCAACATTTAAACTCAGGGGCAGCAGAAGTAGAAGAAAATTCATAAATATGCTGTACATTGTCTACAGGGAAGGTGCAGATGATGGTCAGAGCTTTCTAATCATGCATGTAGCCCAAAGAGAGGTAACTGCAAGCCAGAAGGACAAGATTCACACAGTAAATATCACAGCAAACTTGTTCATGCTTGAAGTATTCATGAGTTATCCCAGCTGTAAATGTCCTACAGTATAAGATGAAGATTTGTTCAATTCCACTGAGGTTGTGCCACTGTCTGGAGACTATGGAGAAGAATAATAAATAAAAAAAAAACCCTAATAAGTGTTTTGGGATATCAGTAGTAATGGGCAGGTTCCCAGGAGCTTATTCCAGTTGCCATTTGTAATTCTATATTTTTCAGTTATGGAGGAAGTTATAGGATATATGTAACCCTTAATATTCCCCCAGGCAGAGGGTGGATAAAATGAAGTGACTGGATACAGAGCAACTATCAGTCCAAGAGCTGAAGGCTGTAAAATGCTGTTCCTACTTGAAGCCTTGCTTAAACTTGCCTTCTTTTAGTTTCTCAAGTGACATATTGGCTGTTTACATGAACGAACGATACTCTCCATTTTGGCACACCCATAAATGTTCAGTTGACAGACACCTCAACCTAACTAGAATTACTCAGACTAGTGCTACCACTCTGTCAGCTCCATACGTCTGTCTGAGTTAAGGGTATTGTCTGTACTAGTATAAAATCAGTCTAGAGTGCCAGCTGAAAGGCCTAAAGTAAAGTTCTAGGTCCACCACGACTGTTATTGATTTTACAGAAATTATCAAATTTTATTGCATGAACTACCTTTCCACTTAATACCAACATACATCAGTTTTTTATTATATATGGTGGAATTTGCCTCTGTGAAGTTAGGCTGCTTATTTTTAGAAGAAAGAAATATTTGCTCAGTTCTAATGTCTTATTCTGGTGATTTCCTTTCTAAAACACCAAATGAGTCAAAATAAATACAAGAAAATCAGTGGGATATTCTACTAGGCTAATAAAATGCAATTCACTTGGAAGGAGTTGGCAGCCTGTTACTTGCCATGTCTTACTGGAGGAAGTGTAGGCAGGCTGAAGCAGAGAAAACTCAGAGATCTTTCCATTGCTCAGTGAATCGAGCCAGTAGAGTTCTGAGTGTCCTCACAGAAATGAAGGCATGAATACATTTTGAATCATACATGGAAACATGTAAGATTTTAAAACAGTTGCAGTTCATATATATATAGGTTTTATGTATATAAATGATCTGGAATTAAACTTTTAATACTGAAGTGTTGAGCCAATGCTGGGTGATCAGTGCAATTATTAATGTTGTTCTGTCTGAAAAGGTTCTTGTTATGTATTTGGAGGTTTAGCAACAGAAACACACTCAAGACACTCTAGTATTGGAAAATGAAAGGCTGTTATATATTTTTAAAATATTTTTTCAGTAAGAGATACTGTGGAGTCTGTTGGACTGAGTGACAGAAAATATGTTAGAAAGTTAAATTGGATGAAACTTAGCAGTGAATGGAGAGTGCAAAATGGATTCAAAATAATTATGCCCTAAAATGTGTTGTGATTATGAGAAAATGCTGTTTGCTCAAGGGTGTCACAGTCCTCTGACACAAATCCTTGTTGTATAAGCATATGGGAGAATCAGTGGCATGCTCAAGTTCTCTAAATTGGCACAGGTCACATAGCCAAAACTTATTTAATTTTTGCTTTGAAAACCATTATCCAGTGGGAGTACATGGAACACTCTTGGATTCTATTGTTATTTCATATCCAGACTAGCTTAATATTCTGGAAAACAATCACAAGCCAAATAAAAAAAATCATATAAAGGAGTAAAATTTACTGTTTACTGACTTTAGTTTGGCACTATGCTGCTATTTTATCAATCCTGGCTACCATTGCAGATCAAGATCACAACAGTGGTCAACAAAACCGGTGTTTAATTTTCTGTTCTGTGACAGCATTAATACCTAATTTCACTGTATAACCAATGTTTACCAACAAATCAAGTGGCAACCATGTGTTAAATATTAATGAGTGTCATACAATTTACTCATCTTATTATTATAGCTTCCACTCAGCTATGATGGAAAAAAAAGTTGTTTTTTTTCTTGTTGGGACAGGGCCTCCAAAATGTGTTGTGCATTTGTGGTATTACCCTAGAGCCTGAAACGGAAAATATTCATCCACTTGGGCAACTTTTGTACAGTAGGATCATAGTACTGGGATAGAAAAGTAATGATTAAGTAATTACATTGTTTTGTAACTGCTCTGTTTGTTTTCCAGGGCAATACACAGACAGAAAAGACAATCTTTTTCAAAACATAACTAAGGAGAGTAACCAGGTCACTGGTTACTAAAGTAAATACTATGTTGGATCTACAGGACTTCAAGGACTTCAAGGCACATGCAAGTTCTTTTTGAAGAGGTTTAACAAACATGACAAAAGTTTGTTAAAATTAATGGCAATAGCTATTTTGTCAGAAAATGCCACTATCTTTAAAATGACCACCTTTATTTTGGTTGAATAGGGGAAATACTGATGAGAGTAAAAAAGTCTACAAAATCAACTTAAGACAAGAAACCTTATTTGCTCAGAAACTGGAATGAACCAGTCGAAACTCTGTAGAACTTGCTGGTAAAAGATTGCATTATAAATAGAGATCTGTTTGCAGTAATTTCTCTCAGAAAACATCTGGTCTTTCTTGTTACATGTGACTAGTGGTATTTGAATCCAATTCAAGTACTTAATCAAATTATCACTGTTTAAGCTGGTAGCAACAATACTAACTATGCAAGTTACGAGTGATTTTATTCCTAGTATTTATCTTCAATACTTAGTGTTTGTCATCCTCATGATTAAAGAAATCATCAGTACATTGGGATATTTGAATTAACTCTGGCATAGTTATATACTCCAGTTATGCCACGTGTGCTGTCTGGGGACTCAGAATTCATCCTTCTGAACCATTAAAAACATATTATTGAAGCTTTTCAGGCCACTCAGCCACAGAGTGGCATAGGAATGTCTTGCAATTTGCTGAGGAGTAGTCACTTCCTTCAGGAAAAAGTCCGTGAAATAATGCTCAGTTTCATAATGTTCCAGGCTACAATACGAGTGTAAAAGCTTTAATGTGGGGGAGAAAGAGCTCATCTAAAGACCGCACACATTTTGCTTGCTTGCCTTCATAGAAATGAGAGATGGCTTTGCCATCCACAGTTTCTTCAAAGCAGACATGGAGGTAATTCCCACTCACCTCTCCCTTCCAGATGCTATTTTATGCATATTATTGCTTTTCCTCGAAGCAGCAATGTAGTCCAAAGCCTATCATAAAACTAGCAAATCATTCCAATTCACTGGCTCATCATCATCCCGTGTTTGTATATATGAATTTATTTTTTCTTTTTGGCAGCCTTGACCCAATGAAATAGGAGTCTGAAGAGTTTAATCAAGTCATCTGTGGCTTGAAATTGACTGCTAATATCAGTTATGGGGTTACCAGATGATACATTGGAAATGGGATAGGCACACCAGCCTTAAAATGAAGTGGAGGAGGGTTCTCCAGGGTTCTCCCAAACTATTCTGGCATCACAGCTCCCAGCTATCTCAGAAGCATTGGAAACCATATGGGGAAGGCCTCACACATTTCAGGCTACGCTTGCACACTTGGGTTTTATTAAATCAGTGAAAGCTACACAGAAACCAAAGCTTTGCTCTTGATAAAGTGGATTTGTCATGTGCCCAAAGGATGTTGACAAGCGATTGGCTGTCAGACTTTTACCTTTTCTCCACACATCTTTTAATAACATGCACCATTTATTTTCTGAGACCATCTTGTTGACCATAGTCCTGCAGAAAAGAAATATAGTCTCTCAGTCAGAATCTGACATTCTTTTTGCAGATTTCTAAAAAATTGGCATATCTGCCATATTCCCAGGCCAGGCATCTTTCACAGGTGTAAAGGTTTATTGATGCTCAGGCTGTATGAGCCTCTTGGTGTTCATCAAAGTCATCAATGTCTGGAAGCTCAGAATTGACCAGGCTTCTCAAGAAAGCTACAGGTAAACGATCATGTGGGTTCTGAAGAGATTTTTTTTTTTTTTTTTTTGTGTCTACCTTAGATTTTTGAGATTGGTGACTGGTATATATTTGTCTTTGGATTTGACAGACCCTGTCTGCCCATGCACCAGATCAAAGTCAATACTGGAACATTCATATGATGTTCATCAGCTTCAGACTGAAAATCACTAGTGCTGATTTTTCTCTTAACATTTCTTGAGCTGAACTTGTAACAAATCTTGTTAAAAAACAGCTTACCTGCAGCTGAAGCCCAATCAGTATACACTGAGTGCTTGGGTTTTTTTCTTCCTGTGAAGTTGACCATATATATAAAATAAAATCAGTCCTAGATATGAAGTACATATAAACTATATTTATATAAGTTGTGTAAGAAAAATATATAAACTGCATAATATATATGTATTAAATATATAAAATAAATATATAAACTGTGTAAGAAAACAAGTAAGAACGTGTAAATAGGAACAAAGGTAAAAAATAAGATGCTTTGATAATATATTTTTTCAAATAAACGTAAAGGAAAAAGGTGGACTGTTAAGCACACTGCACAAAAACAAGCTTTCACCAGCTGTCAAAAGACATTGAATTTACCTTTGTTTACTAATTTTTTTTTCCTGAAATGAATACCATGAATTGTTTTTTATTTACTCTTCATGGCCAGTTAATGCTTTTCTAGCAGCTCTCTGCCCAACAACAAGTTGGCCTCTTAATCCTTCCTCAAGCAGCCACTCAGATATTCTACTTTGCACAGTAAAAGGGGCATCACAGATGTCACACGGCATTGCTCAGGACCTTATCTTAATTAGCAGTGCTGAGAAATATAGCCAAAGGCCTGCGTTCTGTTTCTCTCCTTGTCCCTGTTATTTTCTACTTACTTTTAAATCACTGCTAAAAGATTAAGAAATTACCTCATCCATTTCATAAGGAATATTGAAATATTACTTATTTTTTACATGAGTTAAGTAAAACTATATTTAGTGTTCTGCAAAATTAAATTCCTTACATCACATATTTGAATTATTACATTGTTACATCAACAGCATCATTACTCCAGCTAGGAAT
This sequence comes from Vidua macroura, assembly GCF_024509145.1. Taxonomy (NCBI): domain Eukaryota; kingdom Metazoa; phylum Chordata; class Aves; order Passeriformes; family Viduidae; genus Vidua; species Vidua macroura. The sequence continues at coordinate 23,408,456 of NC_071572.1, forward strand.
AGGGAAATTGAACTTTAAAAATTCTAAGATAAAGTCATAAATTGCAATATGATCAAAGATAATTTTTACTTAAATCAATAATTTTTACTTGTGTTCTATTTTTATTCTTTCACCTTCACAGAGTAACAAGAAATGTCCAAAAGGGGAAAATACTTTCAAGGAATATATTTCCATTAATGCCAAGACATTTTGGATTAGATCCTTTGGCAAAACTTTTTATCTTGTGAAATGTTCAGTCCATAAAGAGCAAAAACACATGGCAGCTTCTGAGGAAGGAATTCAGGGTTCTATGGTTCCCATTGGTTCAGAGCTAAAAAGCACTGTTTGTGTCCACTAAATATGATGCCCGCATTAGTGAAAATAAAATTAATAGCATCCTTTGGAATCAATGAATATCACAGATAGAATTATTTTTAATGATGAAAATATCAAGTATTTCACAGAAAAAATCAGATATTAAAACACATCATTTTGTTTAAATTGTTTTTGTAGGATAAAACAAGAAAAGAAAAAAAGGTTACTGTTTATACACATTCATTATTTGCTTGATTTTATTTATGTACTTATTCATAGGCAACTGATATTCAGTTTAATAATTTTGCCATTCACTTCTTCAGGCTTTACAACAAGTTATTAGTTAATCTAGGTATTTGTCTTCTTAGACATCATCATTAAGTCTTTTTCCTAAAACTCATCACCCTGAAATCTGAATAGTCAGCTGAGACACAGCTTGGTATGTGCATATTGTGACATAGATTTATGTCAAAGCAATCTCACCACTGTCTGGCACTTTACAGGCACTGTGTTTCAATGTTGACTTGGTTACTGTGGATTGACTCATGTTTCAATTCCTCAGAACCTTATATGGCCATACAATGCTTCCTGTGAACAGTAAAAGTCTTACCATATTTTATTGAGGACATGGAGTAATGAAAAAAAAAATCCTTTCTTCATTCTTCCCTCCTTTTCCCCTCATCTTCCCTCACAATTCCCTCATCTTCCACTAGTGGTGATAAACTATGAAAGAAAGAACAAAATTATCTTTGTTGAAAGTACACTGGATCATAAAATCATGACATCATATAATCATAAAATAGTTTGGGTTGGAATGGACTTCATAGGTCATCGAATTCCAACTCCCCTGCCATGGGCAGGGTTACCTTCCTCCAGACCAGGTTGCTCAGAGCCCCATCCAACCTGGCCTTGAACTCTTCCAGGGATGGAACAATCCTGCTTTTCTGGACAACCGGTTCCAGTGATAATCCAGAAGATGCTGTAAGCCAACCGTAATTAGAAGAGAAAAAAACTTCAATTCCAGGCCAGGACTGACAGAATTTATTTAATCCTGGCAGCTGAACTGTCTAAGAGGAGGATCTCAAATTTAAAGTAGGACAGTGGGAACTGACATGCAACTTGCATAGTGTGTTATGAAAGCCTGCAGAAGAAATAGTCACAACAGGTTGTGTCAGTAAGAGTTTAGTTGTAGACAGTTGACACAGGTGAGGAAAAAAATAAATTTAATAAACCATATAATAAATTACTCAGATTTCAATTTTCTCCCTTTCCAGGTTTCTTTAAAGGCTGCATATCAATATGCAGATAAAATCTTAAAAACAAACTTGTGCAATTTTTTTTTCCTTAATTTTTATACAGATTATGATCAAAGAGGGGTTTTTAGATCTTCATATACCCCTACCCTGTGTGATTGTTCCTAACTAGGTCCTGATCTTCTAAGTCTGTACCTGAATTGTCCAGTGTCCCGGCATGCAGCCTTTCCTGTTCTGCACGCTGGGACACTGGCACTGATGGACAAGTAAATGGCCAGAATAGAATGACAAAGAGAGACAAGTACTTGTAGCTTTATTCACAGAAGTGACTTGAAATCTAATTGGGATTTATGCTGTCATCTGAAGTGAATGAAAGATCATGGAGCCTGAATACCTCCAGTGTCTGTGGGCAACATATTTTGGCTCCAGATAATCTCTGCTTTATGTCCATGCTGCCTAACCACAGTCTATCTAGACTGATCATATCAGGTCTAATGTCTTTTTCATGTGCTTTCATTGCCTCCAGATACAAGAAGCAGAGTAGCACTGAAACATATCTGCTGAGCTTTGTGGAGCCTCTGTCAGTCCCTGTAGAACCAGACTGCACTGTGGTGTGGTCATGGTACAAAAAAAAACTGAGGTTAGTTCTGGTGGACCAAACTCAGGTCCAGAGCAGTGGTGTTAATTAGACTGTCACCTTCACCTCGGTTGTGGAAGAGTGGTTAACAGGAGGCAAAGACCTAACACATACTGGTGCAGTGAGGAGCTGTGTTCCCAACTCCTCTCTCTGGAGTCTGACCACATGCTGGCACCCACGTGTGAGGAGGTGATCACGGTGTGCACTGCCTCTGTGTCCTCCTGGTTCATTGATACAGAACCCAATTCTGCAGAAAGACACTCTGTTCCTGACAGTCCCACTCCAGGTGCCCATTGGTGCAGAAGACAGGGCTGTGCAGGCAAACCCTCTGGCAGCTTTGCTCTGAACAGTCTGCAATTTGCCACATGTGTCTGAACTACTGAGATAAGGAGATTGAATTTAAAATTGCAGATATAGTCTATCCTATAGGTAAGGGGAGATACTGAATTTCTTTTTTTTTTTTTTTTTCATGAGGGACAGACATGTTCTGAGTAATTCCTTCCAAAGCAGTAAGAAGAAATTCCATCTATCTATCACACACATATAGGCATTTTAAAATAATTCTTTTAAGCAGAAATAGAAGCACTTTATAAGCTCAGATCTATTTTTGCCACATAGAGGGAGGTGATAGTGCTCCAGTTCGGAACCATCCTACCTTTTCCTTATGATTTCTGCCTATTGGAATAATTTATCAAACTCAGTGGAGAAAGATGTTTGAGTCTGTTTTTCTTCATTTGGCTTTTGAGTGTCATTGAGATGCAGATCAAAACAAACCGTATCCTGCCCCTGTGGAAAATACATTTATACTCAAGATATGCAAAACAGGATATGACAAAATTCTGGAGAAAAAGTACAGCACTGCTGATACATGAGGTTCTGGTATAAATCATTCCCCAGCTCTGGGATTCATGTTGGAAACTGCTCAGATAGATGATTTGATGCTTCAGAACTCCAAAGGAATAAATAGAAATGAGAACAAAAAGACACTGATTTGAAGTGAAAATGAAGTCATGTGTTTACACTGAAGGAGTCTAGTCATCATCAGAATGCAATTACAATGTATAATCTACTTTGAGTTTATATCTATCACATGACAGAGTTAGGATATAGTTATTTCATCAGAGTTTTCCAGTTTGGTCATGTGCTAAAACTACTTAGTTCATCAGCTACAATGCTGGCTTACTTTTTATTTTATTTAGCTGCTGTTTGCTTGCTTTACCTTTTCTTTGCCTTTACTTTGAAGTTGATTTATGAATGGTCTTTCTGTTAATGGCACTTAAAAGAACAGCATTTTCAGCATGATCAAATCTAAATAAGTGTCCTCAGTGTATAAAAATAAAAGTGTTATTTAAATGGGGCATAAACTACTTCTGACACAAGCATCTATGTGATCTTGATCTATTTTTTAATACAAATTTCATGTTGGTGCTCCAGAGTTCCTGTTATATTTTTTCATACAGCTCTGTGATATAGGCAAGAGTCATATAAAAGCTATAATAAAGCTAGCTTTTCACCTTCTCTTAAATAAATCTTTTCACACTAGACAGAACTTGGAGGATGTACTTGTTCCTAAGTAAAAATGACTAATATTGTCAATGGGATTTCCCACTGAGGAATTGATGTTTATAATCAGCAGAAGCTACATCTCTCATCCACCATGTGTACACTATCACATCATAGCAGATGCTCTCACTTCCAACTGTTCCTTTTCAGCACAGTAGGCATCTTCTCAAAGTTTAATCCAATGCAGAAAATCCAATCTTCCTGTCTTGCCGGAGAGAAGGACTGACACCAAAGAAAAACAGCTTTAGGCCCTAAGAGTTATGCAGTTTCATGTCTAATGTTTTAACTGTTTGGTCCTGAATTGTACCTGAAAATTATTTAAGTATTTTGATTCCATGAATTAAAGTTGAGAGGTGCTTAGAGCAAATGGAAGAGCTTCATTCCTGCTCACAGCTGGCTAGGAGAGGCTGTTGAATGCTGAATAATCCTGAACTTCTCTTATTGCAGGCAACTCTTCTGATGTGGTGCAGGCTGGAAAAACCTACTGAGAGTAGACACTTTCATCTCTTATGCTTGAATTATTAAATAAGGCTGATATCCTTATGACATATAACTGTTGCAGTAGTAAATGGATGTGCTAAATAAATCTGCAAGAAACTTTGTTATCATCATTTCCTGTTTTTGGTTCATCCATTCTCAATTTTCCATCTCCCAGAAAAAATTCCCCCTAGACAGAACATAGGTAAAGACTCATGCCTCAAATTCTATCACACTGTAACAACTAATTTTCTGGATTCTGTCAAGTTTTAAGTTGAATATAGGTGCTAAAATGCTTAGAGCCGTTTGTACATTGATCAGAAGAAAACCTCTAACTAAAGTACCTGAAGTCCTGTTTTAACCTCCAGGATTCTTAGGACAAGAAACCAATCCTTAAGGACAAGATCTTAGGCAAGAGTCAAACTTCTTTCATTCCGGCAGAGTTTGGAATAGTGATGATTAAACATAAAATGAATGTTACAATAATCAAACATAGGAAGCAATCAAAATCTATTACTCAAATAACTTATAAATTCTTGCCTAGCCATATAGTCATACTTTACAAACTTCTAAAATCTACAGTGCCTAATGATTTTAAGTTCTGCAAGACAATCTTGAGAATCTTGAGTAACTTTTAACAAAGAAACTAGGTCAGTATCGAGAATTGCCAAAGGCAGCTGTTCCAGATGTTTGGATTGTAGGACAGAAGAGATGCTTTTATGAATGCTTCAGTGTTTCCTCCTGTCTTTATATGGATCTGTATTTGGGTGGTAAAAAAAACCTTCCTCACATCTTTCTGTTTTCTTTTCTTTCACAAGATGTTAGACACATTTTCTCCTATGATCTTTGATCTTTTTGGTACAAGCACCTTAAAACATGCTGAGAGAGCAGCAAGCATCAATAGAGTTAATTTACCCATTGAAGTGACTTCATCTCTGACACAGACTCTTCCATATGCTCCTCTTTAGTATAAACAATTCCATCCAAGCCTCTGTAGAGCAGCAGTGGCAATGGGGTTACTAAATCAAATGTGTTGAGATAGAGAGAATCTTCGACATAAAGAACAACCTTGCAAAGACGAAGAAAGATCCCACACAGTAGATTGTGGAACTGTGTAAATTCCTTACCCCTTTGGCATGAGCACATGGTAACAACTCTCACTCCTCTGTGAGCACCTTGTGCCTGAGAAAGAGAGGACTTTCAAAAATGTCTTCCACCAGCTTAATCAGTTTACATTTAGGAAAACTGAGCTTATGTGAGGGTCAATGACTTTCCCAGATCACACTTTTGAAGTATATATTCCCATCCTTCTCCACAGAACATGCTCAGATCCAGTATATGTTTTCTTAGGTTTGCCTTTATCAGTAGCTCAGAAATTAACAAACTCAGAGAAACTCTTTTCTTTTTCAATTTAATTTAGTATTTTTTTTCAAACTTGCTTTTGCTGTTACCTTCTTTCTTTGACTTGTGCTCCCCTTGTACCATAGTGAGATGAATAAATCTTTTCATTATCTGTAGAGCAAAAGGAGAAACTGAATTATACTTATTGAATATAAGAAGGTAAATAGGTAGAGAGAGAGAGAGAGGTAGATATATATGTAAGAGAGGAAGTTGCAGAAGGAAGTTGAGGAAGGAAGTTGTGGAAGGAAGTTGCGGAAGTTGCGGAAGTTGCGGAAGGAAGTTGCGGAAGGAAGTTGCGGAAGGAAGTTGCGGAAGGAAGTTGCGGAAGGAAGGAAGGAAGTTACGGAAGGAAGTTGCGGAAGTTGCGGAAGTTGTGGAAGTTGCAGAAGTTGCGGAAGTTGCGGAAGGAAGGAAGGAAGGAAGGAAGGAAGGAAGGAAGGAAGGAAGGAAGGAAGGTTAATTATGGATGTTATCAAAAGTGCAGTATAAAGATACCATATACTGTATAATTTAATTTTTTAGAAATACTTTCACAGAATCACGGAATGACACAGAATCACTAGGTTGGAAGAGAACGACAAGATCATCAAGTCCAACCCATGCCCTAACACCTCAACTAAGCCATGGTACCGGGTGCCACATCCAATCTTTTTTTAAACATATCCAGGGAATGGTGACACCTGCCCAGACAGACCATTCCAGTACTTCATCACTCTTTCTGTAAAAACTTCTTCATAATATCCTGTGATGTTACGTTATTTTCCCGGTCCCAGGCAGCTCCGGAGTGCCTGGTTTGGGCGCTCCTTCTCGGCGGGACCGAGGCTCATCACAATTCCCGGGTACTTCTGCTGCCGCGCACCAGGGCAGGCTGGCTGCATTCTGCTGTTGGTGCGAGGGACGAGACAAAGAGGCGAAGGAATTGTCCACTTCGTCCGCGTGGACGGCTGGAAAGCTTTAATGGCCGCAGGAAGCGGAAGCCCCCCTCGTCCAATGGGGGCAGGCTAAGGGGGAGTGACGTGGATCGGGGTAACCAATGGGGATGCGACAGGAGTGGACTGGGCTCTGGGGCAAATGGGGTTGCGGGAGAGGGGTGACAGGCACCAAACTCTTTGGAGTGGACAGGAGGGTGGTTACAGGACCGGCACGGTGAGCTCCCATGGTAAGTAACTGAGAGCGGACCACTGCGGGGGGAAAGGGGAGGGGGGGGGGGGAATGCAGGGGGTGCACAGGGTACACAGAACCGGCTAACTAACACATATCAGAACCCCTAATCTGAACCCAAATCCGGGATGCAACAATATCCAACCTATATTTCCCCTGATGCAGCTTAAGACTGTGACCTCTCAGTCTGTCACTTGCTGCCTGGAGAGAGGCCAACCCCCACCTGACCACAACCACCTTTCAGGAAGTTGTAGAGAGTGATAAGGCCTCCCTGAGTCTCCTTTTCTCCAGCAACCCCAGCTCCCTCAGCCGTTCCTCACAGGGTTTGTGTTCCAAGCCCCTCACCAGCCTCATTGCCCTCCTCTGGACATGCTCGAGCATCTCAATGTCCTTCCCAAACTGAGGGGCCAGAACTGGACACAGCACTCAAGGTGTGGCCTCACCAGTGCCGAGTACAGGGGACGAATGACCTCCCTGGTCCTGCTGGCCACACTATTCCTGATACAGGCCAGGATGCCATTGGCCTCCTTGGCCAACAGGGCACACTGCTGGCTCACGTTCAGCCAGCTGTTGACCAGCACCCCCAGGTCCCTTTCTGCCTGGGCACTGTCCAGCCACACCGTCCCCAGCCTGTAACACTGCAGGGGGATATTGTGGCCAAAATGCAGGACTCATCACTCAGACTTATTAAACTTCATCCTATTGGGCTTTGCCTATCCATCCCTCCATTCCAGGTCTCTCTTCAGAGCCTTCCTACCTTCCAACAGATTGACACACACTCCCAGGTTTGTGTCGTCTGCAAATTTACTAATGAAAGACTGAATGCTCTTATCCAGTAAAAATATTGAACAGAACTGGCCCCAGCACAGACCCCTGAAGGACACCACTGGTGACTGGCTGCCAGCTGGATGCAACACCATTCACCATCACTCTCTGGGCCAGACCATCCAGCCAGTTCTGAACCCAGCAAAGAGTGCTCCTGTCCAAGCCATGGGCTGCCAGCTTTTCCAGGAGTGTGCTGTGGGAGACAGTGTCAAAGGCCTTGCTGAAGTCCAAATAGACAACACCCACAGCCTTTCCTGCATCCACCAGGTGAGTCACCTTGTCATAAAAGAGACCAGACTGGTCAAACATGACCTGCCCCTCCTAAACCCATGCTGGCTGGGTCTGATACCCTGGCCATCCTGCAAGTTCTGTGTGATAACATTCAGTATAAACTGTTCCATTACCTTAGCCGATACTGAGGTCAGGCTAACTGATGTATAATTACCAGCATGCTCCTTCCCACCCTTTTTGAGAATGGGTGTCACACTGGCCAGCTTCCAGTCACCTGGAACCTCACCAGATGAGCCAGGACTGTTGGTAAATGATGGAGAGTGGCTTTACAAGGACATCTGCCAGCTCCCTCAGCACCCTGGGATGGATTCCATCTGGTCCCATGGATTTATGAACATCCAAGCAGCTCAGCAGTTCTCTGACTGCCTCTTCCTGGATAACGGGGGGACCATTCTGCTCTCTGACACCATCTACCCACCCAGAAGGACAGTTGTCCTGAGGACAAGCCATCTTCTCACTAAAGACTGAGGCAAAGAAGGCATTAAGCACTTCCACCTTCTCCTGATCTGCAGTTACTAAGTTCCCTCCTGCATCCAGTAGAGAACAGAAGTTGTTCTTACCCTTCTTTTCGCCATTAATATATTTGTAAAAACATTTTTTATTATTCTTTACAAAAGTTGCCAAAATAAGTTTGAACTGAGTTTTGGCCTCCCTAATTTTTTTCCTACATGCCCTAAGAAACCCCCTTAAATACTTCCTGAGAGACCTGACCCTTCCAAAGATGATACATCCTCTTTTAATTCCTAAGTTCCTTCAAGACCTCATTGCCCATCCAACTGGCTGTTTGCCTCATCAACTCATCTTTCAGCACACAGGGACAGTCTGTTCCTATGCCCTCAAGATTTCTGTTTTGAAGCCTACCCACCTTTCCTGGACTCCTTTGTTTTTAAGGGCTGCTTTCCAAGGAACTCTCTGAATAAGTCTCCTAAACAGGCCAAAGTCTGCCCTCTGGAAGTCCAATGTAAAAGTCTTATTGATGTTCCTCCTCATTTCACCAAATATAATTTCACCTCTATAATTTCATGATCGCTATGCCCCAAGCAGACTCCAACCACCACATCTCCCACCAGCCCATCTCTATTTGCAAACAACAGGCCTAACACAGTCCCTGCCCTGGTGGGCTCACCCAGCAGCTGTGACAAAAAGTTGTCCTCCACACACCCTAAGAACTTCCTGGACTGCCTCTTTTCTGCTGTATTAAGCTCCCAACAAATGTCTGGTATGTTGAAGTCACCTACAAGAACAAGGGCTGGTGATCCTGAAACACTCTCCAGCTGCTTACAGAGTAAGTTGTCTACCTCTTCTTCCTGGCTGGGTGGCCAATTACAGACTCCCACTGGGATGTCAGCCTTATTGGCCTTCCCCTTAATTCTTACCCACAGGCATTCAACTTCATTGTCATTAGTTTCAATACCCATGGCATCCAAAGCCTCTCTAATATAAAGGGCCACCCCTCCACCTCTTCTCCCTTTCCTGTCTCTCCTGAAGATCTTGCAGCCATCCAGCGCAGTGCTCCAGCTATGTGAGTCACCCCACCATGTTTCTGTGATGGCTATTACATCACAGTTTTGCTGTCGCACCATGGCTTCCAGCTTTTCTTGTTTGTTGCCCATACTGAGTGAATTAGTGTACATGCACTTCCGCTGGGCTACCGATTTCACCCTTAACTTAGGCTTACCACCCTTGGGCCTGCTTCCAGGGAGCCTAACTGCATCCTCTACTCCTTTAAAACCTACTTTAATGCCTTCTCAATGAGTTCCACCAGTTCATGAGCTAAAATCCTTCTGCCCTTGGCAGAGAGATGGAGCCCATTCAGTTCCAGCAGGTCAGGTGCTGTAAAAGTTGCCCCATGATCAAAGAACCCAAAACTCTGCTAATGACACCAACCCTTGAGCCACTTGTTGACAATGTGGGCTCTCCTATTCCTTTCACCATTTTTGTCAGCTACCAAAGGGACTGAGCAGAACATTACCTGTGCTTCTGCTTATCAACCACTTGACCCAGTGCCCTAAAGTCCCTTTTGATTGCCCTGATGCTCCTCATTTCAATCTCATCACTGCCAGCCTGGTATATGAGCAGCGGATAATAATCAGAAGGCTGAATCAGCCCAGGGAGTCCCTCGGTAATATCCCCTACCCAGGTGCTGGGGAAACAGCAGACCTCCCTGTGGGGTGAGTCAACAAATACTTTGTTTATATTAATCTGGAAGACTTGCTCTTGACATAAGTAGCAAATACAGCTTCTGGTAAAGTTTGTATTCAGTGTTATTAATAGAAATCTCACAATGTCAGTATTCTGACATTGGTTATGTTCAGTGAGTCAATAACAGAATAAAATCATACTGCAAGAAACTTACAGACATTGGACAGTGCTTTCTCCTGTTCTTAACATATATTTTATGTTCACGTCAGGTAAAAAACAAAAGGAGTGTTATTTTTAGTCCCTGTTTTTGACCTTCCTTTCTTTTACAAGATTAAAAGAAAATAATTGTCTCTTATAAGCATTCCAAATTAAATTGCAGAATGAAACTGGGCCCCACTAGTTTTACATTTAAAATTGCTTATGCTCAGTTTAGGATTATTAATCTGAATTTGTAATCATAACTGGTGATCAAATAGAAAAACATCTGTTGTTTTGAAACCTTAATTCCCTTCCTGTTTAACATATTGTCTACACCTTTCAATTTTTGACTTCTAATTCCAGGTTCATTCTCCTCAAGCAAAGTCATCCTGGAACTCTTTTACCCTCCTGTCCCTCTGTTCTAATTTTTTCCTCAAACAGTCCCAGTCTCCCCAGCTCATCTTACCTCTTCCCATGTACCCCCATAAAGGCTCATGGACTTCTCATGGAGGCTGACTAGTTATTCAGTGAAGACTCAACACAGAAATTTCCATTGTGGATGAAAATGGATGAAAATTTCAATGCAGAAAGCACAGTGCAGCAGACCCAACAGGGTGGTCTCTCCGTTGCCACAACATTTTCTAAATCTTAAAAGAACTTGATCCTTATTTTGAGAAAAAATATAATAACCAGATCATTTGAAATTGGCAACCAGAAAATGGATAATTGTAAAAAGCCCTTATGCAACTCACAGCTGGAAGTTTCAGAATCACTTTGTTTTTCAGGTATTCATGTGTTTCCTTAATGGTTTCAGTCTGAGATGGAAAATGTCAGTAAAAGCCACCAAGGCTTTTACTCAGTGGAAAATACAACTTCCTGTGAATCCATCCAGATTAGTTTCGTTTTTTTGTGGCCATGTGGAAGTTCTGCAGATACTGAACCTGGTATGACCAAGGGGTTTGTTTTAAATTGGGTTATATTGACAGACTCCATCCTTCTGCTCCTTGCTCTTTTGATTGAGAGAGGAGAAAATGAAGAGGGTAAAAATGGATAGGAGAGCTATAGTTTTTCATTTGGCAGCTCAGCTATTTTAAGCAAAACCAAAAACTGAGCTTGTGGAATAGAATCGTGGTAGTCTCCTCAAAAAAGACATGAGGCACGAATATTACATCTTTCAGGAATGAGACATGCATTTTGATATGTGAATGTCTCCCACTGCTAGCCCTTTGTGACACAGATATCGTGTAGTCCTTTTTGCAGAAAAGATATAATTTCAATGCTAAATAATATAGCTTCAATTATCAATAAAATACATAATTTGAAAATTAATTTAGCTACTTCTGTTGAACAAAGAATCAACAGACTCTTTCAGATGTGTGTGAAGAGACTAACAGCCTTGGGGCACATACTGCAGCAATGACTTGTTTATCATTTTCGGATTCATACACAATTTTTAAGCTTACTGAATTTCTGATTTCCATGTCATCAGGTGCATTTCAGTGTGCAGAACCATGAGTCAGACTTGATTTTTTTTAGATTTGACCTATGTCTTTGTTGTAATTTTTAAGTGTGTTTTCTTTTTCTTAATTAATATTTGAATTATTTATTTATTTTGAATGTTACCACTTGAATTCTGTTTCTGCCTGGTTTAAGATATTAAACACTTCACTTATGACTGCTGTCAATAGCTTGGTTTTATGGCAGAGGGAATTGAAATTAATAGCTTATACATTTTCATTTGTATTCCATATGTAGCTATTTCTACTCACCTCTCCACACATATCTGATGGTAACTAGAATGTAAAGGATACATTAAAAATATATAAATGTATTTAGTTCTTTCTGTTGGTGAAATGTGGGCAAAGAGTTTCCTTCATTTTCATATTCATTATTAATTATTTGTAATTATTCACTGAATATAATTCAAAGATAATCCTTCCTAACTTCTGTAATGTTATTGGATGCATTAGTTAGTCAAAAGCAAGTTGGCACAAAAGGGTGATAAGCAATAATAATTATTTTTTGTTTAAAAAAAACATATTTCTTTGCATATTGTTCTGAATATCTGAATTTTTTCTTCTTTTAATGTTTAATATTCAGTTTTTGAGTGAGCTAATGTTGTTCTGTTGATATAGCAATTAGCTGATTTTCTAGACTTAGAATCATTAGTTCAGATTGATAGGGAACATTGAAGGTCTTGTAATCCAAGCCCTCTACAATTAGCAGGGATATCTTCAACTACATCAGGTTGCTCAGAGCACCAATCCAACCTGACCTTGAATGCTTCCAGGAATGGGACATCCATCTTTCTAGATAGCCCATGTCAGTGTTTCACCACCCTCATTGTAAAGAATCTTCTCTTAGTCTATTTAGTTTATTCTACCATACCTATTATGTTAGAAAACTATGCTACTCTAAGTTTTCTAATATCAGATTAATTGTTGTTGTTATTACTCTGATTACGATTATTAGAAAAATTATTTCTGTGTTCATCTGCAAGTAATCCCAATAATGTCAGCTACTGAATTTAAATTGTTTAAAATTGGAAACAGGAAAAACCAACCCTAGCAAAGAGCAGTATTGGGTCTGTGCCTAGATAATCACTAATTCTGCCAAGAAAAGATGAAGTATTTTGTTTTCAGTACATTAGAGGCTAGGCCAAGAATTATATAAGGTAACTCCATTTTTATGGTGAATGCATTTAAAAGAGTGTGGATTTCAAAAGAAATCAGTGAGAGTTTACTAGACATGTAATAGGAGAACAAGGCAGGGTATTCTAGGTACAATCATCTCAGAGCTTCTTGATAGGTCTCAGCTGCAGCATTACAGTACAGTATGTCTGCATGTATTTTACACCAGAAATATTAGGCCTGAGGGGGTAGCAAAATAGTGTACCTGAGAGGCAGTCTTATTTTGTTTTTCATCTATGAAAGAGCATTTTTGTTTGAATGCCTTTTTTACATTAATCTTTAAAATGCAGAGCACTTAATCTTCACACAGCAATTTTCACACTTCTCCCTAAAATCAAATATATTGTTAAGTATTGGTTGACCTAAAGCACATTTTTCAACTTTTTGGGACAATTTTTCTCTAAATAAGTTTTTGCTTGAGAATGTTATTTCAACAAAACTAAAAATTTTCAAAACAGCAACAACAACAAACTCAGTCTGGGGACATCATGTTTTAAAGCTCAATGACATGCTTTGTAGTTGCCAGTATTTCTCCTTAAGACACTTTCAGAAACACCCTTAAAGCTTGTTTTAAAGCTATGGTGTTTAGAATTCTGTTTTGACTGAATTATTGAAAACACTATGTTGAATTTACAAAGAGTGTATTCTAAGCATTTTCCTCAAAATCTGTTTTGTGTATTTCAAAATGCACCTTTTTAAAAAAAATTATTTTGTCTGCAGAGAAATGTAGGTAAATCATATAAAAGGTGGCTTTTTTCCTGAACATATACATACATGAACTTTGGAAGGAAAGAATCCAAAACATTGGAACATAAAGACATTAATTTTTCTCCAAATGTTCAAATAGTGAACATCTGGTTTAGGGAGATAAAAATTAGAAAAGTTTGTAGCAAATTTCACTCATCTGATCTTATAAACTCGCAGCATCCTTCATATAATATGTATGCATAATCCACATAATTCCAAAATATTAGAACTGAATTTCTGCAAATATGGATGTGTTTCCATGATAGTCAAATCAGGTTAAAAAAAAAATGGGGCACATATCATAAAAACACAGCTGAAACATTGCTCTAATTTCTGCAGTTGTAGCCATATCTTTGAGATCAGCCTTGTTATGGTTACATGAATCTTTATGAGCACACCAAGGCTGACAACTACTTTTTAAGATTTTAGAATTTTGCTAACAGAATTCTCTGAATAATGATTGCTCTGCTGAACAATAGTCAGATCTGAGAGAAAGCAATATAAACTAATAGATCTTTTGAGCATTTTGTCTGTGGGTCAGACTTAAGCACACAAATAGAGAATTATTGTCACATAAGGTGTCTTTCCTGTAACTGATATGAGCACTGTTGGCACTCCAGATTTCATGAGCTTCTACTCCAGCAGTCAACCTGTGATTTGGGTGAGATTAGCATTAAATTATGCACCACCATAAACACTGAAAGCATCATAAGATGACTCTATTTTGTCTGTGCCAATTGCAATTTACCTTTGTGGAACTCATCGGGCAGTTAGGTGGTATTCACTGTGAGGCTTGTGGACAGAATAACTTCATTAAAACCACAGCTTGTATTACTTTATAATAATTCACCATTATTTTCAAAAATAATTAATTAAGTCAGTAAGCTCAGTTTTACAACAGAGATTTGTTGCTGTTGGTTGTTGTTGCCATTGTGATGGTTTGCTTTTTTTTTTTTTAAAATGTGAGATTTCAGAGCAAATAACTAAATGTCACATTCTTTGAACTTTTTTTATGGCATTCCAAAATGGAATTGCACCAAGTTGCCACTTCATTATTAAACTGATGTGTATCCTTTTACCAGCAGAGACATCAAATAAATAAATTGTACTTATTATCTATCTGTGGAAAAGTATATAACTTTCCCAGTATGTCTTTTGTTCTAAATTGCCTTCTACCATAAGTCTTGTATTAAAGATTAGATTTCATCAAAGTGTGATTTTATTCCTCTACCTGATTTATATTAAAAAAGTGCATGTTCTGCATTTTCTCCATCTTCACTTTCAATATTTGCCTCATAGGTATTCTTTCAGAAATGTTTGAATTTTTCTTTTTCCTTTTATTTAGTGCTGATTTGCACATACATGTGAAAAAAATTTTCAAGCTTCTGACTTATTGCAAAGGCTACAATTTCAGTGAATCACAGACACAAATATGATCTCCTATTTGGGCACATTGAATTCTAAGCCCTGGTAAATGAATTCCAGAGTTCACTACTGTCCCTAACCTCTGGTTAACAGTGTACAAGACAATCATCATCATTAGAAATCTATAGTCATTCATTCATATGATCTGCATATGATCTATGATCTGCATAGATAACACGGTAATAAAACACAGCAATAAAAATCTCCTTGGAGTTCTCATTTCCAGAACAATAGCAAGCTCATTACAAGCTACAATAACACAGAACAAACAAACAAACAAACAAACAAACAAAAACAACCAAAAAACCCACATATGTCCTATAAGGTTTCTTCTGCATGCAAAAAAACGTTGCTCCACTTTTTACTGCTTCCTTTAGAAGTATTTGCTTTCATTGTAAGACATACCAGATCAAGTGAAGTTTTCTTCCTTGATTCACAAGATTGTCAGAGTGTGGAAAGATTTTTAAAGTACTGCAAACCAAGAGAACTGTCTCAGCAATTAGAAAACATATAAAGACTTTTCTCTTTGCCATCTCTGGACATCTTGAACTTTTATTTCAATATTATGGGACGAGTAGGGACAGTAAGGATTTGATGCATGTATGCCTACATGCACAAGAAGAAGAAACTTTCTACATGTTTCACTGCTTTCTGCTGTCACGCCTTCACAAACTGGTCCCTATCATGTCCACAGTGACAAAACTTGAAAATGTTGCTACCCATTATGTCTTTCAGTCAAACCTAGATATGTATTTTAAACCATTCACATTCTTTCTATTCAAATCTCTATTGTACTAAGTTTTGAATACATTTTGTAAGCAAATCTGTTACCATGAGACTACACACACAGAAGAATTAAATCTTTTGTGTCTAAGATGACAGCTCATGGTCAGTTTATGGGAACTTTTTTAAAGTGTGGCAAATATTTTTTTTTATGTCTGAATTCTCAATGGCCAAATTAAACACTTTTTCCATTTTTCTAAGTAAATTTCATTAGTTTCAAAAAGTATTTTTAGGGATCTTTTTTTGAATAGTGAAAATAATTCCACTCAGAGAACTTGCAATCCATGCAGATTTAGTATTTGTTTCCTTTTTAGCATCTTGGTTTCTCATGCTAGCTGAGATGCCTACAACATCCTGTGTCATTTCTGTAAAAATAGGGATTTCCATCTATTCTGTGTATTAAGGATTTGGCTGGTAATGTTTCTTCAATGTATGTAAGCTTCAAAGACTGCAAGACCTCTCACGTCATCAAAATGCAAAAGAATGTCAAGAAGTGAATAACCTGTCAGCAGTCATTGAGCATGTACAACATGAACAAAAACCATGTGTTCTACAACTGCAAAATGAAATGCTTTAGTAGCTTCAAAGTCCCTTTTAATTTCTGGTGTTTATTTTCCACAGCACAAGCCAGCAGAAAGTACTCAAGGCATAGTGTCACTTTGGAGAGCTGATATTGATATAAGTCAGCTTCATCAGAAAACAGAAAAAAATAATTTACAATGCATGTTTCTTATTTTTCTTTAAGTTAACACAGACAGGATATTTCAATGTTTCATGCATCAGGAAACCTTTCCATTTGTTGTGGTCATCCTTTGCTGAATGACTAGGCTTCTTGATAGTTCTCTTTGAAGCAATGATTGTTTCTGTAAATGTGGTCCAATTTCAGGTGGATAAATCCTACAGGATAACAATAATTATATCAAAGACTCACCTTTTACCTAAGATGATTTTCAATGATTAGTCACAAATAATTTGACAAATTGTTTCCTAACATAAAATATACATGTTCTTTTCTAATAATTACTCATCCTCATTATTCACAATGTATTATTTTGATTTTCATTATTCAGAAAAATTAAAAAATTGTGGATCAAAGTCTGTAAGAAAGACACACTAAGACATTTAGAAACAGTGGAACCCAGTGTGCACAAGTGCTATGAGTATGCAGGTAGGTGGCTGTGATCAGTCAAGCAAAGTTTTGTTTTCTGCTTGGATCAGGAATATTTCATATAGAATATTGTGCCACAGCATGATACAAATTCTCCCCAAATGACTCTGGGAAACTATAAGAAAATTGAAAATAAAACAGAACTAGGCTATTTTATAGTATTTTATACAGTGTTCCATCTTTTGTTTTAAGAAAGCCTATTATTTGGCAAGCCAGCCTGAAAACATATTTTAAAAATAATGAAGCTTTCTTCCTCTGAAAAGACATCAAAACCAGTCACACTTGACTATCTGAACTATCTATCAGTCTGAATTTAAATTTTTTGATTTGAGTAATTTTCTGTATGGCAGTAAATCTTGTATGATCAGTATCTGGATGTGTCAATGCACAGTTCTTTTTTCCTTATTATTGTTTATTCTTTGAATTTTTCAGTCCATTAGTTGGTCCAATTCAGCTACATTAAATAAATACTTAAGGTGTTAAGAAAATTTCTGGATTAAACTTCTGTCTGCACAGAAAGAACAGATTGTATGTAAGCCACACTATGAACACTCAAAACCAAGGGGGTCATCAGTGTGCTTTGAAGTGAGAAGTGAAATGGCAGATGCAGAACAGCACGCCGTTTGAAAATTTCATTATTAGTAAACCATGCTGTTTCATCTAGGTAAAATAAAAAGGAAAAAAAAAAACATGGGCCATGCTGATGGTAGATTACTTATCTGTTACAAAGCACCTAGAATGAAACCAAATGAAAAAAAAACCCAAATCACCTCAGTAGTTAACATGCTAGGAAAAGTACAATTTAAATTTCTATGTATTGACTACATGTACAAATGACAAAAATTACTTCAATAGAGAGCAAGAAAAGCACTGAAACCAGAAAGCACTGTGGAAACCTATGTGGACTGGGAAAATACCACATGTGGCTGCAGTATAAAGAACAAACCCTGGATATCATCAGGGTCCATTTTAAACCCTAATTGGCCTGTATCACATTGCAAAAGATGCAAATGTTTGGTTTTCAGGAGCACCTGGGACTCTACATCTTCAGGACCATTTCTACAGCTGAAGAGGGTTGCAATTACTTTGATTCAAAAATCTCACAGACTCCAAAAGGCCAAAAAAATTTAATGAAATTGTGTTTAAGTAGTAAGAAGGTGATTAACACAGGAAAACTGCTAAAATGAGGTTGAAAATAAAGCAGCTGAGAGAATTTAGTCTTTGCAACAGTATACTAACACAACCCAGGCCAGAAGATTCCTCAAAATCTCAGTGACATTATGGAACAGATCTAAGGGAGCAGACTCGGAAAGATTCTCTCCTTGATGTACTGCTTGTCAACAGAGTGGATCCTGTGAGAAAAGTGGAGATTGCCCACCCTTGAGTTGCTATACTGAGGGCAGTTTTGCCAAAATTTTTCAAGAACCAGCACTGGCCATCATGTGAGTCTCTAGAGCCGATTGCATATTAGATATCAGCCTTGATGAGGACCTACTCTGTTTTCTTCTAAAGATGGAGCTCCTTTTCCTTGTCTCTAAGCCCTTAAATAGGAGCCTGATTTGTCTCAGTTTTTTTTTGCAGCATTCATGGGAAAGCTGCACAGACAGGGCTGAGAGCTATCATGATGGATTTCTATGATGTACTGATGTTTCACATTCTTCTGTGACCACAGGCTAACTTTTGTTGACATTTCTTAGAAATTTGACATTATACCAACAGCTTTCACTCATTTGTCATATTGATATTCCTTTTCCATTTGCTTTGGTTATAAAGCAGAAATTAGATCAGTATGGACCTCCCATATGTTTTTTTATTTAACGCAATTGCCATATTCTTTCTCTTTCTTATAATGCTTTTCAATATTTCTCATACTGTTCTATCTTCCTATTGGTAGAATGTATTCTGGACTCTGGTGAGGAGGTAATGAACCCAAATAACTAAAATGTGGTGGTCAAGATACTCTATGACATACATACAACTGATGCTTCTGTCTCTGCTTTGAATGCAAAAATTACTAAGTGGACCTCCTGCATCTCAGATGGCTGTCTCTTCCCCTGAGCTATTTGCTGTTCTGAGAAGGACTTCAAAGGGTTTTCAAGCAAAAATCCCACAGATCCTTCGGCTCATTGAAATGTCAACAATGAGGATATTTTCAGCTCCTCAAAGCTTTCACCATAAAAGAAAATGTTTTACCATCTAGTTCAAATTAGTAACTCCTGCTTGCAGAACTTACTGCTGCAAAAATCTTGGGTTTGTTCCCTCTTTCCACTGTTAAGTATGAGTCTTCTGGTCTATATGCAAAAGGAAAAAAAAGTCAGGAGCAGCTGTGTGAAATCTTTTCCAGCAACAGCTGGCTTATAGAATGAATAGGGCCTAAAAATGGTTGTCTTACTCACTTGAGTCCAAGTATACTCCTTTGGTATGTTTTAATGTTAAAGTTTCATTTGGCAAAGTCAAATGAGATGCTCAGTCTAGCTATAAGAGAAATTCTTGAATTTAAATCAGTCATTAGTGAAGCATTAAGCAGGTCAGAAGCAAGGTACAGTTGGGAAAGCCAGACCCATCATCTGTTCCTTGCAGACAAGTTCACCCTTCTTGTCTCTGTTGTCCCTGTCATTGTCTAACAGGTACCTTTGCTGGTCTCTTCAATATAAATACGGAAATTAAAACAATTTTTTTTCTCAGGAAATGTTGATGGCATAAAACGTTTGAAGGTAAGGTATAAATTTCTCCCTCTGGGATTGCAAATTACCTTAAGACATCATTAAAAAAAATACGCAGACTTTCTAAAGATGGCAAGAGGGCCAAACAGACAAAAACTCTGGAATGAGTTTGAAGGAAAACTGAGCCAGTCTTTAAAGGGATAAGATGTTACTGGATTAATATGGAGGTCATGTATTAAATTCTTCCATTTGGGAATGATTTGGCTCAGCTAGTCTTTAGGAGTAAAGACTATCTGCAGCCTCTCCTACCACTTTATCTTTCCCAAACCAAACAGAATCTTGTCATACTTCAGGACATAGAAGCAGCAGGAAAACAGAATCAGATGATCTGTACTAGACTTGGTTCCATTCACTGGGTCTAGTTTTCACTTGCCTCACATATTTCAGTATTGTAGTCAATCGTCCTTCTCTGTAATTATAGGTTTATGGTTTGTATTTACAGGCTTATGAAGAGGAGTGATAAAAGACCTTTAAGTTGATTGCACACCATGCAGAGTCTGAAAGTGCTCTTCAATGATTATATTGACTGACTTTATGACCCCTCGGTGCTGACAAAACCTCATAAAAAAGCACATAATGTGAAGTGGAATGCATCATTGCACAGGTGTAAATGACTACACAAGATGCAAGGAAAGCAGAATCAAGCCAGTGGAACCTAATAAACACTTCCAGCCCAGGAACTGTCGCAGACTCTCACGTAAATACTTAACATGTGGTTCTGCTCTAAAATGTGACTATAAAATGCATTGTGGTTTTTTATTGCATTTCAGTGATACCATATTACATTTGCTAAGTTCACAAGTAAAAAAACTTTTTTTTTTAATAGACATATTAGCAAACTCCATGTAAACACTTAAACTCATTTTTTCTTTTCTTCTAACACATTTCAAGAGTAAAGTTTATCCAGACCCAGCTTTATCTCACAGATACCTCTGCAAATGTACAGATTTTATTTCTCAGAGCACCAAAACATGCTGCAGTTTCTGAACATTGAATTAAAAGTTTATTAAAAGTTTTCAAAAAACATATCTGAAAAATGGTACACAGTGGTCACATATTGAATTTCTGGTGAACCAGATTTTTTTATAAAATCCAGCCTGAGCTCTTATTCATCTTGAATTCTTCAGTTTTTTCTCTTCAGAGATTTTCCCCAAATTTGCAGAAATAAAACCCAAGTAACTTTATTCTTTTAAGGTAATTATTTCTCATGCAAAATGGCCTTTTTCAATTTAATAGTAGTGTGGGTAAAATAAAATTTAATTTAATAGTTAAAAAATTGTAATGAAGGCCACTTAAGCTCAATTATTCCCCAGAGGGGCAAAACTCCCATTGTTTAAAATACTAGGAAATCAGGATATAGGATATTGTCTGAGTCTGGAGACAGTATGAATAAAACATGTTCACAGTAATGATGTTACAGTGGCAGGGAGGCAGACTAGGTAATCTCACAGGTCATTTCCCCGCTTATGCTTTGCATTGGCATTCTCTGCAGTACTGAAAATTTGATTAATTTCCTTATATGGGGGCCATCATAGCCTGGGAACTGAAATGAGAGGGATGTAATGGCCTAATGCACACAATTATTTTGGTTCTCCTAATTTTGAGTTATAAAGTGCAATCCACTCCAATAACCATCTGCTGTTCTAAAAAGAGCAGCAATCTAGTGCAGGGAAATTTCAGACAACCAAAAAATTCCTCAATTGTTTCTACATACAGGGTACTATTCCTGTGTAGGAGTCAAAGGGGTCATCTGTCCCAGGTTTGAACAGAATTAATTATAACCTTGATTCTAGTATAATTTATATATATTTTTTTTTTTTTTTTTTTTTTTTTGCGGGGGGGGGGGGAGAGAAAGAAACTGTCCCAGATGTTTGACATCACATTAGGTAATGCCTGCCAGGGCCCCACGGGGGCTGGGATGTCTCTGGGTGCTGTGGGAAGCCCCAGGACAGCAGGGCAGAGCCTGGCACTCAGGGCCATCCCACCCTCAGCCAGGAACTGCAGCCTGGGGCACCAGCAAGCCCCAGCCCCAGGCAGCAGGCACGTCCCTGAGCAGGGAAATAGCAACAGCTTTACTTTATTCATTATTCATTATTGAAGTAATGAGTAAGAGAGGATAAAGATATCATATTTAGGATTTGTGGCCATGTTCTCATTCAAACACTATGTTTTATTAACACAGAAATAAAGGTATGAAACCAAAATGAGGCTTAGATACAGACTGCAGCAGTAAGTATTGCAATACTTACTGCAAGCAGGCTCTGTACAGGACAAGCACATGTAGAAAGAGTTTAGTCTCACACTTTGTTTTGAACCAATTTGAATGCTGTAGTGAGATTTATCCAGAACCAGCACTCCCACCTGCCTCTGGTGAGGTGGAAATCCTTAGGCAAAGATTCCTTCAGCTCTGGTCTTCTCTGGGGCTCATGTGTCATTATTTCTTTATTATAATCAACTAATTCTAGAAGTTTCTTCATTATAACAGAACAGATATGAGGTCTTCCTTGACCTGAGGAGATACTGAGAGACTCTCACAATGTCCCTACTGCCACACTTTACACATTCCTCAGTGGGGCATGGGAAACCACACACTGGGCAGAGGACCTTTCTTGGGAGATATCCAGGTCTATCTCCTTGTCTATTAACTGCTTAACACCAAGTGCTCCAGTGATCTTCAGAGCAGGGATTGTCACCATGCCCAGCCCAGAGCCCTGCAAACGTCTGGCAAGAACACAGCGCTGAGACAGTCAGGGGTGGAGTCCAGTAGGGGCAGTAGCAGATGGACAGCAGATACAAGGTTGGGCATAGGCAGTGGTGTAGCTCAGGCAAGGACCTAGGCTGAGGATCTGGTCACAGGTGCAGTTCCCAAGAAAATGGAAGCTGTTGCCCCAGTGAAACTCCCTTCTCTTTCTGTCCCAGGGCTTTCCCAGTGGTGTGAGTCCAGGTTGCCCAGCCAGGCTCAGCAGCACTGGCTGGAGCAGGGGCAGCCTGTGCCCTAGGAGCTGGGAAGGATAGCAGAGCCATGGGCTGCACTCAGAGCCTGGCAGCATGGAAGCAGGGTGCCCTCCTTTCCAATATTCTTTAGAAAGATTAATCCATTGCCACACTTTGTGCTCTGTCCAGGTAGGAATAGTCTGGCTATGGATACAGGAATGCTCTTTGGGCGGCAGTCCTGTTGAGTGGTGTCTGTACCTGAAAGCTGGAGAGAAATGTCATCCCAGCTCAGGGCTACAAAGCCCAAAGAACTGCTGAGTAGCCAAGGAAACACAACTCTGGGAGATGAGCAGCATAAAGCCAAGACCAGCAGTCCCTGCAGACTGATGTGCTTTAAGGGTTTGTGGGAAGTGGAGCTGGGATTTTCAGGACTGCAAATCTTTACATCAGTGCTGTTTTCAAGCACCTCTGTCCAGGGCTGTGTGCTTCTAGGGAAGTGGCGACATTGTCTTGACACGGAATGATACAGAATTTACTCTGCTGAATTTCCTCCATTCTTCTGCGTCAGGGAATGACAGACAAACATACTGCCAGTTCCACAGTACTGGGTGGAAAGATGCAGATTGTTGCTTTAGGCTCTCAGCAAAGAACCATGAAAACTACAATGATTTGGACAGCTATCCAAGGCATATAGCTTAGAAATTACAAACATCTGTCAAAATATAAGCAAAATACAAACTTGTTGTATGAGAATTGTGTCTCTCAGACATAACCCACTGTTTGTAACTGAACACACAGACTATATTAAGGCTTCATGTTTCTTATTTAGTACAAAAAAAAAAAAAAAGAGTTACATTTATTAATGCAGGTGAAGTCTATAACCACATTTGTTTTTAATAGCAAATTAGTTCACTATTAGGTCTTGATAATATCTCAGGGCTGGCATAACTCTCTCCTCTGCCTTTTAAATGTTTGTTTTCAACTAAACATGGCTCACAGTGACTTAATAAGCAACAAGAATTGCTCTGGTTTGGCTGAAATATATGTTGTGGCCTCTGGTCTCCCTTCCAGCTATTGGAAGTTATGTGGAAGTGTCTTCTTTGGAAACTAATAGCATAATGCTATTATACTAATAATAGTATTAGTATTATTTTTGTGTTGGCCAATGCCCATAAGTTTTACTTCTCTGTTTTGACACAAATGAACAACTTATTCACTTAAGGCAATATTATACATGAAAGAGAAATCAGAGCATAAGTCTGCAATTCAGTTACATATTACACCTACACACATGTATTCATCAGACTCCAAAGATATCCAGGAAATTCTGAGATTTTTCTATCCTTAACAAATTCTTCACTACTCTGAGAAGCTTATTGTAGAGTACATTAACTCACTGAGAACATCCAGGCAGCCTGAGTCTTGGGCAAGTTCATATTGTCATGAGGTGAGATGGTAGCCTAAAGTGTCCCAGGTTTCTGAAAACGCTTGATATTTTTTTATGAAGTTGAAACCAAAGGGCAATTGCACTGAGCTCTAGATCACCACTGACAATAGGTAAGATCAGATACTTAGATCATATTCATATACAAACAATTAGACAACCCAGTCTCTCCTCTCCAAAACTCTGTGTTCTGCCTGCTTTCAAAATTAGCTTTGTCCCTTACTGTGGCCAAACAGTCCTTCAGCTGCTGATATTGCTCTCTTCTACTAACATCCCTGACAAACAGGGATGATCTTAATCAGGATAGCTACTATATATCACAATTTTGAATTTTGGTAGAGCAGCATGGAAAAATGTTTTCTACCCCTTGGAACACAGGAGGAACAAAATATTTTAAAAGTCTGTTGGATACTACTAGAAACAGCTCTCCTTTGCAGAAGTATGTAATTCTTCACAACCAGGATTTGTCTGTAGTCCTCCCTTAAAGAGAGGTTTACCTAAGAGAGCATGTTTTAAAAACCTTTTTTTTCAAGGTAATTCAAATAAACTCACAAACAAGCATTATTTGTGGCAGAATGAATTAAGTAATTTGAATGTAAAAATGTCTGTAGGCAGATTAAATGGCATGAATGAAAGCAAAATGACAGTGTACCCTTCTTAAAGACATAAACATTTGTGTTAGTTTTTGTATAAGGGATTTCAAGTTGAGAGCTGCCATAGCTGTTGAGCTGCTAATAATTTCTTCCTCTTGTTCCTCCTCCTCTTCTTTTGCTAGTTCCCCCCCATCTCTTCTTTGCATTTTGTTCTGCTTCTTTGGCTGCTGCTGTATTTCTCTCCATGCTTCTGACTCACTGGTAGAACAGATTGCTTGTAACATCTCTGTAGTAAATTAACCTTTGTGGCACCGTTTGCATAAGTTTGAAATTGATTTAGATCTTTACCCTTACTCATCAGCCTACAATGCTCAGCTGCCTTCCAATAGTTCTCTCAGCACTGGCTTCTGGTATTCATATTATATGCTCTGGGTTTTGCCTATTCAATTTTTTCTTCCTGATTAATAAAACCCAATATTTTACCGAGGTTGTAATCTTTATTTCTTTCCAGAAATCTGCCCAGTTTAAATCAAACAATCAGTAAATTACTTTTTCTTGTTACTGACTCCTTTCATTTTTTAACAGAAAAATCTGGGAATACTATATAGAGATGCAAGAGCAAAATTTATATATGAAAAATATTTTTCCTTGATATTTGAAATTTTCTGCTTATTAAAGAGCCCTGATCAAGAGAAACTGAACTTGAGATTTTCCTAATTTCTTCCCAGACACAAAACTTGGCTAAACAAGTGTGGCAATGCTGGCTCACACATGGCATTTCTCATGGCAAGGAGCTCTACTCAGACCATATTATACATTTTAAATGCCAGCACCTGCTTCTATCATTTTTTTTCTTGTAAGGCAAGATATATACTCCTGCTCCTTTTAACCACTGGGTGCCAACTAGTCTGAGTTTGTGATCCAGAAAGATTCTTTGATATAAACAGAAATACTGAGTAATATGGTAAGTCTGTGACTCTAGCAAAACAACAAAACAGAGCTTCCGACAGGTTATGAGAAAATGCTATCCAGACTTTGACCAACACTAAGATACTTAATCCCTTTGTGTATTACAATGGTCTCAAAAGTGTACTTCTTTAAGTTTATCTTTCTCCTTGATTTCTTAGTGTATTATCCTCGAATCCACTATACAAATGCCTACAGTTATAATGAAATCCTGGAAAACAGTGGAAGTGGTGTTGCCCAGAATGACTCCACAATGCTGAAGTTTTTAGATAAGTGTACACAACAAACTCTGAAATGAGTGCTATTGAATCACTTGGTTTCAATTTCCTATTCATGGGACAGCTTTTGTCCAAAAAACAAGATCTAAAACCAACTTTGATCTTCTTTGTGATTTCTCACCAATTCCCTTCTTTGTTTCTCTCCTCCCTGCTGGATACTCCTTGTATCTATTTAGGGAAATATTGAAGAGTCTGATTTTTCCAATGACAGCCTAAATAGTGGGCTGGAACTTACTTACATTATATTCTAGTCACTAAAAAGTGTGGATTTAGGCACCTCAAAAGTATCCATAAATTCAAATGAAGTTTTCTGAATACATTCAGCCAAACAGTGCTTTGTGAAAAGGGCCCAAACTCATAGAGCAGGGGATGTCCTCCTCTGCCTTTTCCTTCTCTCCACAAGTCTGTTGGTAGGGATCAATCTATTAAGTGCTATCTTGAATTAGGCTGTTAGCATTCAGATCTAGAATACTGTATGCAGTTGAAAATATACAAGGACTATATGATTCAATCCAGTGGAAGTATCTGGGCTAAGTCCTGCTTTGCTTACTGATCTTCTACATCTACTTCACAGAAAATGTTTAGATATTCACTGGGACAAGGAGAATGGTGATTAGTTTCTATGTAAATGTCTAAATACCTCATCTGCATCTGTTCTCTGCCTGAATTCCTTCCAGGTCCTCCAGTTAGCTACTGTAACCTGCTGGGACCACTGGGTCTCATGCATAGGACTAAAAGGCCAAAAAAAAGGATATCTCAAGGCTCTCAGTGTCCCTAATGTAGAATTTGGTTCCAGCAACATGGCTCCTGGGACACCAGATGTCTTCAAACAAATTCCTTTGTGGTTTTTCCTATATTCTTCTCTTTAGAATATTTAAAATTAACATCTATTCCAATTCAGAAAGTAGAGGTTTGTGGGGAGTTTTAATTATTTATGTAAGTAAGAACTGCAGGAAACCCCTCATTACGGCTCTTTTTTCCCTAGCACAAATGCTACTAGGACTCTATTTGAGGAAAAGTTACATTGCACTCTTAACCTATGTATTCTGTGATTTGTATAATTGATGACATAGTAAGTTGTACAGCTATCATTGTTGCAGCTAGAAATGAAGGGATGGGACTATTTTCAAGCTAAGAACGATTTATCGCTCAGATAAACATCAATCTCAGAGGCCATGAGATTTTAGAGGAGCAAGCATTTGGCCATAGCTCAAGAATAGTCACAAGCTTCTTCATTACAAGGCAATATATAATTTTCTAAACCAATAGACAATTGCTACAGAATTTATTTTACTTTTCTAACTTACCACCTTTACTTACTTCTGCTGCACTGTGGATACTTTTATCTAATGGGCTTCTAACTCACAGGCATACATATGCTTCTGTGGTAACTTCTAAACTCTCAGTTTATTCCAGACAACCACACCCTTTCATTATAAAGTCTTCACCATCTTTTTAGTACAGTTTCTCACTTACTTAAGGCATATTCTCACCAACAACTATAGAAATATGTTTATGATTTTTTTGCTTAATACCTGTGTATTTTATTTTTACATCAATCTAAGCTTCTTCTAAGGCTGCAGATCAAATTCTTCAATGTCTGTGGAAGTTTCTGTTTTTCTGATTCCCACATACAGAAATATCTATCTGTTCATTCATCTGAGGAGCCAAAAGTGACATGAAGACTTTGGAAATTGCCCTCCATTTCCAAAAGAAATATTTCTTTCTAATAGCAGAAACTATATGAAGACCTGGGGAGAGATTTCTTGCAAAACATAGCACTGCAGAGAAGCATTCATCATTTAAAATCCTGACTGACCTCCAAAAAATTCTCATTTTAAATATTTAGATTTAAGTTGATTAGCCTAGATTTAACTGGACAATAAATGCTTATATTGTCATCCAGGACAAAGCTTTCAGCTGGACATCTGTCACGAGAACTTCTCTGGTTGTAAGATATTGTTTGATCCTTCTGAAGATATGTTGCCAAACACTCATTATTGCTAAAATGTCAGCAACATTTGTGCCAAGTATGGGGAAAGTGAGGAATGTGGCCTTAAGACTGTAGTAATTTTTCTTCCCCCAAACAACTGTAAATGAACCAAAATTAATATTTTATTACAAACTGGAAAGCAATGACACTCTCCAACTTTTCTTAGCTTCAAAGGCGATTTATAACTATTCATTACACATGATGTTGTGCAATCTGCTCTGAATAAGAGAATGAACATTCTATTACATTAGAATTGCTATTAAGTGACCAGAATAACTTGTTTCATATTGTTTAGCCATAATTTGCTTGGTCTTGACTTCCTGTGTCTCCAAAATAACAATTGACTAGTGTTTGTATGAAAGAGAAATAGAAAAAATAAATTAACATTACAATTGAAGGGAATACTCAGATTGCAGAAAATACTTAGCTCTCTAAGTGCTTTTTAATTTGGCAGCTAAGATAATGATTAGCCTTAAAATTCTCACATTTTGGGAAAGAAGTGGCTTCAATATTCTGAATAAAATAAAATAAAAAATTAAAATTCCATTACCAGAAATCTCTATTGATCTCATGCTTTTCCTCATCTGGTCTGTTAGGAGTTAGCAAAAAATTAGAGTATGTGGTCTCACAGATAGAAGCAATTAAACATTATATATTACATGGTGACATTTTTTTTTCAGAGGGATTAGCTGACACATGATGCAAATAATATTCTCCCTGCTGGCTTTAAGATTCACTGAATTGACATGGTCACTAGTCTTGACTAAATATTAGAAATGGGACTTGAGTAAGTAGTAGGAAAATGCCACCATTTCATCTTCAGTTCTCCTATTAAACTTATTAATTGTAGTATAAAATTGAGTATTTTGTAATTAATATTCTATTCTGTGTTGTAATGGTGATATCATTGATTAACATTTCACTGTCTGTGAAATAAAATTTATGTCATAACCTAAGAGGCATCTTATAATGAATGAAGGAAACACTGATAATATAACCACAGATATATTTGTGATAATGTGTATGCATATTTATGCAAGTTCATAATAATATTAGTTTCAAGTGCATTATACAAACTACAACAAGGGCCAAACTATCGTAGAGGGGAGATCAAACTGATCCCAGAGGGGATGGCCTAACCATCCCAGAAATGGGAGGACAGACTGAAATGATCCCAGAATTGGGTCAGACAAAGCCTCATCTCAAAGATGATCCATGACTTGTAGTCTAGGGTCAGCCAGAATTATCCCTGGTGAGGGACCAAGATCTCACGGGAAGTTCATGTGGAGAGTTTGGGAAAGTAAATGCAGCATAGGAAGTTCGCAATGAGAGAAGCTCCATTTTAAATAAAAATTAAGTCATTTATATATGATAGAAATGTAAGAGAATGTAGAACACCACCATTTTGATTAGCCAGTAGGTGCTGTTGATTTTTACTTTTCACAAGAGTCAAAGAATGATGCTTTCTGTTCCTTCAGAACAATTTTTAGTTTTCCAAGCTTCTTCTCTTTACTTGCAGTTAGAACTGCTCATGGCAGTTATGAAATCTTACATTCTTGGGATGATTTCCCTTTTTTCCAGACTATTTTTCATCTTTTGGATGATAAGTTGCAATGACAGTTTATTGTTTTCTCACCTATTGATGGTGTATCTCATGATGTCATCAGTTTCTAGATACCCAGATGCACTTCAAAGATGCCACCCGCTATACTCCAGGATGCTTCTAGTTCATGGGTCTTCCCAGGCTCTCAGCTCCTAGGCTGTCAGGCATTTTATCTGCTGGCAATTCAGCAGGTGTCTTCTGTTTGGTAATTTTCCCCTTCTAACCAGGTCACATCACACCTCTGGCTGCTGGCATCAGTATGTCACTCCAAGTGGGAACAGGAAATAAAGCTCACTTAGTTGGGGCTTCTCTATTTGACAGATATGCTAGCAATATCCAAGTCTCATTTTCAGAGTGTGATGTGGGAAGCACAGAATGTTGCAAATGTAAGTTTATATTTTATAACACCTTGTTTGCTATAGCAAAACTAATTTTGCAGCCTCCTTTCAGGCTTCAATCTAACTAACTGAATATATACTATTGCAGATATGCTTAGTCCATATACAGCATGGTCTCCAATGTACTGTCACTATAACTCAAAGCAAAGCTTCTATGTTGCAATATAGGTATTATCCCTCTGCCAGTATCAACATTAGTTAGAAAATAATTGTATGTGTAGTTTCTTTTGCTCTTTGTTCAGCTGGACACTGAAGGAAGTTTAAGAGTCATGGGAACTTCCTTCCAGCTTCATTCCCCATGCAGAGCCTAGGAAAGTCTGATCCATGTTGGGGTCAGGTTTCTAGTATTTCAAAAATCTGCAGGAGACTGAAGATAATAGAGTAGGATTTCCTGTTCCAGTTGCAATAGATCCCTTGTTTGAAGCGTAAGTTCTCCTGGACCATAATTCAGAATATATATATATATATGTATATTCATTCTGCTTTTAGATAAAAAGCTAACCATCCACCATCCGGACAAAAACCCCACAATTGTATTATAACTGCTGTGAATGTCAGTAATGGCAAGTATCAGGTTTCAGACCTGCAAAGAAACTTTTACGTCTTTAAATATTCTGAATTCTGGAGGAAACATTAATTTAACCTGAATTGAATTTACTTTGCAAGGACAGCATATCTTGTTTGCTACTACCTACTGTTTGATTGCATGTCCACTGGAAAACTTTCAGTGTTCATTTTCATTTCAGTACATGGGTCTAATTTTTCATTAAGTATGAAACACTCTGTTCCAAGTGTTTGTGAAATAGTAAATTGTTCTACCAACTGGTGTCCATATCTTTGCATAAAAAACCATTAGTATGAGAGAAGCCAGTATTCTAGCTCACTAGATATTTTGGATTTGACACCTAATTTTCAAAATCGAGAAGCACTGATAGTGTTTCTCATATTGAAAAAAAAAAAGTGATTTTCACCTGTTACCAGCAATTGTAGCAGGGGAAATAAAAAAAAAAAATATATAATAATAATAAATAAGTAAACTCAACAAAATAAAGATGAAATACCACACAGACACTGTGCAGAAAAAGTGTAAAGTGGCTGGGGCTTTTCCCAGTGCTGGTCTCACTGCTTCTGCTTAGCCTATATGACTGCAGCTGCAGCTGAGATGCCCTCATCACTGGTGTCTCACAACTCCCATTTAGAGTCTTCCTCTGCACTTACTAATCTTACATTTTCATCTCAGCCAGTAGCTCAGCTTTGCCAACGGGCTCCTAACATAATTTCCAGTCTCATGAGAGATGCAAGCTTGGGCCCAGATCTGACTTAGGACAAAATTTTGCTTCAATCTTCATCTTCCTTGGCAAGGACTGTGACTGTTTTGATGAGTGTAGGATCCTGCTCAAAAGCCATGTTTTCAGCAAACAGGAGTGAGCCAAAAGAATGTGGGTGTTTACATTCTGGGGAGGAGAGATGGGGAGGAAGGGATCAGTCACTGAAGCTTACAGACACAGGTACTCTGATTCATAAGTCCAGGAGAACTCAGGAAATTCAGATGCATCAACTCCAGGTCATATTCAGGATCAACTAGTTGCTTCCCTAAGCAGTTCTACAGCTGAAACCATGTACCCTTTTCCTAGATACCATATGATCCAAACCCAGCCAGTGTCCAGCTTGGGACTGGAATTCATCTTATTGTATTGATCTTAATTTATCTCATCTTACGGATGATGTAAAAAATATGGCAGGTGAATCATCCTACAAATGTTCACTTCTGGGTGACTGTCTCAGATTTAGTCTTCTTCGATATAGACATAAACAATGAAAATTACTCATGATGGAACTGACCTTGAGGGTCTTTTCGATTCCCTAGACCTGGATGAAAATCAAGGATGTTAATAATTTTTTTTTTTTTAATTAGTCAAACAGAAAATCTATTG
This sequence comes from Vidua macroura, assembly GCF_024509145.1. Classification (NCBI taxonomy): domain Eukaryota; kingdom Metazoa; phylum Chordata; class Aves; order Passeriformes; family Viduidae; genus Vidua; species Vidua macroura. The sequence continues at coordinate 23,440,377 of NC_071572.1, forward strand.
TTTCAGTGAAGCACAGTGAATGATTGGCAAAAAGTGTGTAATTATCTGTCTGAATTTATACTTTAAACTCAAATTACAATGAATAGCAAGGAGCAGACACATAGGAGTCCAGGATATAACCATCACATTCTGAAAACGGCATATTCAGCAATTCCTCCAAAACCATCTGTGATTTGAGATGCAATTACACAGAAGAAAAGTTACACAGCTTCAGTAATATGGATTTCTTTGAAGAAACTTTCCACTACATGCAGTCCTTTTCTGAAGTATCACACAATACCCTTTTCACCCATTAGAGCCCCAAAATCCAGAACAGAGCTGAGACTTTTCAAAGACTGTGGGTAGACTCCAGCAAAAGCAAATGAGTATTTACCAAATATACTGGGATTTTTTTGTTTTTTTGTTTTTTAAAGGCTTAAAATCTACATCACAGTTATTTTTTCCCTTTTTAAATTGTAGTTCTAGAAAATTAGTGTTGAATGGTTTCTCTCATGTAACCTTGAGGTCTTGCTTGTGATCTACTGTTAATTAAAGTAGAACTGAACGGTTTCTGTTCACTAGATCTTTGCTTGGATCACAACTAAAAATTAATATTGTCATTTTGACCTGAACTGTTCACATCTCAGTGAACATCCACTTGGGCTTGATTGGCACTTGGAGCCTATGAGAAAGCTGGAGTTGCTAAACTGGTATGGACCAAAATACAGGCACACCAGTGTGAAGTTTTTGCACAGTGTGTAGTTGCATATTTATGGACTTCAGCCAGTACTAACAACTGTCTGTACTTTCAAAAATGCTACCTTCATGCACAGATTCTTATGACGTATTTGTTTATTTTACATAGATATTAACTCAAATTCTCTCAGTTTCATCTCAGCTGGTTCACAGTAGTTAATATTTTCATATCTCAGCTCTTTTCTAGTAATTAATTTGATTTTTTATTGGGAGTTTTGTTAATTTAATCTTCAGATTCAACCTCATATTCCTTTTATTATTAAAACTCCCCAAAACAAACCAACAAAAAACCCCAAACAGGTTGTATTTCTCTTTGGGAATGTAAAAGCAGAAAAGCAATGAGTTAATCCCATGACTCCTGCACAACAGGCAAGAAATATTTTTCTAACGTTATTGCAAGACAGTGGGAAGAAATTCTCAATATGCTAGCTTTCATGCTTAACCTCACTTGCACACACACACCTAGAGAGCCACAATCATGTATGTGTTTTTGTTGTAATTTCCATCCTGTTGTGATTATTCTCTAGAGACCAGCTCTAGAAAACCTTCTCTGTAGTAAAATGCTATTCATTTTAATGCTATGTAATTGTAGTAAAATGCCTTGATAATAATTTTAGTCTTATTTTATATAATTTTACCTATAATGTAATAGTATTATTTAAATAGAATCAGCTGTGCATTTCACAATGAAGTTTCAGTGTTTTGATCAGCTTCAAAGTTTTTAAGCTAAGAAGAATGATTATTTTTATTACTATTATAGCTGTTCCAGTGGAATATGCAAATCAGAAAAGTTAATAAAATCCTGTTTTCACATACTCAGAACTCCCTGAATTACTTACAATGCAACCTGAAGCTTCAATACTATGGTTATGTCCCAGTATGATTTTCTTGGAAATAGATGAAGGTTGAGGACCTCATCATATTATTTCCATTTCTTCTCCCCAAACAAATGTGACTAAAACCCAGACAATTCCATGAAGAGCAGAACTAATGAGGCCTGATTTCCTGTTGATTCTCCTTTTGTCTCTTGGGATTTGCCTAAAAGAAACATAGGTTGGAGAGCCAATCCTTTCTCCATTTATTTTATGTGCACTCTAAAAGCAAAGAAAAGGAAAAAAAAAAAAAGAAAAAAAAAAAGGAAAAAAAAAAAGAACCAAACTACATCATGTGTCATGGTTTAGCCCCAGTCGGCAAGTACCCAACTTGTAATGCCCAGGTCCAGCATTTTCCAATACATCCCAGTTAAACCCATCTCCTCCCCTGTCTTTTGATATACATATACACACCTATGGCCCTTAGTCTGTGGGCCATTCCTAAAAAAGTCCATTGAGTTGACTATATTTAATTAATTGGCTACTTTAATCCAAAATCAAATCCCCTTTAGGAATTCATTGGACTTCCCAATCCTCCCACATTGCCCAGCAAATGCACCCAGGTTCTTGAGCAAAACCAATCTCTCTAATAGTTTTGCCTTTGCCTGAGAGGAATAACTCAGCAAAGTTTCCCCAGCATATTTTTTTATGTGCACCATGGGATCTTTATTCCCTTCTGCAGTATGTAGAAGTTGTGATTGGGCAGGGCCAGACCGATCAGTACGTCCTGTGGTGTTGACTAACAACTGTGGCTTTTACAGAATGTGCATCCCATAATGCTGGGATTCTCTCTTGAATAACTTTTTAAAGGATATAGAGAATATTTACAACTGCTTCATGTGTAATGCAACATGGAGGTGAGCACAGTAAAAAGGAAGCAGGCTATTCCAAACAACCATAATGTTCTGTGTGGTATCAGGTCAATTATAAACAAGGGTATGTCTAAACTCTAGCCTTTATGCAAATCTTGGGTCTTTTGGCTTTAGCTTTCTCAGCTTGATTTCTATTATGCAGATGTACTGGCCTTTCACTTACCAGTCTATCTACTGAGAACAAGAGTCTTTAGGAGCAAATTCTGAAAGAAATTTCCTTTTTCCATGAGAAAAATTCTGTCTTTTACATGTGTTTTATCAGATAGTCAACTGTTGTAAATCTGTAATCACTACAGCTAAAATTAATTTCCATCTGAAATTAAGTTTCATCCACTTACTGAGAAATGGAAGGATAATCTCCTAGAGTAAAAATTATCTCAATATGCTGTGTCCATAAACATAAAAAATACTTTAAAGTGATTTATCCACAAATATCAAGAATAATGACATCAGTAGCATTTGATTTATTAGGTCAGTCTTTGAAAAATTTTAATTTGCCTCAGACAGACTTTATCAAACCTTATAATAAAAAGAACAAACAAGTCCTAGGAAATTGGTATATTGGAGACTAAAGGTCTATGAGCCAAGGTAATTTAGCATTGCCAAGAGAACACCAATAATTAAGAGAATAGAAATATCAACAGCATGAGAAAAACATTGGTCAATGAAGAGGCTCAGAATATATGAACTATATTAATGGAAGACAGAAAGAAAAAATCTGTAAAAATTAAAGTATCATTGTATATACATCTTCTGTCCAGCTGCAGTTAGTAATTCTGGGCTATTATTCTGGTGGGCTGATTTGCAGGACCTCACTAAGGTGCCAATGCTCATCTGACACCCACAATATTGTTGTGGGACACCACAATACCACTGTAGTCAAAGAATGATCCCAATATAGGACAACTGGTGTGTGCAAACAAAATTCACAGTGCATTTTCTATCAAGACCACTTTGTGCCTGAACAATGTTGCTGCAGTCAACATTAGAGAAGGGAGCAACTGTGTTTGCAGGATCAGAACCCTCAGTGATGTATTTATCCATTTCTCTTAATAAGCTCTGTAGTTTCCCTTCTGATTTTTTGTTGGTGGTTATTCACTTTTATTCACTTTTTTCACTTTTGTCAGGGTGGGAAGAAGAAAATGTTGGAGGTTTGCAGAAGACTGAGAGCATACTGATGACAGAGCTACACAGCAGACACACCAATAATGAGGTAGCTTTAGTCTTATGACCTTGGGGTCACTAAAAGCTGTTCAGCCCTTTCATCAGCAGTGCGGTGCACCATATGCTGATATAGGACAGCTGATCATCTACTCACCTGGTCCCAGCAGCAGCCCAAATTCCTGATCATTGTCAGGGTCTAGGGCTCTCACCACTGCCTTTGCTATACATGGCCTGTGGAATCAGTCCGTGCAGCTTCCTCTGCAAACCCTATAAAGAGGAGAATTTTCTCAACCCCATTACTGAGGCTCACTGCATTTCTGTCACTACAAAAAAGGCACATGCCAATTTTTCTTCCTAGGACAGGACATCATGATGCTATGCAGACTTCCCCCTCCACACCTCAGAGGCTGGGACTGCACCCACCACTGCCTGTGTCATCTGGGGTCTCTGCCTCCCAGCACAGCTCTGTAAGTCAGGCAGGCTGCCAGTGTGACATGGCCATATGGCCTCTGATCAAGGAGTAAGTTCCATTGCAGCTATACACTATTTTGCTGAGCAGCACAGACATCCCTTTAATATGGTATCTATCTGCCTCTGCTGCTAGCCAGATGTTGGGAGAAAACCAGAATGATTATCCCAGTGGGCTGATCTGTAGGACACCAGTGTGACTAAAGATGACACATGCTGTAGTATGAATAGAAAAGGAATGACCAAAAAAAACCTATATGAGGTCCCAGACAATTTAGATCAGAACTTTGCTTTGCTTTGATTTAGTAAACCTTATTAAAAAAAGGAAATATATATATATATACATATATATATATAGGAGTATCAAAGATCGCTTGAGAAAATTGTGTCTGTGTAAATTAGCAGTGAACTTCTAAAAAGTCAAATCCTATAATCAGTAGGATGCCAAATAAAAATTTCAGTAGGTAGTCAAGTAACAGGAAACAAGATAGCAGAATATGAATCAAACTGTAAATACAGTTATGACAGCAACTTTGAAGATCCTCCCTATCTTGAAAAATGCTAATGAAAGGAAGGAGATGGCTACAGACCTGGGAAGTTTTCATAATAAAATATATTGAAAACAAGGAAAGGACTTGGGGTTTCTTAGGGAAGATTGGTTATTTTCCTTAATTAGTCCATACTGTAAAAGTAAAAACAATTAGATCCACTAGAGAATATCATGAAAGAAAGGAAAACATTTAATCTGAGAGAAAAAGAAATGAAGACTCATTTTTTCTAAAAAATAACTTTTTCTCTCACAATAGCTTTAGAAAGAATTTTCCTACCTATATCTTACTTCAAGTCAGCTTTATGCTTCAGAAATCTAGCAGCTGAGTCAGTGGTAACTGGCAAAAGTTGCCTCCCTACACAAACTGGTAGAATATAATTTGAGCTGACTCAGAACTTACAGATGACATAATAGAGCAATTTTGTTTGTTTTTTTTTTTTTTTCATTATTGATATATTTGTGAAGAGTATTCATTTTTTATTGCAGGATATACTTGAGAGAGAGTGTTCAAAGAGAAGTACAAGTTCAAACGTGGATTGAAGAGTAAGCTTTTCATTTTAGAAATATTTGAAGGAAAAATATAATCTTGGCCTTTGTCTTGTATGATTTTACTTTTTTTGTAATGTTAGAAATAGCAAACAATTATTTAAAGGAGAGTAAAAATCATTATTTCATCATGAAAATTCCAAATTCCAACTTGGAAAACTAAAAAATGAAAATCTTGGAAATTAGATATATGAAATCAAAACAGAAACAAGATATCTATTTTTATATTATAAAAGAATAGAATTTTTTTACTACAATCATAAATAGCGCAACAAATTTATGTGCTATTTCAGACTCAAATATGGGAAACTAAAACTATGCTGGTACAGTTACGAATGCAGTGTTTGGTACAGCATTTTTGGTACATAGTATTGATACAGGGCAAATGAAACTGAAGTTATGAAGTTGTATATGCGAAAGAATAGAGCTGAATTTGTCAAAAATATTATACTGAAGTCTCTGTTCTTCCACCATGGCTTTAGTTTCTCTGTCTTAAATATTTCCTAAGATTTTCCTATTGTTTCTGCTTATTTTGCTTCTCTGTGGGTTTGCTCTTCTTCAGGGCCATCTGACCTCATTAAATACTGTTTCATAAATCACTTTCAAGAAGAAGAGGGTGACCTGTCTCTGATCTAGTTATTGTTGGCAATCTTTCAGAAAGCAGTAATCTATCCTTATTTTCAGAAATGGCATCACTACATTCAACTATCTAAATCTCCCCTTCCCTCCCTGCAAAGAAAACAAACATTGACAAGAATAAGAAATAAGGGATGAATTCCGTTCAAAATTGAAATTGAATTAAAGTAGGAAATACCAATTTATTTTTTTTAGGGAGCTGTTATTTACTAGGTACCTTATGCATAAAATGCTAGTTTGATGCATGCAAAAAGTAATAAAGTGCATGGTCTTTATCTGACAATTAAGGCAATACTGATCTAAGATTACAGCTCTAAGTGTCATACAGACCCTTGTGCAGACCCTGTGCTCACCTGTCTCACCAGTCTTGATTCAACACACATTTTTTAGCTTAAGGAAAATAGGAAATCATACCTTACTTGACCCGAGCAGGATAACAGCTGCTATCGTGGGTACAGATTGCTTGGCTGAGGCCCTAACCAGACAAAATGATGAAATCTGATCCAGCAAAGCTCTGGGGTAACATTTGTTTGCCAAAACTTGAGCAAAGGTAAGACAATACAGGGAGAGGTGTGAAGCATTCAAGTGTTTATATGAGCATGGGACTGTCTAGACACTTTAAAGCAATGGTATAATCAGCTCTAATTGCATCAAATTAAAATTGAAGTGAGTGGGTGAGAGGGGTTGTCAGGGCTTAGCAGCAAAACAGAAGTGAGGTTTAGTGGGACTGAATTGCTTGGCTGCTCCTGTGTAACACAGCAAAAAGCTAGGAACAGTCTACTCAGCTGCAGCTAAGTAAGACACTTCTTGAGGGCTTGGATAAAAATTGTAAACTTCTTTTTCCTTGTAGTAAAACCATTTCATATACAATTACCAAGTTATTGGAGATTCATCACCCCCAAATGGCTTTTAAAACAGGTGTGACAACGCATGCTGTAATTTATGGGAATAAGGTCAGACGAGAATACAGACAAGTCTACTGTCTGCTTCCACCAGCACACAGGACTGTGATGCCCCAGGGATTGGAAACAAATTCTATTAGTGTAGACACAGCAGCCAAAACATTAAAAATTAAGTTTCTTTTTTTTCCCTATCGATTTTACTTTTGCTTTAAAAAAGGATAAAAAGCTATGCTGGCAAAAGGACCTTTTCCTGGTAGAACTCCTAGGCCTCCTTCCAGCCTAGCTCCATCAGCAAAATATATCGCTTAACTAACAGACTGAAGTGAGCCAGTAAAATTTCTAAGTCTAGACCAGTACTTGGCATTCTATTCCAAATCCAGTGTTCATATTAAAATCCTAATTGGCCATGAACAAGTCATAATAATTATAAACATAATGTATCTAGACAGCATAAAACCCAGGCTTATTGCTTTGCATTTTGATATTATCTCAGTACAGCCAAGAAAAATGCCTGTGATACATCTTCGTTGTGAAAGCTACTTTGAAATTAGTTTCAAAATATGAATTGTAAGATGAAAGCTACTGGAATAGCCCCAAAGCCAAAAATCAGAACCTGATCAGTTTCTTGACCTATAACTCAAGAAATTTATGATAAAATTATTATAAGCCACTAGCAGAAAATGTGAATAGTTGGATGAATAGAAAGCAGATAATGGTTAGCTGTTTCATCACAAATCTCTGCAGAGCAGGGATTTCTGCCAGCAGCTGAGAGTTTTGCCCTTTAAGCATGTTTAACCTCATAGAGTGAAAATCTTTCCATGGTGTTTGAGATTTAGAGATTCAAAATCACTGTGCTCCTCCAGATGTGATCTTCCCTTCCCCACAGCCAACAAAGGCACCTGGTGAAAAGACTGGATCATTCTTCCTGATATAAATTCCCCAGAAAAGGTCTAGGGAAAATGGAAATTCTATAAGTTTATTTTATTCAAAGTTTCTACAATTTTTACTTTCCCTGTAGAATGGCAGAGATAAAGCATGAAGCCAAAAAGAAAACCAAAACAGATAACAATAAACAAGAGAAAAGGAATGAAAAAGATTAGCTTTTTTTTTTTTTTTCCAAATGGTTATAAAAATGAGGTCAGTTTTCTTTTAAAAATAAAAGAAAATTATTAAGAGACTATCTCCTAAAAATGAGAAATTATTAATGTGCTTCAAACCCAGTATTTTAACAAGGTTGTTTAAATCTGTCTCAGGTAAATGAGGCAACAAACATACCTTATATATGTTATATACCTGCACCAAAGAAAATTAAGCAAAATTTTTGAAACAGGAAATACTTAATAAGCAAAATATAATACTAAGAGAAAAAAAAAATTGAGCTGTTGCTCTAACCCATTTGCAGAAGGATTTAGGGAAGGATTTGGAAGGAAAGTAACCTATTCTGACATGCCTGTTAGAGGATGAATGTTAAGAGATAAGACTCCAACTATTTTTTCATCTTTTTCTCAAAAGGTCTCATTATTTTCAGTGAAAGGAATTGCAATTGTCTCTGTAAATAATTTTTAAAGCAGATATATTTTTGACTCAGAACAAGCTCAGAATCAACTTTTTCATGCTTACTAAGCTTAATCTGGCAAACATTGTGCACATTTTCTAAACTCAATATTCTCAGATAATAAATGCAAGTGTCATACTCACCCACTAGTGATATACCAGGAAAAAAGAAAAAGTGCTAATAAAGGCATATTAATCAGTTTTGGTGTTCCTCATGTTCTTTCTCTAAGAAAACATGTATCTTATATTGTTCTGGACATTTTTACATCACTTCCTTCACTGCTTTGAGCAATATTGGTAACTTAAACATCAGATTATTTCTTATAAACATCATGAGGGATTTTTCCTTTCAATTTGATAATACCCTTCTTAAAACACTTTTGGGGATTCTTTTTCTTTGCTAGCTTCTCCTGTCAAATATTTCAGATTCGTCAAAAGTTACAGTGTTAACCAGATGAAAATAACCATTAAATAAAAATAACTACAAAATAAAATGTGTCCAAAATATAATCTAGAAATCCCCAAGCCTTGATTCTGTTAGTTCTTTATTTTATTATTCTGAATTGGATGCCTTTCAAAATGTGAAATCTAATTCACAGAAAGGCTGGAACATGAAATAGTACATACACCTGAGAAACAACAGCAATATTTACAACTGAATAGAAACTACATAGCAGCTAATGTTTTGTGAAGCATTTCTACACTTTGTCCTTAAAAAGAACATAAAAATGATTTTTTAAAAAGTATCCATCTAGTTTAGATTTGATCCTTAAATCATTAACCAGAACAACTTCATTTGTTTTCTTTGCCTTTGTACACATATTCCTGTGTCCATGTATGATATATATAGGCTATATATATATACATATATATATACATATATATGCCATATAAATATAGGCAGTTATAAAAAGGTAAAAGATTCTTCTCTCCTGTGAGACATTTATGTTCTTTCCTAAAAGACAGGGTGCTGTAGGACTGTCCTAGGTAACCCAAAATGTTGGTGTAATCCACATCTATCTATGCTCAAATTGCTACCATCTCTTGAAGGCCCACTCCAACCACTCCAAAGATAAAAACCTTCCTTTTTTTTTTTTTTTTTTTTTTTTCAGAGATACACAAGTATCTATGAAGAAGGATCATTTTTCCCTTCACAAAGACAATGAGAACTCATCATTTTAAAACACGTGGTTAAATCCCACATCTCATCCAGTCCCAAATCTTCTGCCTGAGGCTTTGCTCATGTAACACAGGAGCTAAAATGAGCATTAATGTAACATATAGGTCAAAGTAAATAGTAGCATAAGAGGTTAGTAATTTAAATTCACTTTATAGGCAGTCCTTGTGGCAGTGAATGATGCAGATACAGGTTCACTAGAATCTAGACTGAGACAATGTAAAGTTTGCTGGAAGATCCACCAAGAAGTCAAATTGAAGCCATAAGGCCCTGCGGGAATTGAACTCATAGTGTGGTATAGGCACAGTTTAGCTGTGAAAGTTTCACACCAAGTTTTTGTTAGTGTTTCACATGCCGAAAGTTAGGCACAAGAGCTAACATCAGTGTCCAAAAATCCTATTGTAACTGTTCTTATTTTTAGAAGAAGAAGCGCACAGAGTTGCCAGCAACTGATACTGCAGTTTCCACAAGAAAAACAAATGGAGACCTAAGCCTGCTGAACTGATTGTCTGGGGATACACATGTTGAATGCACATTTTTAATGGCTTTAGAAAAATTGAGGGAGCAAATCCAACAAGTACCAGTGAAATAATCTGGACTCACAACTGTCCTAGTTTGTCTCCTATTCATTTGGCATTACCTCTATGCTTCCTTCTTTTCAATCTGCATTTTTTTTTCCCTGATTGTTTTCCCAGGGAGTGCCAGACTAGCAAGAAGCACATACTTGCAATACATTTGCATAATGTAACATGAATGCTTCCCTTTGTCAATGCCAGTGATTCAAGACAAGAGTCTCAAACCATATCTTGCCAGTCCCTGAGGTTCTTCAAACAAATTCTGAATTATGTGTTGTAAGATACCAAAAATATATACACATTATTTCTACGTTGTAAAGCAAAGCAAACAGCAAAGTGTGGATTTCTTTTTCCCCATGGGAAGAAGTGGTTGAAAAAGGATATTTTTTAGAAAAACAGTTCTTAAATTTAAGTAATTCATGGACCTCTGTCTTTAGCTCAGCACTCTTTCCATTGACATTTTCCAGTAAACATAAGTTCCTTGATTGATATGTGGTGGAAAACTTCATAACTTGCTAAGACTCAAGCACTTTCCCATGTTGACAGGCAGGTAATAAGTATAACCCTGACAAGGAGCAGGAGTGATGGCTGTCAGCAGGAAAGTTAAGAACCAGGAAAGTTGAAGGCTTAAGGGGAGGTATGTTAGGAAAAAAAAGAAAAGTTAAGTCAATCTTGTGACAGGTATAAAGCAAATGCATAAGAAAATGGGTCTCAGGGGAAACTGGAGTAAAACAAACTTTTCTGTGGAAAACTCATGGTGGTGTGGTTGTTTTTATAATAGTACACAGTACTCTGTGGTGTAGGAATAGTTTACCTGTGAAATTTGCACACCAAATTCTGTAGCACTTCACATGTTAGGCACAAGAGCCAACCATGAGTAATGCTATTATGTGATGTAGGCCTGACAGGCACTGACCACCCTTACGAGTCCTGTAAAGACACAGCCCCTGGGGGCTGAAGAACAAGAGAAAAGGGTGCTGCTTAAAGAGACTCGTGATGAAGTAGATTGCAGTTCACCATATAGTTTGATCATGATTGACTGCTTGAGATAGGATGAAGCGAAAAGAACCCTTTAAAGAAACTAAGCAGAAAAAAAATAAGTGAAATGGCAAAGCTAAAACACCTGCTGTAAATAACCTCAAAGGAGTTAGAAATGCAAAAGCTGGAATAATAACAGAGAGCAAACCACCCAGTCTGACTTGCTAGATAATTGAGTGGATTACTCAGCACAAAGGATAAAAAGACATTTTAGAACTTGAAGAGACTGGAAAGAGACACTTGACTGAAGCAGATGTCAACAGAAAAATGGCATGCTGGCAAACAGCCACAGAAAGATAGGAAAAAAACCCCAAACATAAAAGCAAAAAAAAAAAAAAAACAAACAAGAAAACCCCATTCTTTCTTCTACCCATTGAGATAACAGGGAGAGTGGCTGAGAAATGTTTCAGCTTTCTTCATGTAGTCCAGTTTTGTTCTTTATTCTCTCTTCTAATGGTATTATTCTGTGTACTCTTCACTAATTGCCCTGTACCTCTCAAAAAAGAACAGGTCATGAATTTTTGCAGATGCCTATATTTTGAAGGAGAGACCAAGAAGGGATACATTCTGTACAGGTGCCAAAGCCACGTTAGTGTTTGCTCATTCATGCAGCTTGAGAGAGACGGCAGGGCTCCACCACACACTTCATTTCTGAGTTGTGACAAAGAGGCAAACAGCTGCCTCTGCCCAGAAACTTCATGAGAGGACTTTCTCTCCCCCAAAATAGACTCCTTACTGGAAACTGCTGGTTCTAAAAGCAAACACAGAAAGCTGCTGGAATTAAGTTACGGGTGCTTTTGAAATGTTGTGTTTTTCAAATAATTTTTGCATGATATTTTATTGCTTTTTCTAATGTTTCCCAGCAAAGTTTTGTTTTAAGCAAAGGTTTTACATTGCTTATTATTTATGGTAATGACATGCTCAGTAGAAGATTTGTTTCAAAAATGGTTTAAAGGTCATGAAAAGTCTTTCCACAGAAAATTAAAAGATTCTTTTGCATCACTGACTGATTTTCTTTATTAAGGGTAAGTGCTAGCTGGCTTTCTGTACTTTCACTGAGATTCCTTAACCACACAGGGCTTTCCCCCCTCCCTAGCGAAGCTAGAAGACACAGCTCTTTAACAAATGACCTGGGATTTATGGATTTCAGGAAGATTATTGCACCCTGAGCTAGTTCCCAGTCCCTGGGAAAAATTCATTGTTGTGGAAATTTCTGGTGTTTTCTGTCTAGCCTATGGATTTCTTTCACAGCTTCTCTAGTGACAAATGCTTGTAATGAGAATAGTGCTGCTGAATTCATTCAGTTATCTATCAATTCCATACAGGTACATTTAGATATAAGAATCAGGGAAAATTTCATACAAGTGTATTCAGCAATTCAAGGTACTCTTTCTTGGTTTCCATGGAGAGGAAATGGGAATTTTGTACTATGTAGAGCTGTGGCATGCTTTAATAGGCTTCTGTTCTGGAATACTACTCCAGGAAAAATGGAGGTCACCTGTGTTATCCAAAGTATAATTATGGCCGTCACAAAGATACAAAGAATATGTGTCATTAATCAGAAATCCAAATTATATCTGCTAGTCTATATTCTGCAGTCTATGCAAGTCTATGCAAGAATGTTTACAAGTTAGTGTCACTATTTAATGGCAGAAGAAAAAAAAACATCTGCTTTTTATTAGAATTGAAAGATGCTACTTTTGACCACACTTCTAAGCTAAACTAGGGCCATCTAGGAGACTGTGGAAAATATTCTAACCTCCTGAAGAAGAAATTAGGGGGTTTTTTTCCAATCCCTTGTTATTGGCATACACCATACTGTTTGCGCTGCTCTCTGGAACATTCAGGTTTAGAAAGTTATGATTCACTTTAGCCCCAGTAGTTTTACATGTACTGTGGTGTGTTACAACATTTTGCAATGAGGAATTTCCCCCAGAGCTGCAGCCTTCCCTCCATCTCTCCCTCAAGAGTACAAATGACCCATGGGCCTTGCATTAGAGGTCAGACCACTTCTATATACCTTTTCCCATCTCTTATTTCAACATAACTTCTTTTAATTTTTGTAGTAAGCAGAAGAAAATTGTATTTATAAGTAACTGTATTTGTAACTCTCACTAACCAATAAAATTATGTAATTTGAATATTGCAAGCAAGTTTATCACCTCTCAAATAACCAGTCCCCATAAGGTTACTCTTTCCTAGACATCAGAAAGAAAAATTAATAACATGGTCAAGGGTTTCAAAGTAAATTTTACTTTTTGTAGGCTTAGAATCACAACCATGACCCCCAACTATCCCTTCTCATTACAGTGGTAGTCAGATAAATCCTGAGTATGAAGAGACAGAGAAAATATGTGCTCATTGCAAGTAACAACAGGAAGGCTGACTTGATCCCTCATAAGGTCAACATCCACTTCAAGCCAAAACAATTTTGCTTAAAATATCAGAAGCCAAAATATTGCTGAGATGAGATTTATATGTAATAACTGAGCCTTGAGCTGTCATCCCAAAACAAATACATCATTTTCCTCTCATCAAAGAGCAAAAATGTTTCCCAAGTGTTCAAACTACAAGGCTGTGGAAAGAAAAATTGCCAGATAAAATTGGTTCTCTAACTGCTTCTGTTTAGCATATCAATGTATGATATAACTTCAAAGACTACATTTAAATAAACTTCTATATGACTTCTGTTAAGTGTCAGGAGTGGATGGAGTAAAATGCAGCAGCTGGAGTTATACAATCTGTGCCTGAAGTCATCCTAACATAAGGGGTAGATTCTGAAAAGGGAAGCCACTCCTACAGCATCAGGTTGGCCATCTCTCTTTTGACTATCACAAATAGCAAGTTTCTGGTTGTTCTCTAACTTTTATGAGCCTACCAGAAGAGATAAATTGACTAAAACAGATTCAGATTGATATCCTTGCCAGTGTTCATTTTGTTTTAAAATCCCACAGAAATCTTTTCACACTATCTGATCACTGTCTGGGGAACACAATGGGCCTCAGTTTGTTAATGAAGCTTTACAAACGTTTCCTGCTATTTTTTTCTAACTGTTTTCTATGTAGTCTGTAATGTTGAAATTATGAGGATTAATGTCCTAGGTCAAGTCCTTTTAATGAAACTTGTTTTATTCCATGTATACACACTGGGATGAATGAAGATCTCTATTTTTACACTTGGAAAAAATCCCAATATGACAATTTAAACTATTTCTTTAATTCAATACATTAAAAGTCTCTGTCTACTAATAATTTTTATTTTTAATTATTTTATTCTACCATATATATATATATATATATATGTATATATATGCATCTATGTGTATATATATTTATATACCTATACCAGCTATATTATCTTAGCTGAACTGTACCTGACAACTGCCTAATCAGATTTTAAGAATTATTCAAATTAAACTAATTGACAAACATGGCCTTAGACAAGCAGCATAGTGAGGAAAACAGTGGAAAAATACTGACCTATGATACTTGGGGGAATCCTGCTGTAGGACTTTATTGTAATAATTTCTGAAAATATATTTTTCAGTTTTTCTCTTCTGCATCCTGGACTAAGAAATTTTCAGCTTCTCATTTCCTGAGTAATTCTTCATTCTCTCTTCCATCTAGTGAAAGGAGAGATAAATTCTCTGCTATTTCCCTTCCTAGAAGGAATGGGCATCTAACAGTTTTCTGATTCAACCTCAAAAACCTCACCCAGCTGGTAGCCTCATTTTTTTTCTATTTTGTCTCTTTTTTTTCCCTCCCTGTTATTCAAATGGCCTAGTTTAGCATCTCTCACTTCCAGTTACAGAAAACATTTATTTTCCTTACACTTTCATCCAGAGAAAAATAAGCAGCTCAGCAGCACCACTCAGGCACTGTGCTTTGGCATATTTCCATTTGCCACAGATTATAATGTCATTTTTTCTGTTTGCTTGTGACCACTGTTGGAATTTTTTGCTTATTTTTAGTAATGAACAGACTGTATCTCAAAGCTGTATCTTTAAAAATGGCTATTTATCTTTTTCTTCCTGCTGATCTCCATACTTGTGTCATTTTAATTCTCTTGAAAAACTGTGAAAACCAGAAATGATCTTCCAAAATGTTTCGCTATTAGATGTCTGATAATGAAAAATTTTAAAGTTAATAAGCACAATACTGAGATTTCCTTTTGAACAAAGACCGCCTGGAGAACAAAAGGGTTCCTGAATTGCTGCTTATATACCTTCCAGCAACTGGCATCACCCAGAAGAAGGGCTATTTGTGAGTTTGCTACATTTTCCTTAAGATTTAGTACCTTGTCTCATGCAAACCTATTAGAAACTACTGCAAACGACTCCATTCAGTTTAATTTGGTTTGGCTGCAAACACAATAATGTGTTTTGAAATCTGGCTAAATGATTATAAACATTGACTAATGATTAACAGCAGCACACTGAATCAGAGAGGTGTTTAATGATATACATCAGTTCCTGTTTTGCTCCTTCATTAATGATCCCCAAAAGGAAGGAATGAGCATGCAGATGACAGCAATTTACCCTAACTAGCATATGCAGAGGAATGATACAGAGGTGTACAAACAGAGCAGAAACACTGGCAGAGAATAAATACATGGGATACAATTTGTAAAGATGAAATTTTGGGATGAGAAGAAAAAGTCTATAATCCAATATATATATTTCCTCAATGGGAGGAAGAAATGTAAGGATTGGTAAAGCCAGAATAATAAAAGTGACTTCCAGGATGGCCTACTGAAGAAAGTGCATTATTTTTTAACAAATTGCACTAAGATAAGGACAATGAAAGAAACAGAGCCCTTTCAATCAGGCTCATCTAGAACAAATTTTGTCATGGTTTAGTTTTAAGGAGAGAAAAGCCTGCAAATTATTGAAAAGGTATATTGAGTTCACAAAGGAGTGGGAATAAATCTTATGGCAAGAGATAATTTTGATAGTCTCCTTCTTTCCAACTGATGGATGAAGAATTGAAGAAATTTACTTTCTTAGCCCTCTGAAGTATATAATGAAGTATTATACTTTTTCCCAGCTTGTTCCTACAGCTTTATTATATCCTATAGCTTATCTCCTTTATTCTCCTATGAAGGAGAATAAATACATAAATGGCTTTTTACCTACAGGGATATTTGGAAGGTGGAGCCTTTAAAAGTTTTTCCAAGTCAGATTTTTCTCCCCATTTTTACATTGCAATGTCAAAAAATCTCTCCTGAAGTGTGCTTTTATTTAGTACTACTTTTCTGTGCTATGAAAAGAACCATCAACAGGATAGGCTTCACATTTCTCATAAAATGTTTTGTAGCACAACTTTTTTCTGAAGAGCCCTGAATTTCTCTGGCAATTCACCTATGTCACTGACATACAGTTGCTTTTATTGGCTCAGTAGATTTTTTCATAAATAACAACCATACACAGGATTTTAATATAAAGCCAAAGTGACTGTTATGTACTTTTGTGCTCTTTGTTGCCTCTAAAAATCTGCACTTTATAAATTTGAGGGTTTTTTTATTTCTTTAACTGTCTTTAATCTTTCCAGTGATCTAAGCTTCCATATGTTGGTAACCATAGATGTAATTTTCCTATAGGTACTTTCTAATATTTGTTTAGGATGGAAAAAAACTAAATGTGACAAAATTATACCCTTAAAGAATTCTGTTCGATTTCTTTCAAAAACACTTGCATTTGAAAACAAAATTGTATGTTTTGAGGGAAATCCAGAAATGCAAAAAATAGTTGCAGAAAGTTCCCATAATGTGACAGAAAATTTTGGTTGTATAATTGAAATCCATAATGACAAAATAAATGAGTAGTGAAATTTTCTCTATTGCTATTAGGAAAAATTAGGAAATAGTGGTTGCAGCACCAAGCCTGCACGAGCTCAAAAAAGCATTTGGACAAGCTCTCAGGCTCATGATGTGGTTCTTGGAGCATCTTGTGCAGGGCCAGGAGCTGGACTCAATATTCCTGATGGGTCCCTTGCAACTCAGCATATTCTGTGATTCTATGATTCTATAATAAAAACATTTAAAATGCTAAAGCTGTGAAAGCAACATAATCTCTGTCGCATCTAAACTTGGCACTTTATTTCTCCGGGGACAAATTACCTGCTAGCATGAGCTGGCTCAGATCCACTGAGATTTGAATTGTCAAAGCCTGACCCTGCATTTCATACTTTCTCTCCCTTCACAGGAGCAAATGAACTCAATGAAAGGGGACTGGCACTTTGGTTAGAAATAGTTATGTTTGCCTATGTTATTTGTTTTTATTGTTTCTTCTGTTTATTCCAGATCCTGTGATTCAACCACACAGATTTAAGCATATTTTGCAGCATAGTGTCCACTGCACTCCCCACAGATGTGGCCAAAGTAAGGTGTAGTCAGGAACAAAGCACTCCTTTTTTTCCAGTGCCAAAGAAAAACATGGAAAATTAAATCACTTGTGGGTATGTGCCATAGCCTTTCCTCCAAAACCACTGCTAGTAGTTTTCTTGCTCTGCCTTTTGGGCTATATGCAATAATCAGCCACCTGTGGTTTAAATGAGCTTGTTTTCTGCTGCACTGGAACAGAACAAAGACAAGCTCTCACCGCCGCTTTAGCTGAGGGGCATTAACAGATGAGCCACAGCTGCAGGCATTGCAATTTCTGCATAACTTTGCCCAAACTGTATGGAGAATAGATATTTAGCTCCTTACTCACTTGGAGAGAGCAAGAAGACATGACAACAAGGGCCAGTGTCTGCAATTGTTTTATATATAGATAGGTAGGTAAGAGATATATACATAGCCCTTTGTGAGTAATGAGGAAATTACACTTTCATCATTTATTGTCCAAAACATTGTAATTCTACTTGCACAAGAGCTAGAAAAACATCTCTTTAAAACATCTTCCTCTCCTTTTGCTGTCAGCTTCCGCTTATCCAGACATATGAATCTATAGAAAAGCAATGGTCCTATTCAGACAAGAAGAGCTGGCAGCGACCTGACGCTGTCCTGTAATTAGAGGTGTTGTTTGCTCATTTCTTTCTGTTGCAGCACATCATGATAATAGGCATGATCTTTAAGTGACCCTTCATCACATCCTCCTCTGTTCCTTCCTTCACAGTTGGAAACTTAAGGTTCTTTTCTAGGCTTAGACTGGGTCTGGATCAAGTTTAACAATCTTATATTGACACAATCCTGTCAATCCTGGAACACTGCATGTACTGCTTGAGGAACTCCACATTTTAACCCCTTTCCTTAGGGATTCAGCTTCTTTCCAGCTTTAAATTCTCTGTGACATCTGGCTGTGAAAGTTTGTGGCCTAAAATGTACACATTAAAACTATTTCTGTGTGTACAATTCTATCTTAAACCATAACACTCAAAGCAGCTTCCAGGGACAAAGTTACAAGTGCAGAATATAGTTTCAGGTGGGAAATAATTCTAGAACAAAACATTAATCTGTTTCTTTTATCACATATTTAATATTTTTATTACTTCATATCACTGCTGTCATAAAGAAATAGAAGTCCTTGAAAAGCATACAGTGGTGTATGCTGTTAGGAAAATTTTTTTACATATTTAAAAATATGCTTCCAATGCCACTATCCTCTATCCAATGAAAGTTTTCACTTCCTGTTGCTGATTTTGCTTTGGTTTTTTTGCAGCCAGCTTGCTTTCTCTGGAAATATTTGCATGCTGTACATTTCCAGATACCTGATCTGAAACCTGATAACCAGTTACTATTGGTAACTACTACACTGAAATTTCAGATTTTAAAATTGTCACAGTGTTAATCTAATTGTTCTTATTTTAAACATGGGAAGATTAAGCAATTAAAATTAAGTTGATGAACTGTATCTTTTCACATTATTCTGATATTTACAGCAAAGAGATATGTAATTGGTGAGACTAACAAAGTCTTGCTTAATAAACTTTAACAGAGAAGTGCTCTTTCATAAACTCACAGCACATTTTTAAGAAAATAGCTCTTAGTTGCCAATGGAAAGTAAATCACCTTCATGTGAATCTTTTGTCAATGCACTGCTTGTAAAAGAACTTAATCTGTGCACGCTATTTTCTACAAAGTAGAAATGCCAAATACCCCAACTGGCCCAAGAGATATTTCTTCTTAAAAACATTCAGATGACAGACAGCTTGGAACCACTACTTCAGTTTAGTATAGAAAGACCTATTGTGGTAAATCACAAATCATAACAGTAATGGAGACACATCATAAATGAAGCTGTGGACAGACAGAGGAATTAGGATACCAAATTTTCCTGATTCTTTGTGCTTTTTCTACAACTCAATCAAAATTTATACAAGTGAATAGTTTTCTATTGTTTGTGATATTTCTTTCATGCAGAACCAACTAATGATGGGTATTTGTTATTTAAAAGACTCAACTTCTGTATGAGTGACACAGACACTGCACATTCCCAGAAACAGCATGATGGAGGAATCTGGGAAGAGAGAGAATCGTATATGCTGTATGTGTAAAGAAGAAAATCCCATTCTTCAGGATTAGTTATTTTACTCCTAGAGATGCATTTCACAAAATTCCTCCATCTGCTAGTGAATAACATTGTTTGCCTATGAAGTACTCTGCCACCAATCTGTATGAACAGCAGAAAATTATAAAAGATCATTATTGTTCCTCTAAGAGAAAAAAATGCTCTGCTCTGTGCTTGTACTTTCAGTTGGCAATGAATGCTTCCTGGAGCATGTCATATCCAGGTTATGCCTGAAAACCATTTTCTGAATCAGTGAAAAGTATCAGACTGGAAAAATTTCATTTTACTTAACTGGCTAGCACTGACTTAATTCTTACTCACTAGGAGTCCAATTTGCCTTGACGCAACATCTATTTCCAGTAAAAAGACCATCAGAATTGCTGCTGCCAAGAAATGAGGACTGAATTGCACAGTATTGTGTGAATTATCCTTCAGTTTACTTTGTAAGGTTTAGTGCAGTGTATCCTGCATTTTGACTATGTTAGCTGTATATAATTCTATGTTCTGAGTTTATATAGGACTCACTGGACTAAATTCACTGTTTTACACAGTTTGAACTACCTCATTTAACCAAGCAGTTAAGACCTGTCTTTGACCATTTTAGGCATGTGAAATCACCAAAAGCAGTCAAAGCATACAGGTAGATCTAGACCAGAATCTCCCTTCATACAGAGGTAATTTCAAAGGCAAGGCAATCCCATTATGGATAACAACCCAATATAAATAGTATATGAAGAGGCCAAAGAAAGAAACTGGAAACACAGCAGCACACAGTGATACCCTCCAGCAAAGATCATTCAAACAGGACCTGTACTTCCCTCTGCAAGTATTTGCCTCCTGCTTTTTAACACTAGCTAAATTAATGTAGACCTGATTTGGAATAACACAAGCAGAGGAATTAAATTACTTAAAATTAAGCTTTTTTTTTTTTTTTCCAGACAGAAGAAAAGAAACAGTGAAGTGCATGAAGTAAGTATGGGTCTTTGTAGTTTTCCCCACACCTGTCTTGTAACTTGAATTTCAACTGGCCAGTAACACTATGTAGAGACTGGACTAAATCTTTTAAAAATGATTCTGTGATATTTTCTCATAGAAAATAACAAAGAACTTGGATAGTGTGAAAAAAAAAAAGATTACTGGTATCAAAGTTGCTCACTGAAAAAAGATTTGTCCTATAGCTAAGTTTCTATTACTTTCTACAGTATAATTATTACAGATAATAGCAGAGAATGTCATTTGAGATGAAACTTCTGACTGAACCACTAAGTTTAGTGGAGTTAAAAATGAAGTCTGGATTTTATAAATAAAGTTTTAAGACAACACTGCTATTAGAAATTTCATGGGAAGCCAGAACAATCATGTTCTTGTGCCGCTTTTTTCTTTATGGGAATGGAATTCAGGGCATTGTCATCCTAGTAAAATTCACAGTGAAGAAAAAAGCATTTATCTTGTTGATTTTGTTTTTGAAAGATTTGCTTGGAAAGTTTTTATTATTTGCAGGCAGAATTAAGGTTCCCTTACATGGAAGATTTTTTTAACTCATTTTTGAGATGGGCAACTTTTTCTTTCTAACATCCAATTTGGGTTTTAATTCCCCTCAAACCAATATTCTCCTAGTTGGTCTACAAAAGTAGTTGGGTTTTTTCTAAGAAAGCCTGAAATACATCACACAAATTATTTTGGGTAGATGTTTTGTTCAACACTTCTCTGATCAGGCAAGAACTCTATGAAATGTTGTTGAGATTCTTATTGAACTATTCATAATGTTCTCCACTCTGTATCTCAGCATGTGAGGCATTGTTCATATTGCCTCAAATGCTGTCCACAGATGCAGCTTCAATACTGCACCCAGCTCTTACTTAGCCCAAGAGTTTTGTCATTCACAGGAAATACATCCTAACATTTCAACCCTGAAAGCAATGGGGAACCAAAAACATATCCAAAACACAGGTCTTTGAAGTAGAACAAAACAAACAGTAATATCAAACTGCATCTGAGAGCAGGAACAAAGGCATTAATTTAAAACAAAAGTGATCTTTTTATCCTTCCTGTTGTCTTTACAGTGCAGGTAAAATATGAGCTACGGCTCTCTTCGAATTCTACTGATATGGTATCTCGGATTGCCTTAAAGAGCTACCAACAGCTCACTCAGTCCCTTTGGGGATTTTCTAAGAGGATTCGTATAAAAGAATGTGTGGCAATTGCATGAAAGAGTGTGAAATCTAGAGATGCTGTAAAACCATTGATGCACTTGGGTAGTTTGGAAGCCCACCACAGTGACTGATGCATTTTAAACTACAAGTTTTAATTTCATTAATTAGGATTTCCTCCTGCAACTACTTACCAAAATATCTTTATAAGTAGCAAATTGATGACATTAAAGAGATAGCGTATTTAATCAAATTTACCAACAAACCCGAGAAGATAATCTGGCCTAGTGTTACAACTGAACCACAGAGGTTGTGTCTGAAAACAAAGCAAGGCACTTTTATTCACTGGGAATGCACTAAATGGCAAACTGTATTGTCAATAAAATAGAAATTTTTACAACTAAGTAAATTCCCTGTACATAAATTGTGTTCAGAAAAGTTATTTTTAAACCCAGAGATCATAGCAAATAGTCTTTGGAATTTCTGGCTCACTTCCATTAAAAAATCCATAGAGTTGAATTCAAGTTGGCTGCCAATGTCTTTCCTATGCAAATAATTGCAAATTGATTCCTACATGCATTTTTTAGTTTTTATTCTTACAGTTACATGACACTCTATTATATACTAGATGAAAGGGGATAAAACAGCATGGAAGGAACACCAAATAAATATGAAGTTATTAGCAGTGATTCCATGTGTTTAATTAATTTATTTATTATTAAATACAGCTTTAACTGTATTTTCTTAATAGAATATTTTCTTATTATTTTCATAATAGAACTGTGCACACATAAATACTAAGTACCACTTTTCCATTTGCAGAGGATCTTCTTATCCCAGTCTAACTGTACCAACAAATCTTATCCAAAACTAGACTTTTTAAAATTCTAGCAGCAAAGAACAATTTATCCAATAAAAATACTTGCTTTATTCTTTTCTCTTCCTAACAAGTGTGATACACATCACCAGCGACTTCCAAGGATATCATTATGAATGACATATAGATTCTTTTATGGAATTCTTTAAAATCACATCTAAGTAGCCAGAAAGATGAAAATGATCAAGAAATCCAAGTAATAAATTAGAGATTTTTTTTCTGATTATTTTAGCCATTATTTGGATATGTTAAAATGATTTAGGGTATAAAAACTTCAATTCTGCTTTGTTTGCTTCTACTTTGAATGTCAACAATGCTTTGAATGTCAGCAATGCTTTGAATCAATAGGGATTATTAATTTATGGTTTATATTAATATGAGGTGCTACTTTTTTGACACTCAGTATTAAGTGGCATATTCCAGGTTTCTTCATACTATAGAAAGAAAATATTAATAATAACATCTGAATAAAAATGCAGAATATTTAGTAAGCATGAAGAATTTTTATAAGTGTTCAGTAGGCCTAAGATGATTTTTTGAAAGCAGAATTCAACTCCTAAATGGCTTCTGAGTTCTCACTTTCTGGTCACATTAGAAGCAAACAGAAGACTTTGACTACTGATTATGAGTGTTGTATTACAATTTTTATTGGTGAAGGGCTCAATTCATAGCTGTCATAATGATATAAACTTCAGCTTGACTGTGTGCTAAGTGTAAAAAAACTGTAGAAGTTTTTTTAGAAGCTGTCAGGGTACAAAAAGCATGACAACAGGTGATAGTGAACCACTAATGTAAGCATGTTATTAAAAGTCTTCATGTCTATAAAATATATTTAAAAGATTAAATCTATTAAGGGCAATATATTGCCAATGTATGAGTTGTCTGATGCATCTCTGTGGTGATTTGGGAATTTAGTCATCTTTTTTATTTCCTTTTTCTGTTATCCTTAGTTTTTTTCTTATACCTAACTGCTTCAAATGTGATAGAAATCTGCTACACAGTAAGAGGCTATGCCTCTCTTTTCTTGCAATATTATTGATATTCTGAGTTTATGACACTGAATAAAATTTAGCTCCTCTCTAGATTCATAGAATTATGCAGGTTAGAAGGACCTCAGAAAGATCTTCCAATACTGTAAATAACTTTTGCAAGTTTACACTGGGAGTTTTTCTCTTAATGCACCTAAATGACCGTGTTTCAGCAAATTCAGATGAGATCGAATGAGCCAGGAAGTATTTTGTTTTTTCAAAACCTCAGGCATTATGTTTTGGTTTTGCAAGTACAAAACCACCCCATGTTTTGGTATTGAATTGTCAATCCAAAGGAAGCAATGAAAGAGTGGCAATTATTGCAGCAGAATTATGAGAATTATTTGTCTTGCTAGAGGCTGGGGGTCATTTGAATACAAAAGCTAAACTATCACTTATTTTTCTATGTTCCTAAAAAAAAGTTGGAGAGTCTTTTTGAATTCTCCAGTCTTTTAATTAAAAGATATTTTGTGGTTATTGTTATGGACAATACCTGACATAGAAGTTTCAGAAAAAATGAGTGACATTTGAACCAAACTCTGTCCAGACTCAAACTCCAAATATTTTACATTTTATAGAAGAATCATAGAACCATGAATCACAGAATACCAGGTTGGAAGGGACCTCAAGGATCATCTGGTGCAAACTTTGTTGGCCAAAGTATGATCCTGACAAGAATGTTCAGCACCCTGTCCATTTAAATCTTAAAAGTTTGCAGTGTTGGGGAGTCCACTGCTTCCTTAGGGAGATTATTCCAATGGCTGATTGTTCTCTTTGTGAAAAACTTTCCTTTCCCGTCTAATCAGAATCTACCCAGGAGTAACTTGTCATCATTGTCTTTGATCTTTTCGGAAAAGAAAGCCTCTACCTTCTTCACAGCTACATGTTAAATACTAATGGTGATAAAGGTCTCCCCTAAGCCTTCTTTTCTCGGGGCTGAACAAACCCAGTTATCTTAGTCTTTCCTCACATGGGAGGCTTTTCAATCCTTTGATCATCTTTTTGGCCCTCTTCTGGATCCTCTCCAACCTCTCCACATCTCTTTTGTATAGAAGTGGCCAAAACTGAACTCATGATTCCAAGCGTGGCCTAACAAGTGCTGAGCAGAGTGGGATAATGGCTCCTTTATCTGTGCTGGTGAAGCCCCCGTTGAGCCAACCCAGTGTCCTGTTGTCTTGCTTTGCCACAGCAGCATGTTGGTCACTCACATGGAGCCTGTTTTCCACTAAGAGACTTTTCACAGATATTCTTCCCAGCTGGGTAGATCCCAGCCTGTGCTGTTCACATGGATTATGTTTTCCCAGGTGCAGGACATTGACCTTGTCCTTGTTGAACTTCATAGCGTTCTTGTTAGCCCGTTCCTCCAGCCTGTCCAAGTCCTTCTGCGGGGAGGCTTTCCCTTCCAAAGTGTCAACTTCCCCACTCAGTTTGGTATCACTGGCAAACTTTCTCAGGGTACATTTGATCTCATCTTCCAGATCACTTATGAAGACATTGGACCCAATACTGACAACTGGGAGACACCACTTGTGACCTGTTGACAGTTTGAAATGGAACAATTTACTGCCACCGTCCATGTGCTGTCCATTGGCCAGTTCTCCACCCACTGCACAGACTACTTGTCTAGATCGTAAGGCAAAGAAAAATATCTTTTTTGTGCTGCTTAACCCAATGAAATTATCTTTTGGTAATTTATTCTGATAGAGTTTCAATAAATTCTTGTCTGGTTGGAATTAATGACAAACACAGCTGTGCGTTCTGGACCTCAAATATAAACTTGAGAAAGAGAAACACATTTTTTTTAAGGAACAATCTAATGGTAAATATTGAAGGGGCAAAAAGACTTCCACATTGTAACTAGTAATATTTCTGGAAAAATAGTTTTTTAAGTGTCAAGTGTATGAAAAGGCAGGAAAAGGTTCTAGGCATTTTTGAAAATGTGACCTGTTATATTTGGGAACAGACTCTTGAAATAATCTGTTTTCTGTTTTGCTGGTCTTGGTAATCATTTTCAAAAAGAAAATACTAATTCCACCTACAAACTTGAAGTTAATCAGCTGTCACCCTGCTGGGCATCACAAATGAAAGCATTTTCATAATGAGAAAACAGATCAAAACATGTTTCACATCTGCTGACTGCAAATACAAAGAAATCAGTCATTAGAGCTAACAGTCTTCTGTGTAAGAAATTTCTTGATGAGGGTAAATAAGCTTGAAAGTTCCCTATTCAAAGCTGAAGTGGTCAAAATAAGTGAGAAAAGAGTGGAAAGTTGCAATCTCTTCTTCCTCTGGGTGTGCCAGGATGTACGGAGCTGGCTGCTGATCTGGTAGCTGGCACAGCACAGGACACAACCTCTTTTCTTCTCCTAACCTTTATAGTAGCCAAAGCAGCCTACTCACAACGCAGAGGCAGCCTGGGGAATGTGTTCTGGCTTGGAGGCAAGAAAACACATCTCACACACCCCATTCCCATTCTTCTGTCTCCCATTCATGTGACTTCCCCATGTCTCTTTATTGGCCTCAACTTACTCCCCATGGAGGAAGGAAGGTAAGAACAGCTCTGCCATTTGAGTACCTCTCCTTTTGGAAGAGCTTTGTGTACCCACACAAAGGTACTGGCATGCCTCTTTCCAGTGTCTCAGTAACACACATAGATCTCTGGTGAATTTTGAAGAAGCCACATTCATAAATAATTTGGTTTCTCCCTGGCAAAGTTGACTGAACTGTAGGATTTCCTGCTTCCTCACCCAACAAATACAGACTGAATGTTATGTTTCTTTCTTAACTTAAAATTCCATAAGTACTTACACTAATTTACATCTGCCTGTGGGTTGAATCTGGGTGCTTCAGCTGCTGGCTAAAGATCCAAAGTGAACACCTCCTTTTTTGCAGCCCTGCTCCCTACTCTGAAGTTAATTCAGAGCCGACTGAAAGCAAACCACTGTCCTGCCAGTGCTATTTCAGTTTTAAGGGTGTCCAGGATTTAAACCTAGACTTGGATCCAAGCTTCCTAAATAGCTTCCATCCTTTTAATTGGCTAAATCATAACCTTGGATTCAGAAACCCTCAACAATTTCACATTATTCCAAAGGGATTTTACTGAAACATTACAAAACTAGCTTTTGGTGTATTTTGGCAGAGAGAATAAAGTGAAAATTCAGCCAGTGAATAATTTGTTGTGGGATAGAGAAAGCAGGATGCTGGCAGACAACTTCCTCAGAAATCTTGACATGTAAAATAAGATTTCTATTGCAACAGGTGTGTAGGGTGGAAAATTAGGTCAGACAAGATTTTCTCCTCTGTGTGCAATCACTGCTGACAGGCATATGTCTCCCAGAAGACCTAGGGAGCCAGATATTGCTCCACTATTGTTCTGAGTCTCAGGACTGCTACAGAATTAGCTATTGCCTCAACCACTTTTAGGTCATGGTTCACTTTTAGGCATTGTTCCAGTTTTTTATGGATATAACTGCACTTAAAACACCCATAAAAGATAGGAATTACAAAATAGTGGTTTCTGTGGAAAGCACTGCATGGAGCATATGATGACCTTATCTTGTTCTTCCCTTCTGTCTCAAGGTTTTATGTTCTTTCTTCATGTGGATTGCTGGGTTTGTAAAGAACATCCATACAACTTCCCAATACTTTATTTTTGGTTTAAGTTCATATGTTCAGTGACAAAGGCAATAGCTATTAGCTGAATATTTTCTTCCAGTTAATGAATACTTATTTGTTTTCCCATTTTTTTTATTTTGCATATTATTTCAAAGTCTTATGATGCAGTAACAACTATATTTAGCTCAGTTTTACTAGCTCTGTGCCTTCCCAATCTAATAGCTGACTTGCCAGCAGACCAAGGTGTTGTATTCCTCTGGGAAATGGTTTCCCCCCGACCCCAGAGACCCCTGTAGCTGTAACCATGTTAGTACAACCCTTCCTTCCTTTCTTGACCTAATTGGCTGAGAGCCAATTATCTTTTTCTGAGCAGGAGTCTAGATAATGTCGTGTTCCTTCCTTGTTCGAGCTCTTTCCCTCTTAGTGGCTGTGCGTTACTTTTCCTGGCCCCGGTCGGCTCCCAAGCGCCCGGCTTGGGTGCCTCAGCTTCTTGTCGGGGTCAGGAAAAGTAATGCACAGGCACTAGTGGTGCCTCACAATGGGCGCCATTAGTGGCTGTGCATTACTTTTCCTGGCCCCGGTCAGTTCCTGAGCGCCCAGCTTGGGCGCCTCAGCTTCTCATAGGGATTGGTGCTTGCTGCTACTTCCGGGCACTTCTGCAGCTGCACTCAGGGGTGGGCTGGCCGCATGTTGCTGTCGGCGCGAGGGCAGAAACGAAAAAGCAGGGAATTCGTCCAAATCCGTCTACATGGCGGCTGGATGCTTTATTGGCTGCGAGAACCACGATGGAGAAACCGCAGCCCGCTACCAACCTCGCTTGGACGAATCTGGCGGTGAGGCTGCGGGGGGAGCCGGATGATATAGGGGTAGGACAGGGAGAGCAGGAGCCTTTCCCACCCAATGAACACAGATGCCCCGGCGGTGATGTGTGCCACAGTGACCAACAGGAACACGGCGGGGGTGGACACAGGGCCTCGGGGCCAGTGGGATCACGGGAATGGGGTGACAGACACGGAAGCCTCAGGAGTTGGCAGGGAGTGGTTACAAGAGTGACAGGGGGAAACTCCAATGGCAGGCAGCCTGAAGCTAGCAACCGTGGGGGGGAGGGGAAGACATGGGGGATGCACAAGGGTACACAGAACCAGTAAACCAACAAAGATCAGAACCCCTAATCTGAACCCAAACCCAGGATGCAACACCTCTTTCCCCTGGAAACCTTCAAGAATAAACGTCTTGGACTACACTGGGGGTTAGAGCCTCTTTTGGAATCTTTTGCCTTGACCCTGAAATATTCCCCCAAAGCCTCTCTCAGATCTGGGCTAGTCTAGTAGCTCAGGGGGGTTGCGGGGGTAATTCTTTCACCAAGGAAAATCTAAAGATGAGAAGCTAAAAGGGGGAAAAAAGATCTGTATGTAGTTATCTGCTATATGGTATGGTTCTTACTGAACATATTTATTGTTTCTGTAATTCTACCTCAATCTCCATTATTAGTATGTAAACTAAATGCATCCCATAAGTACAAGAAAAAAAGCACAGAATCAAGACACAAAACAGCATATAAGCAATACCATGTAGGATTATCTTGCCTTATGGAAGCCTGTCACTCTGATCTATAAGGATTGGCTACAGACACTAGATTAGGCATATAATTTGAAATGTCTAAATCTAGGTGAAATTGAAATTCTACTTCAAAATGTAACTGAAGCTCTGATATACCTCTTCTTCAAAGCACAAGCTAAATGATCCATGGGGATACGCCTAGAGCTACTCAACAGGAAAAAATAGTTTAAAGTAAAGATGCATCCCCAGCTGCCGTGACTTCAGACAGTGAATTTGTCTCTTGAAGTGAGGTGTCTGACAGCATGAGGGTCAAGGGAGGGGGCTGGGAAGGAAGCTTGTTGGTACACTGCCTCAGTGCACCTTCAGGAAACCTGTGGGTGGTGCTTAACAATGAGGAGTAGCTCACCTGCCAAACACAGAGCTTCAGTCTAAGGATATTGACAAACTTGAGGCTTAGACCAATTTAAAACCCATGACGTTCAATATGGTGGAGCAGTAAGTTCTGTACCTGGGGCAGAAAGAGGACACATGTCAGTTGAGGCCCTGGTGGAAAATACATAGGGGTTTTAATGGATGCAAGGTTGAAAATAGGACCACAGTGAACTCCCACCACAAATAAGGAAAACTGAAACATCAGGAAGACCAGAATGTCATGGGAACTTATGACTGTCCTTTATTCAGTGCCAGTGGGGCTATGCTTGGCATAATCTGCCAAATTTTGGGCTCTCCCCAGTTTAGGACAGATGTAAAGAAACAGAGCAGGAGCTGGCAAAGATCTATCAAGATCATTCATACATGTATGAAGAAAATTTCATCCTCAGAGATCTTGGAGATTTCACCAGACCATAGCATGGCTGACTTGATCTGCTGCTGGCATTTGTCCTGTTCCACATGTGAGATTGCACTTGGTGTCCTACAGGACTCCCTTCCAACCAATGTGTCTCTAATGCCATGATACTGTGATTTTATTTGCCTATGAAGCAGGAGATCTGAACCTTAGGTGCTTGCTGGTCTCAGGGTATTTGAGAATGTAACTCCCAAATTGTTTTTAAGTAAGTGCTGTTAGCTGCTTTCCAAACATCCCACTGGATCTTGGTCAACATTCAAGGAAAACAGAGAAAGGAAGAGAGGGAAAAATAGAGAGAGTGGCAGAGCAAAACAACACCAAAGTCAAACTCCTGTCCTGTGTTTTCACTTCCTAGAATCATGGCATGAAAAGCAAACAGAACCTGGAAGAGGAATTTAAAGCAGCTGATACCCTGTCCCATTTCAGCTTGGACTATTCTTCAAAGTGAGCAGTATTAGTCACTGCCTGACACTTTCATGACTAAACTCCAATATAAGCATAATTTAAGGAGTATGAAAATACCCTGAAGTTTCTAGTCAATGGGCAATTAAGGGTGAAAAACCTTAATGGTTGCTGATAGATAAATCAGCAGTGGAAAGAATGGAATATCCTATTGAAAGAGGAAGATGTAATTTAAATTTGTATTTGTAAGGATGGTGAAGATTAAAAAGGGGGAGGGGTTGTGACAGATGAGAAAGAATAATGAGCAGAGAAAGCTGGAGTGAAAGAGGCAAAAAATTGTTACTAAAACTGAAGAATAAGTTTAAGATTAAAAAAAGACTTAAGTCTTCTGTGTCATTATCTGGAAATGTAGAACAGAGTGACACTAAGAAAATAGAAAAGTGAGGAGATCTCCCTAGATTGGGACAGATTCTTTAAATGATAATTCAGTGTTCTTTGTAGAAACAGAGGAGAGCTCAAAATACTTTCTATAATGGAGTCTAAAGGCAGTGAGGCATGAAGAACCTCAGATATCATCTTGCCAAGAAGAAATGCTTGACTGAAGAATGGCAGAGTAAATTAAAGTCCTGTAATTCTACATGGTAATGAGATTTTTTTACAAAGGTGTACAGAAACACAAAAACAGAAGCAAAGAGAATATTTTTCAAAATGAGCCAGCAATGGAGATTAGTGAGACAGACAGTGGAAAAGAAGAGATGGGCAGGCAGACCTGAAGGCATGCCAAGAATACAGTTTAAAAAAAAAGGCCCAAAACCGTCTGACAAGATCAATAGGAGAAAGAACAAGGAGCAGAAGACAAGAGAGGAGCAGAAGAGGCATTTAAATCCTGGGGAGTGCTCAAACACTTCCTGAATATTATTCCAGACCAATGACCTGAAGGTGAGTTCATTTCCCTGCTCTGTCAGTCTTTAACTGTTTTGCTAAACCTGCCTGGGCAGAGATCCACTTTATTCTAATTGAGGTACTGGGATGAAAATGAAGTGGTACAGGGACAGAAGACAGCCCTATAAAAGTACCTGCTTCTGTAATCTAAATTGATAAAAGAGGTCTAGGATTTGAAATAGTGACTTACAATATGTCTAAAGATAAGACATTGCTGCAACTACAGCATTCAGTAAATGTTTCCAAAATATATATTAATTATCTAACTCTGGAACTGCAAGTCTAGTTCTAACCCTAGAACTCTGTGTTACCATCAAACTCAAGTATAAAGCTAAGTATCATGTAAATTTACCTGTGCTGCCTCCACCCATGCCAACTCTTTAGAGCAACTCAATGGTGCCTCTACTTTACAAGTATCATAGTGATGTGCTAACCAATAGCTTTAGAGGAAATATAGTCAGTATTCTGTCACTAATTCCTAATAACTAATCCCTAATCATTAATAAGCCATACTGTAAAAGCATGAAATTAAAATTAATGAAAAAGAAAGAAGTTACAGAGGTGTTAAAAGATTTTTTTTTAATATATTAGTTATAACTTAATCACTGGCTATAAAATCAAAACTCTGGAGCTGGACAAAACTCCCAACTTTCTGTCCAAGTGCAGAGCCAGCATTCCAGACCCAAGCATTGCACATATTTATCTCACCACATTCCACCAAAAAGTGGAATCCAGTCACTTTACCGAAAATCTTAATTTCAAGTGAAATACATGTGTGTTTTTAAATATTAAATTTTAACTGTTCACAACCACAAATTCCCAGATGGTAAGCAGTAAGCAGTTGCAAATAGAAAAGGGAAACCTTGCAAAGCATGGAAAAAATGCTCACTGGCAGAGCTAAAAAATTATAGGAACTGGCTTGCCTTTGCTATACTTTTTCCAAGATGTAAAAAGAAGCCGACAGATGGCTGCTTGCCATTCGTCATAACCCATTTCAAATATGTCTCCTTGTTACCTTTTTTCATACACTTTTCCTATCCCTCTTTTCCTTCTTATCTTCAATAAAAATCTCTACTTCTTCTCAGGAACCATTATTGCAGAAAGGTTTTCCAGGTTTTAGTATGTCATTGGAATACTGTAAGATTTGCCCTAGTGTAGGGGTCTCTCACAGCTTTGTAGCACATGGTGATAAAAACAGGACAGAATTTGCCCCTTAGATTCATTTGGTTTTACTGCTCTGAACCATGAGTGTTACAGATACTACAACTTAGATTATTGGAAACCAGCTCTCTGGCATTTGTCTTCAATTTATATTCATTTTTGTCATTCAAAGTTTTGACATAGGAATCTTAGAATGTCTTGATGAATATTAACTAATTTATAAATGAGTTAACCTATTCAGGTGCCTAAACAGGGAAGTATAGAAGCATCTGAGATACTATAAAATATTCTTCACCCAGCCTCCAGATGAATTTCCAAAAAGATACAGGTCTTTTCTGTCTCCTATGACATACATGCTGGGCTCTTTGGGGTGTCTGAGGTACCCTAAGGAATCTCAGGTGATACAAGATATTTATGGTTTGGTACATGAACTGTGCCCTGATCACAGCCCCACTGAGCTTTCCTAAGTTGATCAGGAATCAGTGATTTTCACCTTCCAGTTGCAAAGCTATAATGACTATAAACAGTGAGAATAAAATAAAGTTTTCCATTGATGTGGTTTTAATTCATATTAATATTACAATTATTAGCTGTCTGAGATTTTTTTATAATTCTAATATGCTTCCTTTACCCCTTCTTTATTCTTCTATGAAACAATAGTTTTCTGAGCTCTTAAAGAATACAATTCTCTTGTTTTAAAAAGAACCAAATCAGTTAAACCTATGCATAAATTGTGTCTGGGCCAATCACCTACAATCCAACAATGCAGAGATCCAAAGATGAAAAGCAAAGTTACTATATGCAAAAGACTTCACAAAATTACGTACAGGAACTTTTTAATAAGTACATTATTCTGTGGAAACACTTTAAGTTCATTCCAGCCCTTATAGCAAATGGATTGAATTCTGCATATACCGTTGTACAAACAGGATAAAGCTCCCTTTTCTCACCCTGTAGGGCAAAGGATATTGGATCTTAAGACCACAGTATATCTGTTCATAGGAAACTTATTACAAGTCCTGGGTCTGGTCCAGACATACAGATATTTTAAGGAAACCATTCATTTGGAGAGAAAAGAAGGAATGATATCCGTCTCAGATTGAAGTTTGAGGTTCTGATTTTTTTAGATTTTGTTGTTTTTCTAATGAATAGCAGCTGTTCAAATGTGCTCAGAAGGTAGAACGCTGAATAAGCTCCAGTGCATGGGATTATTGGGCAAGGATCCGGGGACAAGGTCAAAGGGGAGATATAAATAAATATTTATATAAGAGCTCCCATTGTTGTCCGTAAGGGATGATAGCTCAGCAAATCTAAAAATCAGCAAAGCTTTATTTAGGTGTCTGGATATGAATATGAGAGACGGTACACAGTCCAGATATAAACTATGCTATGCAGTTGGAAAAAGTAATATGACTGTGTTAATCTGACTTCTTACATAGGCTATTGGTTCCTGAAGACAATACTTCTGATTGTATGACACTGTTTTTTTAGATACATCCTTCATTTTAGAATGGGAAAACAGTACATGGAATGTACTGTACAGATGTACTGTACACATGTAAAGGTATATGTGTTTCCAAAGTTTACTTTTTTTTCTGAAAATCCATTTTAAAAATATTGATTCAGTGCAATTAAGACCTTTTTTCTAATATTAATGTTGGTCTTCTAAGGCACAGGTTACAGCAACCTACCTTTTTGTTAATGCTGAGAGGAGTTATCAATTGCTGAGAAAATACTGCAGACTGGCTAAAGCTATTTCACTAAGTCTTACTGCTTTAACATTAGTGCACTCTCTACAGGTTTAATCCAAATTTCTCATGCAGCCATCTTTGCTGCTACTTACTCACTTCTGTATACATACTTTAGTACCCTCTACTGGTCTTAAATTTACTGTGGTGTTCAGCTAGTCTGAGGAGGTAAAGGCAAACCCCTAACAGACATCTGAATGATGAATACTTTCCCTTCTTCTGTTTTGATCAGGAGGTCATGATCTCTGCTCCAGTTAAAGGCACGACATTACTCGGTAATGTGGGGTGGTTTCTATCTGTCCTACAGTTCATTAAAATTGTGCATAAAAGCACGGATAGTGGAATCAACAATAAACCAGCACTGCTGGAAAAGACATAAAATATTGCACAGCTAATCACAGAGAAAATATGGCCCCTATAACAGTTCTTTGTTCTCTACATTCTTGCTGTCATCTGTTGCACTGTTTTCAAGAATGTCAGATGTGAATTGATTGGCAACATCTTTGCTTGAGGGGAGCAAAGCTATTTAATGTATAGGGTTTTAAAAATTCTATAGCAGTCTATGAAATGCCCTGGAAATGTGTAAATTCAAATTTAGTTCTAGGATGAAGAAAAAAGAACAGTAACAAAAATGGTCCACAAGGAAAATATGGCTAAAAGGAGCACCATGGACAAGAAAGCACTGAATTTCTCAAAAGGCAGACAAGTAATTGTCCACATAAGGAGTCTCATGAGCCACTTTGTACAGTTTGGCAAAGTTATAGCAAATAATGCAATCACCAGATTCTACCAAAAAGCCCCACATTTTTCAATACATCAAATGACAATTTTGATCTTAAAGGCTCCTAACACAAATATTCCCAAAAGGTTTCTAAGTAAGTGGCATGAACTCAGGCATGAACATTAACCAATAAATAAAGCTATTTTAAACTACAGTTTCCAGAAAATGGAAAAAGGAGATAATTCTTATCCTGAGACTTTGAAACATCCATGCCAATATTTCCAGTTTAGCCACTGAATAGGATGCTGGACTTCAGTAATATTTAATATAGCTTGATATTGTGCACAGATCCTACAGTTCCCCACGGCTGAGATCCTCTAAAAATAATAAGTTCTGCTTTAACAATGGCACACGCTGATGAACTTTTGAAGCAAGAGGTTGATAGGGCTTTCCAGTGCTAGAGGATTCTTGGAACCCATAACTAGAGCTGCATCACCAGATACTGTCACCACCAGGTTCAGCTGAACCTAGTAAAGCATGAGCACTAAAAAAACTGCTGTAGGTGGAGGGAGAGCTACACTGCATGTTTCATTTGGATTCTTTTTCTCTCTCTTATTTGTTTGGTGTTTATAGACTGTTACTTTGCATGAAAGAAATACATCCAGAAACTTTTTTGGTTTGGGTTATTTTTACTGAGCAAATGTTCTATATAATACTAAAGCCCTTAAAGAGATTTTGTTTTTCTATTATGCTTAAGCTTGGTTACCCATGGACTTTCTCTCCCTTTGGTTTCATGCTTGGCCTTGTTACAAAGGATCACAAATTTTATGCACACCAAGGAAACCTTTGAACAGTAACAATAAATTAAGAGACTGGACGACTTATTCTGAATGCTTGTTTTTTCAATTGTAAAATGAGAAGAATGATCTTTCCAAGGGAAAAAATTAAAAAAGAAAATACTTTCTTTTTCTCTTGAAAAATGCTAAATTATTTCTAGCAACTTTTCTTATCTGACTAAGTGGAAATTACCTTAACTGATTTCCTCAACCTGATTCTCTGAGAAAGATCTAAATAATTTCTAAGATCTAAATAATTCCCATCTGCATGTCCATCTGAATGTGCCCCATCATTCTCTTTATTTCCCCTGTCCCCTTATCCAGTAACCTATTAAATTCTTAAGCCATTAAAGAATATGTTAGAGGGAGGTGAATTATCCAAACTCCAGTACGTTCTCCTATTGCCATGAAAATAAGAGGGTAAGAAGATTAGAGTTCCCTGTGTGCCCCTTGAAGGAAAAGGGAAGGAACATTAAAGAGGTAGTGGCTGGTAGGCCAGTCAGTAACATGCATCTCTAAACTACTGACTTGGCACACTACTTCTTGCTCAGCTAGAGAGCAATAAAATGTGCTTAGGGGTTATGGTACTAAGCTGAAAATACTGTGATTGCTTGGATCACATGAGGAAGCGAAGTATTGTGTTTTAAGCAGCAGGAAATGTAGGGAGAAGGGCTGTAAGAGGAGACTGGTTTGCTTAGTTCTGCTTCTCAGTGAGCCATTAGAGGATACTTTTAGTTGTTTGTAGTTTTATTTTTTTTTTAATTAGCCTGATTGCATCACATTTCTTTTCAAGCATGAATTAAAGATTATGAATATTTCATTTTCTATTTTATTTCCAGATTTGCCTGTTTGG
The DNA here is from genome assembly GCF_024509145.1 of Vidua macroura. Taxonomy (NCBI): domain Eukaryota; kingdom Metazoa; phylum Chordata; class Aves; order Passeriformes; family Viduidae; genus Vidua; species Vidua macroura. The sequence continues at coordinate 23,476,712 of NC_071572.1, forward strand.
ATTGCACCTTAGACTAGCGGGTAAGGTATGTTATAAGGACAAACCAATTCATGTAAGAGGAAGAAACACCCTTTTCCCAGTTCTTTCTGAATAATCAGATACAGAAATCATAGAATCATTGAATGGTTTTGCTTGGAAGAAGCCTTAAAGATCACCAACTCTCCTGCTATAGGCAAGGACACCTTTCACTACACCAGTTTGCTCAAAGCCCCATCCAATCTGGCCTTGAGCATTTCCAGGGACAAGGAATCCCCAGCTGTTCTAGGCAATCTGTTCCAGGGTCTCATTACCCTCACAGAAATGAATTTCTCTCCAATATCTAATCTAATCCTACTCTTTTGTTTTAAAGCCATTACCCCTTGTCCTATCTCTATATGACCTTGTGAAATGTCCCTCTCCAGCTTTCTTATGGGCCTCCTTTAGGCACTGGAAGGCTGCTGTAAGGTCATCCTAGAGTCTTCTCCAGGCTGAGAATCCAACTCTCTCAGCCTGTCTTGATAGGAGAGGTGATCCAGGTGCTCCAGGCCTCAGATCATCTTCAACCTTTCTTACACGGAATAGAAGGGACACTCTTCCAGAAGTAAAGAATAGGGAAAATAAAGCTAGAGAATAAAGCTTGGGACAGAATTTCATTCAACCCACTGTACAAATCTAAGCCAAATTTAAAATATCTTTTAAACTATTATTTTAAAAGATATGTTTGTTGAATTAGTCTCAAATCTTTTGATGACAAGTATCCAGTTCCACAGTCTTTCCTACTGTATATATTACTTAATTCAGGAAAGAAGAACTGACTCTTCTTCAATACCTTCATATGGTTTATAAATAAAAACTTTTGCATTTTGGGTTCATCCCAAGTCTAATGTGGGATATTTAATACCTTCTTCTATGCTTCTACTAAAACAAAATAAAAACAGAACCAAGACAAACAGAGAGATAAATGGACAGATAAATGGCAAATGTTTTAGTTCAGATAAAAGTACAAAATAATAGATAAAAGAAAAGAGGACAAGGACATAAATTAAACTACCATCTGCTAGAAATAACTTCTGGGAATATAGCCGTCAAGTCCTTTAAATTCTAAACAGTACTACAATTGTGGGCATTTTTCTGCCTACATTGTGTGTCTACAACTCCCTGTGTGTTTCACAAACACATAAGAAAATTTTAATCTTAATTAAATCAAGAGAGCAAAATGAAAATCAAGTTCCAACTATGAATTCTGGGAAACAACTTGAGATAGAGATCATGCAGGGATGATTCATTTGACAAGTTATCTAATTTAAGTAAATATTCCTGGGTTGCAAAAGTAATTTTAAAGAAAATGCAGAGTTGATAGTTACAGTTGCCCTAGGGAAAATATATATGAGTGATATTGTCTTCATACTCCTACTCAGTCTACCCTTTGTGAAAATATTTTTATTGCCTGTTTTTCAGTCTTGGTTCACATGATATATTTTTACTGTATTTTGTTGAAAATAATGTATTTTACAAAATATGTGGAACATATACACTTTAATTCACAAATATATACATATATGTGTAGATATTTTTACACAGAGATATAAAGAAGAAAAAGAGTGAATATGTGTTACGAAAGCAAAGACAATCAGCTTCCCTGGCTGATTGTTGTTGTTTCATTGGAATGGAAACAGCAGAAACATATTTTATCCTGAGGTCTGAAAAAAGTCTTCCTCCAGTTATTAATGTCTCAGCTGACTGTTTTCTGTGAATGAATGAATGAATGAATGAATGAATGAATGAATGAATGCCTAAACCGGGCAGAACCATAGGAAATTTAAACAGCTATTATAAACTGTCATGTGTAAAAATAGTTGAGATTATACATGGGTGGAAGATTCAACTTGACTACTATATCATAATTGACGCCCATCTTAACGCATCCACTTGGTAATGATTTTGTTTCTTATCAAATGTTTATATTTTATTTACTGCCCATCCCTTTTCCCTGTCTCCCACGAGAGCCATATCAAGTTTCAGGTGCTGAAACAGTTTCAGAAATTGCAGAAACTGTCCACATATAAAAAATGTGACAGAACTGTGACCTCTGAGAAAGAGAATTTATTTATGCTGATATTTAGCTTTTTTCAATCCCTTATTTCCCTTTTCATTCTCTGGAAATGATACTTTACAAATTTTAGATTGAGTCATCAATTTCAGCATCTGTATAAGAAACAAAGGATCTTTCAATCCAGCACTTGTAATAGAATCACAGAATTAATGAATTTGTAAGTGAACAACATATAATGCAAATAAACCTAAAAAGCATTTTTGTTAGGCTTATTTTTTCTATGCTGGTTCTGGCTAGTCAAAAAAAAGCTTAGATAGAAAACACTGTGCTATTGTTTCTATGATAGAAACTCTATTATTTTCAGAAGTTTATAACAGAATTATAATAAATTAATAATTCTGTTTACAAATTACACTGCAATTATTTGGTTTTTTTTAAATATAATAATCTTCAGGGCAAGAGATAGGATTACTCTAGGATACCATAAGTAAAGAATGGAAGAATCCCAAGTTGGTATGTATTTGAATCATTTTAAATGGCACAAAATCTCTACAAGACATGAACATTAACTTCATTTAATTAAATGATAATATTTGTATAATCAGCATGCCAAGGTAACTCAAACTGCTCTATTGTGTGGGCCCCATGGCCCTTTCATTCTGGTTGGGTCAAAAAGCTATAGACTATATTTTCTTTGAAAAGAAAATATAGTTTTATTTGATGAAACAAACAAATGTCGTTTTGTTTGATGAAAACTGTCCCAAAGCAATTAGTGTCACAGCTTCAAAAGAATCATAAGTAAAAATTGAAAAAGCAAAGGGAAAAGCAGCATTTATAAATCTGCCTCTTATGCCCATAAACCAGTGCAACGCCAAGTGTCCTGATCCAGTGAAGTAATCTTGTTGGAGGAGATCCTCACAGCAGAAGAGTGATTTCTGTCATGAAGCTACAAGCCTGCCTCCCTGGGGTACATGTGCCCAGACTGCCCAGTCTTTAACGTGGTTGTATAAATATGGAAAAAAATAGTGTTAGCATAGTGCTGGGCATGAGCTAACGTGCCCAGGCTTTTAATTCCAGGTTGCTCTACCTGGCTGTCCCAGGGCATGGGCAAAACAGATGCGTAACTGCCTCCAGCTGCTCGTGAACATATCCTGTATGTGAATTTCAGTGAAGGAGGGGGAAAAGGAGGAGAACACACCCTTCTCAGCAAAATTTGGCTGTAACCAATTTGCTTTGATTATCAGATCCCCTGTTCAAAATAGCTATCTAGGCAGGTCGGCGTTTGGGCAATACAAATTTGCACATCAGGCTAAGACCAGAAGCCTCAAGGGAGGCCCTGTTGCCACAGACCCAAGTTCCAGAAATGTGATGCCACCAGAATGCTTCTCATTAAAAACTACATAGCCTTGTATGCTGCCTGTTTCTAACATTCTAAGGCAAATAGATTAATATATTTAAAACGTTCCAGTCTTTCTAATCTTCTAAAAAAATATATCCTGGAATAGACAAGGTTTAATGTTTGATACAGGTACACCCATTCAGGGCTTTCATCTCAGACTAATTCTCCTAGAAGGAGGACATTTGGCAGAAAAGTCATGACTGTGTGCTCAAAAAGACTGAGGAAAAAAAAATCATTTTATTTTCACTTTGCTTTTGACAGCAACTATTTTTACAGATAATCCCTGTTCTGTGGTGCTCCCCATCAAACAGAAAAAGACATGTAGCTGGCAGCATTGGTCAAACTGAAAAGCAGAGTAAGCTTCAAAGTGCACATGAAGAAGGGAGGTTGCTGTAGGATAGGACAGGAGAAAACAGGAAAAGGTAGTGAAGGCAAGGCAAGTCATAGTCTGTTCTTTAATGTAAGTTATATTAGATGTCTACTTCCCACATTATTGTAATATACATTCCATCTTCCATTTGCAGTAAAAACTAAATTGCTTAGTTAATTTATTTCATATGAAATGCATTTCTATTGGAAAAAAAAAAAATTGTCAGGTTCATAGCTATGAATCTGACTTACCTAAGTGGCTGACAATTATGCCACTAACTTGAGTGGATAAAGAACCAGATCCTTATTAACATGTGCTTTCTTATTGACTCACTGCATTTAAATTGTGTCTGTTAGTGCCATCTATAAAATTGTTCTGAGGGCATTTTGTGATGCTATGTCACACTATTGCTTACAAATTGCTGCAAAAGTTATACTAAAGAGCAATATTAGGAAACAGTAGTAATATGTACCAAATAAAATCCAGACTGTATGCTAGAGAACTGCTTTCTTATTGTGAGACTAGTTTTTCCTCACAAGGAAACTAAAAAAGTCCAAAAAGTGGCCTAACCACAGTGCAGTTCTCAAGAAAGTCATAACACAGGGAGTTAATATACCTTGGAAGAAAACAATGTGTAATTCCACAACCCTCTGCATCTCATCTAGATAATTTAACTCTTTGTCTGACAATCAAGGAATGACACAATGAATCACTAAGATGGTTGATTGCTTTATAAAGTAGTTTATTTCTGGTGTATTACCTCTAGATACTTGGATAAAAATATTTCTTACTGAAATTATAATGCACCGCTGCATGGCCCACTGTTCCCAGATCCAGTGTACTTACAACACAGGAGCAAGACTTTGATCCACCACTTTATGGTGCCAAGTGGAGGTGTAGAGGAAACAAAAGTGTTTTTCCTCTACCCTCCTGTCAGCAGTGCACAGAGAGCAATCAAAGCTGGGTGCTGCACGTAAATATCACATGGAGGGTGAGTCTAGATTGGGAAAAAATGTGCAGGTTTTGCATCACAGTCCAAGTGCTGCCAGAAGTGGGTACCATGGAAGAGAGAATGCAAAATACCACTGTGATATCATTCAACAGAAAACCATGAGAAGATAATTACCTGATGTATGTCAAAATTTGATTCAGTTATTCCCCATATTTCAGCAATGTTCAATAAACACCCAGTGGTATCCTTAAACTTCATAATTCCTGATACTAAGCTTATTTTGGTTTCCATTAAATTTATGGGCTATTCACCTTTCCTATGCTGCCATCCCCTTGAAAAAGAGCATTAAATGTTAAAAAATCACAGCTGCACCCCTGTCATTTGTCTTTTTAATGTACATGTGTTTGAATGCAGCTTCCTTTCTTCCCCTACACTTCCCCATTGCCCAGTTTCCTCTCAGATAATGTATATTTCCTAAAACCATGAATCTGTACCTAACTAGACAGAAAAAGAGAAAAGGCTGACTGGATTGGATCCATCTGATCACTCATATTATGGCTACCTGTATTAAATGTTGAATTTAATCATTATACATACATTATACATATGAGAACACTGCAGCATTAAGCAATAGAAGAGATACACAGGAAGATCATTGAACAGATATTCCACAAGCATGGGTTTGTTGACAAGCTTAATCATGCCTATTATACCTGAACTGTATTCCCTTTTTTCTTTATTAAGATTAAAAATACCACAAAACCAGAAGTTGGGAGCTATTCAGCCATAACAACCACAAATCCTTAATTAAGTGAGGTGATCCTGGATGTATTGAAGTCATAATTGAATTTTTATTGACTTTAATGGGGACAAGATTTCACCAGCAAACATTCAGAAATCTGTAAGAGTTAAAAAAAAAAATTAAAATGAAGAAACTCAAGCTTCTTACACTCTTGAGTATTAAATAAAAGCAAACCATGATGCTAATCAGGTTTGACTTTTAAAATGTAGTGTTTATGGAAAGAAGTTTTGAGAACTTTGAGTAATCCACAATGGGGACTATTGTCTAACTAAAATACTTTATGAAGTTTTAATTACTTTGGGTTTGGTTATGATTTTGGCTTTTTTCTCAGGACTGTCAGCTGCAGTAGTGATGGATACTGCATAGCTGATAGCTCCCTCAGGATGAGGATGTGGAAGTAGGGAATGACTGATTTTTCTATATCACAAAAATATTTTAAGTGTTCTAAACATTACAGTTTGACTTTTCATTTCTGAACCATATCTCTTGAATAAAAAAATGGTACTTGACAAGGCAAGGAAATGGATTTACAAGTCCAAGAAAAAATACTGATTTTTTTTCCACAAATTTTCCAGTACCAATTTATAATAGCCAAAGGCTTTATGTTGCAGGTGGGCTGCGATAAGCCTGGTGAGCTTTGGACCTTTAATTGCTCTCAGAAACTCCAGAATAAAAAACCCCTGACATATTATCAAGTAAGCTGCAAAATCAAAGAAGTTTGGGGAAATTAGACCTCTCAAGGCTTCCATGTTTTTGGCTCATAAATATCCCTCCAGGTGCTCTGCTGATGATCCTGTAGCTTGAAGGAGGGACTCTACTAAGAAGCCAGGCAGGGCAATTTTAATCCATGAAATATGTCTTCATTCCTGCAGTTTCAGCAAATCAACATGTTTCATGGAAGCAATATTCCCTTAAAAAATTTCCAGTCATTCAGAATGCTGCTCTCACGTTGCAATGCAAAATCACATGGACGATTGTTGTCCTGCTGCTGTACACGTCTTTCTTCTCCATTTCTATGTTCTTTTTCCAATTTTGGTGAGTTTAAACTCATAATAGAATATACTCAGGTTTTATATTCTGTTTATTCTCCTTGAATATTATTCTTTACTGTCTCTGTCTCCAAACTTCTTAATCCAGTGTTTTGACAGAAAAAATTCTACAGACTTGGAATTTTGGTTATGTTTTAGTAAGATTCTTAGTTTCAGCATCCCTGAACTGCACTACCTCCTAACAGTAGTGTATTCTACCAGTATTTTCTTTACATTCACCGTATTGTCCAAAAATACCTGCTGTATTAAGGTACTTAATACAGTACCTTGCAAGTACTTGCAAGATACTCTAACAAAGGTTCAACTAAGTTGGCATGCAAGAAACTATGCCCATTTTTCCATACTGCCACTGGCATGTACCTTGGGCATCAGAAATGGAAACACCAGAAGCTTTATAAAAATCTTTGAAAATAGCTTTTTAAAGTTTTTTTTTTTCAGTTGTTCATAATAACTACATTATTAAATTTCAATCCTGTGCTTCATTAAACTACAGCGGTATTTCAATTACTTCTATGAAAGCTATTTGTGAACAACAAATTTATTGCTGGTTGGCCAAAATTGTTCCCCAGCTTTCCGAACCTCCATGAGAAAACTGTCAATATTTCTGAACAGGAAAATGTTAATTGACTCAGTTGTTGAGAGCATGGTGCTAATAACGCTGATCTTATGGGTTCAATCCCCACATGGGCCATTCACTTGAAAGTTAGGCTTGATGATCCTTGTGGGTCCCACCCCACTCTGAATGTCCTGTGATTCTGTGAAAAACTGAACAGAACAATGAAAAATAATGTGCTCATTAATTTACAAAAAGAACTTCATTCAGACAGCTTCAGTATGTTTTCCAACTTAGAGGAGACTGTTTAATACCTACATCATAGAAATTGTGTTTCTGTTAGAATCAAAAACAACCAAACAATTAAAATATCAGCTGTGAAAGAAAATCCACAGCTTCAGACATTGATGGTGTGAAGCTCCCAATCCAAAATGCTGTGTATCTGGTTTTCAAAAAAGGCTGAAGTCCAAAGATTTCCTTAGTTCAAAGTGGAAATCAACCTTAAAAAATGGGTTTAATTTCATCTGAATGTCTAAATATGACTTAAAAGCCTTGGCCAAATGTTTTTCCACTATGGAGACACTATAAGACATCTAACTTCTCTTCGTATATTTTAATATGCTAGAGACTATTTGATCCCTGGGCAGCAGCATGGAGCTCCTTTCAGTCACAAAAATTGGAAAGCACTAATGCTAGGCACCCCTGCTCCAGGCAAGAAACTTTGATATCAGGTCAAAATCCATCAATTCTTTATTAGCTCTTCTTTAAAAAAGAAACTCATTAGAAAGAAACAGTTCTTATGAAAATCTTAAAATACAACAAGCCTGTTTGGCAGCAAGGGCTCCTCAGAAGTGACTTCTATACTTGATATTGACAAGATGTGGAGTCGTTTTACTTCACAGCTAAAACTCATTAGACCCACAGGTCAAGCCCATTTCTCTCTTCAAAATTATTTTATTAGTTGACTAGTTTTTGTACTCTCTCTTCATTTTCTTTTAAGGAACTCAGTGAGCTTGATACACTCAACTGTTGATAGCTGGTTATCTAAAGCAAAGGTCACTTTTCAGTCCTCTTTTCTGTTGAGATAAAGTCAGTTTCTTTGCAAACATCTGAGGTCAGTCTTACCTTGCATTTTTTGCTGAACTTCACAGTCACATTGTCCTTGCCCATCTTCTCTCATTTTAAGGGTTTATTGGTCAGCTACAATCAGTAAGGTGACTTAAAAGCATTTGTATATTATTGTTTCAGTAGCTAAAGGTTATAAAATACAGCGATACCAGAAAGCTCCTTCTTTGCTCCAGGTGCAACTTAGTGTGTGCCAAGAGGAAGCAATTCAGTAGGCCAAGTGGGCTTCACCACCTTACTTAACTAGCACTGTAAAGAGGCAAAATTCTGATTTAAAGACACCTAACTGCCTCTAGGGCTAATTTTGTACCCTTGGAAAAGAGTTAGTTCCATGCCCCTGGGTTGTTTAGGCTCTACAATCCATAAAATAACTTGACAAGCTTTTGACAAAATTTTCACATTCCCCAAGTGTGTAGAAGTTATTCTTCACGCAGTCTTCAAACAAGCTGACACAAGAGAAGCCTGCTGGGGTTGGCTCAGTTTATCTGTAATGAGCCGAAAAAGACAGAAGCCAATATTCCACTCTATAACTGGAATCAGCAGCTTATCTCATTAACTACTCACAGTGGAGCTGCTATGCTTGAGGAAGCTGGATAATTCTCCCTTTCTTTAGGTGAAAACGTTACTCAAGCATTGTGAAGCTACAACTTACCCTTAGTGCAAGCCTGCCATGAAGTAACTACTTTACTATTTAGAAAAAAACTCACGACCACTTAGAGTTTTTATGGCATTTTTAGCTAAAAATGATTCTAACATTCCAAAACATATTGTGATGATTTCCATTTGCTAGTCAAAGGTATTTTAAATCTTTACAATGTCTGAAAGCATGGATAAAACTCTCAAGGCACATCTGTAAGTTCAAAAAGCCACATTGAAATCAAACTAGCAATAAGTGTTCCTTGACTGATATCTTAGATGCCAAATTGTATTCTGGAAGCAGTTTTATAACCAGATTCTAAACTTTGAAATAGGGTTTTAGGTTTATAACAGAAACAATTACAAAAGCAAGGCCAAGCCCCTGCATCTGGATTCAATGGTCGCGCCATTGGTCTTGGAAGTTCGAAATCTAAGTCTGTACAAATACATGTTAAGAACTTCTGTAGCGTAGATAAAGTGGAGGTATATTGTTTTTTTCTTTAAGAAAATAAAAGTAAGTGGTAGAAATAAGTAAGAAATATTCTAAAATGTATCTACCTTCCCAGTAGGAAAAATATATTTGTATTTCATTTTTCGGAACACATTTCTGAAAAGGTTACCCTAGTACTTTCAACTCAGCTTTACATCTCTGTTAACCCTTCTCCTAAATATGGCCTCTAAGTGTAATTTGTAGCAGAAAGGCTAGGTTTTGCTATGTCTGCCTATCAGAGCAGCCATATTAAAAACACTGATTTCTAATATTATGGCCATTAGATTTCATTTAGCCATTCAGATCACACAGACCTGTCTAATGCTGCACTACTAAAAACATTATAAAACTCAATAAAATACAGCAAAACATAATCTAAATCTGTACTTATCTGTCCGACATGCTAAGCATTAGGAAAACATATATTATCTTTGAACACATGCTGTTATGCTACTTACCAGCTCAGATACAAAACAATTACATTCTGCAAATCTACACATGAGTAAATCAAAAAAACCGTTCATTGCTAAAATCCTCTAATCTCTAAAATGATACATTGTTTTTGCTGTGTCCAGTTCAGTTCTTATGGAGGGCATTAAGGTATCTGTGGCCTATAGGAATATTTAAAAGATAAAGCAGAACACATCTCATGATTTCTCCAGGGTTTGTGGCATGTTTTGTTAACATTCCTAGAGTTTTGTTAATTACCTGGCACCAGCTATACAAAGCCCCTTTCAGTACGGCTAGTCTTACTGCTGAAATACATTCAGTGTCAAGTCACCTGGGCATCCTCTTCAGGATTAAAGTTTGCCTTTCACTATGTAAAATCCAGAGACTCTGAAGTGTTTCTCTGTTAGTTTTTGATGGAGAAATACACAGTGTGAGAATACCAAGAAGGGTAGGAGAAGCACTTGTTTCAGTCAAGAGAGTGTTTCTGAAAGCAGGGATAGATAAAAAATGGAGCTGGAATAGCTGCCTGGTGAAAGAGGGAAAATATCTCTAATAAGTGTTCCTGAGGATCTTGTTAAGTTTCTGGAAATAGCTGTACATCAGGACAGCCTCTGTTATTAGGAGGCTAAGTTCATTGGCTTAGAAGTCATACGTGCTTCCTAGTGAGGTAACAAGAAGTGACAACACATTGCAGTGTTTCAAGTGTGCACCATGAAAAGTGTAGGAAGTCTTGGAGCTTAAAGGGAAGAGCCAAGTATTTGGGGTCTAAGTTTTATTGGCAGACAGGACTTGAACAGCTGAGCAGGAGTTCGGCACCATTCTTAGGACAGAATTTGTTCTTCAACTTGAAATGTTGTTCTTCAGTATAAAAGGAACAACAGTGGCTGAGAAGGTTAAAACTGAGGAAGTGGAGAAACTTTTTGTAATTTTCAATGCCAAATAATATAGTGTAAACCACAGTAAAGTAAAGGAGACTCCAGTGGAGAATATTTCCTGCCCATTGCTTCAGGTTATTCTTTTTTTTTTTTTTTTTTTTTTTTTTAATAATACTGTAATAAAAGTTGAATTCTTAGCTGAGGAAAGAAAGCAAATGAGATAAAGTTCTCATCACCTCTTTTATTTCAGCTCTTTTTTTGAAGAAAGGGAAATATGTTTCTTTCCTTGGCTAATTCTTTAGCTGACAACAGAAAGCAGAAAATTTGGTTCATTTTATTATGAAATTATGCTTCATTTTAAAGATCTGGAAGTGGCATAGAAAATGCCCAACAACAGTTTCCGTGTTATTATTCCCACGTTATTAACTGGATGATAGAAGTAACCTATGCAGTTAAAAGAATAACTTATTCTTCACAACATTTCACTGGGAAAACAGAAATAAAATAAGAGAAATAAAGAGACAGAGGAGGAGGGGTATCACACAGTCAGAGGAAACTAAACCTATTTCTTCTAGCGGTATCTCTTATTACAGATTGAAGTAGATTCTTTCATTCATCCTTTTAATCACAGTACCTCTTTATTCCATCACTTGTTAATACTTTAAGAGGCTACACCATTTCCTGCCCTTTTGCTTTGTCATTTAGAACAAAGGTAAGGCAGCACTGAATCTCTCGAGGTAACAAGAGGAACAAACTTGCCCCATGGGTTTTCATCCAAGTCACCCCTCAGATAAGCCAAGTACAAATGGGCTACACTGGTTTGGGGGAAACTGAAGAGCCCTGTGTAGCTGTGGCAGTGTATGCAGCACTTGTCTGTCCTGTGCTCAAAGGTCTCCGGATGCAAGTCAATCCAGAGATACGTGATGGGCAGAAGTGTCAGCCCAGCGCTGTGCTCAAGCAAACAAACTCTGCGCAAAGGCAGACATGGGATCAAGCTAACACAGCTATACAATCCCCGTCTGGAGCTGCCCTGCAGACACAGCCAGTGGGCTCCAGCCACCCACCAGACATGCCCAAAGGCACTGGAAGCAAGGACAGCCGTGTGACATTTTTGTTTGCACTGGCACAAGAAACAGTTCTCTTTTGCTGATGGCAGCCTGAGGGCCCACCAAGGCTGTGGCAGCCCCTAACACCCTCTGTTACTAACTCCCTGACTCCTCTGTTGCCTGTGTTTGCTACATACCTCAGTGAGCCTTGACCTATCATTGTTTTCCCTCCCACACTGCTGACCCTCATTTTTTCTTCATTTCTTGTTAATCAGCATTTACTCCAATTAGTTTGTGATATAACTTGTCAGGCATTATAGTTCAAACACATGAAAGATCAAAAGTAAATAAAGGAAATACTGACACTGGCAGTAGACCCAGCATGCTGTCCCAATACAAATACTCAGAGCCTGAAGACAAGTAGAGAACAAGTCATGACAGCACACGGGTATTATTTCTGTAAGCTAACAGTTTGTTTTTCTGCATCATAAAGTTGAATGCAGTCCATCAACTTTTCTAGAACTCTTCATTTTTCTGCTGGAAGTTAAACAAGGTCCTAATTCATCTGCAAAAAATTTATTCCCCATTTGCTGCCAAGTGGTAAAAGCAATAGTTAATTTATTACCAGCTCCAACAGAAGGCATTCAAAAACTGCTGCTTTTTCATGTGTGTCACTCATGGGATTTTCAGTCTTCTGGGCTCCTTCTTTCTGCTCTTTTGGAGACAGCTGTCAGGAAAGTCAACCTGTCCATCAAGTTTATTCATCAGCAAGACTGTGATGGTCTATTCCTCTCTTTTTTAAATCATAGCAAATAAAAAAAATCAGTTTCAACTTCAAAAAATTTGTCTTGTTTAATAAACAGAATCACGGTGCTCTCTCTCCTTCCTGCATGAGGCTGCTTGACAAGAGAAACTGAGAGAGAATCCCAACTCACTGCTATGAGAAGGATGGTGCTGGGCAGAGATAATAGGGGAGGAAAGAAGACTGGAAGTTTAATTCCACATACAGCTATTCTTTCAGCAAGAACCATGGGATAAAGCGGTACACTTGGATAGGCCAAGAAGCAAAACCTGGGGCAAGAAGGATAATCATAGAATAATAAAACAGGTTGAGTTAGAAGGGACCTTAAAGATTATCCTTCTACCAGACCACTTTACTCAGAGCCCCATAAAACCTGGCCTTAAAATCACATAATAGAATCATCAAATCATCAAGGCTGAGAAACACCTCCAAGACCATCAAGTCCAACCTTTGACCGAACACCACCATGCCAACTAAACCATAGCACTTAGTGCCGTGTCCAGTCATTTCTTGAAGACTTCCCAGACTCTATCACCTCCCAGGGCATTCTGTTCCAAAGTTCCTCATGTTCAACCAGGTGTTGACCAGCACCCCCAGGCCCTTTTTCATTGGGCAGCTTTCCAGACACTCTGCCCCCAGCCTCTAGTGCTGCATGGAGTTGCTGTGCCTTGAACACTTCCAGGGATGGAGTGTCAACAACTTCTCTGGGCAACCTGTTCCAGTGCATCATCACCCTCACAGTGAAGAATTTCTTCCTAATATCCAATCTAAATCTACTCTCTCTCAGCCTAAAACCATTAAGAGCAGCTAAACCATGTAAAAAAAAAAAAACCCAAAGAGGAAAACCTGAAGGCAAGGAGGAGAAAAGTTGTCTGAAGAAGGGTATAGAGAAGAGCCCTTGCAAAGGGTAGTAACATACTGGCACTGCAGCTGCAAAGAGAGAAGCAGATAACTGGCTCCCAGAAAACCCAAAACTTCATTTCTGCGAGAGCAGTCATGCTACAATAGTTTGCCAAAACCGTGCTTTGATGTTGGCTCTTACTGAAGGTTGAAGGTAACTTCTCAGCCTGTGAGCTAAGTGACCACAAGGACAGTGGTAGTGATGGAATTTTCCCTGAAACACTGCCAATCTGAACAAAGTGAAGGTATTTCACAATTAGTGAAGTTCAGTGAAAATAAGACAGTTCTCTCTAATTGTACCATTTCTCAAACTTTCATGCTTGACTTACCCTTAGCTTCCCCTCAGTCCTGTCAAAAAGCCTGTCATTTGCTGCTACCTACAACAAACAGGTTCTTGTTCATGTGAACAGCCTCTTACCTTCAGACTAAATTTCAGAAATGATTGTATCAGAAACTCACTCAGTGCTCCCTACAGTTCAAGTACTTCTACTTGGTTTCCCTTGTTCCTTTGAAATATTTTCCTACCACTTTGTAAATTCTGTGTAAACAGCAGGTACCACAGCCGAAATGGCAAATATCAGTGACATGGATGATTTCCTTCACCATTTATTTGCTCTGCCTGTCCCTACACACAGTATAAAAACTTGAAACAGTTTGCAAATATGTTTTCCAACCATTTACTGTACCAGATGCCAGACAACCTAGCATCAGAGAAATTATATTGCTGCAGCAGCTGTCTATCTAGATACCAGTAAATGCCTCCTCTTGAAATATAGCTGAATCCTCAAAGTAAAAAACTAAAAAAATACTGTGACCACAGGGCTGTCCAAGCATATTTAGCATCTATAAGTTCAATATCACGGACAATATTTACTGCTAACTCCCTAACTGTAAGTACTACACATCAGTTAAAAAAATCCTCTCCTTAATACTTTTCATTCCCATAATTTACTTTTAAAAAATTGTAAAACTTTCCAATAAAGTAAACATATATATTAGAGCTGGATGTTCTTCATTGTCAAAGTAGTGTGGTTTTTACCCTGTGAACTGTTGATGCATTTACTGTTAATACAGAGTCGATACAACAATATGGGTTGGTATTGGCTTTGCTTGGCTGAAAAAAAATTATGAAGATAGTGAACATCATGTTAGTGGTGCTATTTCTAAATGTCTGCAATACTTTATTCTGGCATTTATTTAAGTGTAGCTTATATAGCACTGTGTTTTAAATTTGTGACCAAAGCAGTGTGAAAAACACAAGGATGCTTTATCTTACTGCTGATCAAGGCTGGTGTGCTGTTTGGGTGTTTTCTGCTTCTCACACTATCTCGCCAAGAGAGCAGGCTGGGAATGCACAAGGAGCTGGTAGGGGACACAGCTGGGACTGCTCCTTGGATCAGTCCCCAGCTGATCTAAGGGATATCCACCATATGGTGGTGTCATGTTCGGCATATAAAGCTGGGGCAGGAAAGCAAAAAGGGGGGGGATGTTTGGAGTTACAGCATTTGCCTTCACAAGTCACTTTTGTTCATGATGAAATCCAGCTTTCCTGGAGGTGGCAGAACACCTGCCTGCCCATGGGAAGTAGTGAATTAATTCCTTGTTTTGCTTTTATTATGCTTCACCTATCAAACTGTCTTTACCTCAACCCGTGATTTTTCAAACTTTCCCCCTTCCAATTCCCTCCCCCATATCAAACTGGGTGAGGAAGAGGCTGTGTGGAGCTAAGCTGCCCACCACAACACAAAAAAGGTTCTGCAGCTAAAAGCATGGATAATAAGATTTTCTTTTGAAAGTGAAACTTTATTAATGCATTTGGAAGATATTACTTGTCCAGACTCTGACAACAGCTTATTGCTAACAGTTTTTTGCCCACCAACCCAGTTGATAATCACACCTCTCACATGTTTCAAAATAAAAAATGGCCAATCGATTAGGATTCTGATTATTTTTATTAATTTGGTGATGATCCACTTGCCACAATTTTACAGCCTTGGACATAATGCCATTCACTATATTTACTTACCTTGGAGATGGAATTTGAAAGTTCCATACCAAAACTCAGAGGCATTCTTATGACTCAAGATGCATCCATGCTCATTTCTGCAATTATTTTGTGCCTTCAAAGAATGAGTTCTTTGGCTTTTTAGAACAGATGAGGGGAAGAGCCACACTGGCCATCTACGGAACAGAAAATTGTGCATATCAAAAAACCACACAGTGGAACCAATTAGACACTAGTGCACGGTCTTCTGAATGCATTTTTCACTGGACTAGACATAGGCTTACTTTTGTGTACTGAAACAATTGCTAATACCAGAGAGAAATTGAGAAGAGGGATGTCAATTATTTAATGACTTTCAACTAAAGTTTGCTTCTCTCATGGATTTTAAAGGTAAAAAGCAATTAATGACCAGGTCTACATTCAGTCTGGTTAGTTACCGGTTCCTGTCTTTTCCTCTATTGTTGTAATTTTCTCTCTATTTCAGTTCTGAGATTTTCTGTTCACATGCATTTATTGGAGTGTCTGTCCTTGAGTATGATTGTAGATACCAAATTCCCACATCCAGACAGGATACAGGTCTCTGCAGCAGAATTGTGCCAGTATGAAGTATAAGGATCAATGTCAGATTGGTCCTTTGTGTTGTGATGGGAGATCTATACCAAAGAACTACAGAATCTTTAAGGCTGGAAAAGATCTCAAGATCATCGAGTCCAACCATTAACCCCGCACTGCCAAGCCCACCACTACACCATGTCTTTAAGCACCACTATGGGAAGAGAAAGAAACCCAAACTAGTCGGTACATTTTAGGAATTATGTGCTGAACTCCTGTGTGTATACGTGTGTGCGAGCGCACAAGATGCAAAGCAGCACGTCTCAGTGCTTCAACAGCGCTGGCTGTGCCCAGGTCCCAGAGACAAACTTTCCGTAAGCTTCAGGTGCCGAACCCACGCGAAGCCGCAACTGCCACGACCCCTGTCCGCCGGCTCCGGAGCCTGTTTTACCCACCCCCGCCCCTGGCGCGGGCCCGCCCGCAGCCGCCCCCTCCCCGGAGGAGCCGCCCACCGCGCAAGAGGAGCCGCTGCTCTGCGCCCTCCCCCTGCACAGCGCCCGGCGCGGGGAGGCGGGCGGAGCGCGGCGCCCCGGCACCCGCATCCCTCGTCCCCATGCGGCGGTGGGCGGCGGGACGCTGCCGCCGCGGGAAGAGCTGCGCGCCCAGGCAGCCCGTCCGGCGGCGCCGAGCCGCCCGCATCGCCCGCCCGCCCGCTGGCCCACGGAGGTCCCGGAGCGACGCGCTGGGCTCCCGCCGGGACTGAGGGCTTGAGGCGTCCTGACTTTCCACGGGGTCGTGGGGCACCCGGAGAAGGGGAGCGCTCGGAAACAACAGCAGTCAATACAAACCAGCACCCGGCGGTGTCTGCCCGGCTGCCGCGCATCGCTTATGCTTGTTCGGGGACACCCAGCCGCGGCGGCGGATCCCGCAGGATGACGGGTGATGAGGAGTCCTAAGCCGGCGTCGAGGCGGGCCACCGCAGGCAGCGATGAGCCTCGGCGAGCCGGTGCCGGAGGGGAGGCCGGGGTCCAGGTGACCGCCGGCCCCACGCCGCCGGCCGCCCACAACCTCCCGAAGCATCGGAAGCGGCGGGCAGCGCCTGCCGAGAGCGCCTCGCCCAGCCGCAGGTACGGAGCGGCGCACGGCCACCGCTGCCGGAGCACGGTCGGGTGCGGGGCGGGTTGGGTTTTGGGGTTCCCCGGCAGAGGAGCGGGGGGGCGGCTGGGCTCCCCGGCTGGCGGCCGTCGGGCATCCCGTAGCCGGTGTCGCTGTGTGTCGGCGCCCGCCCTCAGCCCGAGCGCTCCCGTCGTCCGGTCCGGCGGCGACGTTCTTCCCTAATGAGAAGCATCTGTCCTCCGGTAGGGCAGAAAGAAACACGGGGGCGAGGGGGACGAGGGAGACTAGGGCTCCCCGCAGCCCCCTCCGCCCAGCCGCTGCTGGCGCACGGCCCGGGCCGCGCGGCACCGGCCGCGCCCTCCCGCCGACCGCCCCGCCAGGCGCCGCGCGGGCCGCGCCGCCGCTCGGGGCTCCGCCCGCGCCCCGCCTCCCGGGGCGGAGCCGCAGCCCATTGGCCGGCACGCTGCGCGGGGCGGTGCAGGCAGCCAATGGCGGAGGGGGTGGCTGAGAGCGCCCCCGTGCGGCGGGGCGGCGCGGTGCGAGCTGCTGCGGCAGATGCCGGAGGGGCGGGGCCCGGCCGTGCCTCCCTCTGACACGGGCGGAGCGCGGTGAGTCCCGCCGGCCCTTCCCCAGCCCCTCCCAAGTCACTGCAGCCTCCTCTTCACCTCAGTGAGCATGTCCTGAAAGGGACCTCTCACAAAAGGAATGTAAATGGGTAGGCTGTTTTGTAGGAGGAATTTTCATTAATGAGAATATAAGGAAAACAGCACCTGAAAATTCTTAAACAAATTACAAGCTATTTGTCTTGTAAAGAATGCTAAGCGTTCCATTAACTTGACCACAGATATTTGGGGAAACTCTTCATTCCAATGAGCCTCTCCTTTGAACTGTAATAGTTTGCACATGGTAATCTTAGGGAAAAAATGTGCATCTTGTTGCTTGCAGATCTAAGACAATCTGACTTTTATACTGCAAGCAAATAACTAATGGAACTAATAACACCTGATACAAGTGAATTCTGTCATTGTCACAGTGTTGTATAAATGGAAATATTAAATGTTTATTTCCAATAACAGCCTGTATTCTTGTATGGCTTTAATTTGAAAAGCTTTCAAATTATTCTGTTGGTAGGAATAAGAATAGAAGTGTTTTAAACTCACTTGTCCAGAGTTATGGTGCTTAATTGGTATTAAGACATTACATAACTTACTTGATTTTCAGAAATTATTAGTGCTCAAGGTCAATAACAGTTGTGTTTTCTTGTCTGTGCTTCTTTAAATGACTCTCCATGGTTATAGCCATTCAGACTTCGACACATGGTTCCAAAACCTTGAACTTGAGTATTGGTAGACATACTATAAACTTTTCCTCTGAGGTTTGTGCTTACCCTTTTAAACAAATTGTGTAGTTTTATCATTTCTGATCGATCATAATACCTGTTTGGTTTATATTGCAATGTTACAGTATATCCAACATCACAAAGCAACCCATGGTAAAGGATGACAGAGTCTAGATCTATGGCCGACCAATTCTTTCTTTCACTTTCTATCTCAACCATTCCCCATATCTCTTATGAATGAGAGTCGTTTAGCCACATTTTACCCTACCAAATGTTAATAGCCTGTCTAAAAGTTAGGCAGCTAGGTGAGGTGAATTTGCTAATTTGGGACCTAATGAAGCTCAGTTGTACTATTTCTAGTTATCTGATGAGGTACATAACTGATATTATTAGTCTTCAGGTGATTATGGCTCTTTTGTTTTTTCTTTTCATTGACTGTAGAGGGAACCCTGGCAATTTGCTTGAGCTAGATATGTCCCTAAAAATTTTCTAGTTTTTCTGTGAGATGAGTACTATTCTTGGTGTTCAGAATAAACCTATAAAAGTTATTACCATAGGGAGATAGATACCTTTTTAGGATAGGTATTTAGTAGAAGTGAGTAATGGGGGAAAAATGACACTGAAATAGAAAACGACATGAAATAAAGAAAATGGCTTTCCAACTGAACTTGGCCTTGATTGTCTACAGACTTTCTAGACAGTGCAGGTAATCACTAGGTATAGAAAGGGTTTAAAATATATAAAGAGTATACAAAAGTTTTAAAAATCATAATTATTTCTTTCTTTTCTTCCTTCCTGCCCCACAACAACGTAGGAGGAGCCAGGCGAGGGGAGGCGACAAGATGGGGGAGCGGGTGGCAGCTGGAGCGCTGTCCGTGGTGCTGATGCTGGGGCTGGGGCTGCCTCTGGGCGCCCTGGGCTGCCCCCAGCCCTGCGCCTGCTACCTCCCCACCGAGGTCCACTGCACCTTCCGCTCCCTGGCAGCCGTGCCGGCACGTATCCCTAAACATGTGGAAAGAATCAACTTCGGGTTCGTATGGCAGCTTGGAGCAAACACTTTTATGCTCTTAGTGCGGAAGCCTGGAATGCTTCACACACGTGTGGCAAACCAGGATCTCTGTGTGAACTTCTTGAGTAGAATTGCAGAGATGGGTACTTACTTACCCATTGATGCTGTATTTCAAACACTACAGCTGCTGGCATGGAGGAATTAGCTTAGCCTTTTTGTTTCAAACAAAAGTTACTCTTATTTTCAAATAAATATTTATACCACGGTGTGAGTTCTTTTTTTGGCAAATAGAACATTTAGTCTTTTAGAGTGTATAAGGAAAGGTATTTAATTAAATCTGTTATGAGATTTCTACAAAATATAGTAGGAGTAAAATTCTATGATGTTACCCAGTAGCATTTTGGAGAACAATGAGATATAGCATATCTTAAATGAATACAGTTGAAAGAAATTTGATCCATTGGCTTTGGAGTTGTGGTTTGTCTGCCTTTGGTGTTGCAGTTTTTTTCAAGCAACTAAGCGCAATATAAGCATATTTTGGGACGGGATTGCTCAGACTCCAACTCACTGTCCTCTGCCAGGATATTGCCAACTCACATCTTTCAGATTTTAAGACAAGAGGGCAAGGACTATTGGTAGCCTTATATCATAAAAGTACCTTGTTGGGTCATTGTGTGACACGGAAGAATGCAAGAGTCGCAGTCCACTTCTCCTCGGTATCAGGGCTGCCCCACTACCCCTGATGAACTCACCCTGACAACTTCAAGACCTGTAAGCTGCAACTGATCATGCAATGACTGGCAGTAGTGACCTTGATTAGGTTTTATTTTTTGCTTCTCTATAGTTAAAATTTTTATCCACCAACATTTTATCCACCTAAAGCCTAATTTTGTTCTCAAAATGCTCTTGTGCTCAGTAAAGCTATATAAAAGAAATACGTACTCCAATCCCTAAATTGCTTTTGAAAATGGGATGTAGGCTTCTAAGTTACTGAGGTGTTTGGGCTGTTTTTTTAGTAAAGTACAGTATTTGATATAGTGTTAGCATAAAAAAACATTTCCTCCCTTTGTATTTCATCACTACAAATGACATTTTCTGAGTTGTGTCCTTTCCCAGGAAGAAACAGTCTTAACTGTATGTTGTTGCACTTTCACTTTGAAAGAGTGCCTTTATCATATTGCTGTTTTAAGTGTGATGCATTTAGAAGGTGAAGAGTATTTTTCTAACTGATAATTATTCAGGAAATTTTTTTTTTTTTAGATAAGTTAATATTTTTTTTCAAATGACTGATTTTGAAATAAGGAATTTTGATAAGATGTTTGCTATAAGCTTAATGGATCTGGAGAAGGACTAAGAATTATTAATACAGTGTTATAAAATTTTAGTCAATTAAGGATCTTTAGATAGATAACATGGTGAAGATCCAAAAGTATTTTCTCCATATTCAAAGTATTTTTATTTCATGCTGTGTCTTCCCTTGCTTTCTAGAAAATACCAAGAAACTGGAAAAAATCTCTAAAATTCTATGCTTAGTTTTAAGATTTCATGCCTAGATTAGAGAATACATTTAATTTTCTGTATACATATGAAAAACACAAATGTAGAGCTAGGCCACCAAATGTAACTCTTCCAAACTGGCAAATAAAGCCTGATTTGCTTGTCCAAAGAAAAACTGATTCATTTTCAAAGAGTAGATTTTTCTGTATTCCTTATCTAAGAGGAGTTTCAGGGCTCAAATGATGTAATTGGAAGGTCAATTCCTAGATCTTATGTATTTACTTAAAGTAGCCAATTATATGTTGTAACAGTAAGTGAAGCAGGATGTGACTTACTGCTTCTTGTGCTGTTTGGAAGATAACCCATTTTTAATGTTTACTCTCCAAATCTCTATGTATTTATTTTTAAATGCTGCTTTGGCAACACTGCAGCTTGTCTAGTTTGCCAGGCTCCATAGCATCATGGTTTGGCCAAAGGCCATTAATTTATTTCCATTCTATAAACTGAGCTGCATGGAAAAATATACTGACAACTATTAGAACTTCAACGCCTATTTATTACTTTTACTCCTAATTTATGGCTGAAGTGCCACAAAGTGAGTTAAAAGAAATCTTAATGTAAACATGAACTAAGTATGCTTGGGCCTTGTAAGAGTCTTTCAGTAACTTCTGGCCTTTTGACAATGCATTAAGGTCCCTTCAGTTTTTCCTGAAAGTTAGGTTACATTTTACATTTTACATTTTTTAC
Source organism: Vidua macroura (assembly GCF_024509145.1). Classification (NCBI taxonomy): domain Eukaryota; kingdom Metazoa; phylum Chordata; class Aves; order Passeriformes; family Viduidae; genus Vidua; species Vidua macroura. Next base: position 23,498,458 of record NC_071572.1, read on the forward strand.
ATTTTACATTTGCAGTCTGTGACAGTGTATAAATTGTAACTGCATGTGTGATTTTTTTCCCCAGGTTCAACAGTATACAGTCTATATACGAAAACTCCTTTGCAGGACTTACAAAATTGGAATTGCTCATGATACATGGAAATGACATTCAAAATATTCCTAATGGTGCTTTGAAAGATCTTGTGTCTCTACAGGTAATGCTTATGTTTTCCTAAATTTCAAAACTACCACGAACAACAGAAAACAAAAATAAGTGTTATTTATAGTGCCTTTTTAGCATTACCATACCATTTTACCCCAAAATACATTGGATATCTATTAGCTGTGCCTATGTCTAACTTGATAATGCCAACTAACACTCAGTTTAATTCTACCTCTGACCAGCATATCATTTTTTAGTGGTGCAAAAGATTTGAATGTGGGAGGAAAATGTTTGCTTGATTGCTATTCTATTTGGATTTAGATTAAAAAATAATCTCTGGTTCTTTTTTTATGGTTGATGTTGGTTTTGTTTTTTGTTTTTTTGTTTAGGTTTTCAAAATTAGTTACAACAAATTGAAAGCCATAACTGGCCAAACTCTCCAAGGACTTTCAAGTTTAATGAGACTACACATGGACCACAACAGAATTGAGTTTATTCATCCAAATGCTTTTAATGGTTTAACCTCTCTAAGACTTGTCCACCTAGAAGGAAATTTGCTCCAGCAGCTTCACCCCAACACCTTTTCAACGTTTATGATCCTTGATTATTTCAAATTGTCAACAGTAAGACATCTCTACCTATCTGAAAATGCCCTTAGGACCTTGCCTGCAGGGATGTTTCAAGGCATGCCACTGCTGGAAAATCTTTACCTTCATGGAAATCCATGGGACTGTGACTGCAGTTTGAAATGGCTCCTTGAATGGAATGAAGTTTCTGGAGGTAGGAGCATAAGCTACCAGTGTTTATTGAACTCCTAATGTTGATTTTTTTTCCTGTTCTGTGTGTTGATGGTTTTGTTATTTCCTAAGTATTGTTAACCTACATGATGACTAAGTGCAGTCTTAAATTCTGTTACTGTTCAATAAATGTGTGTATTTAAAAAACACTGTAAAAAGCAAGCAGTTCTGTTTAATTAGATAAAAATATGTATTTAACAGCAAAGAAATTAGCCATTACATTTGGGATGATGGAAGTGGTAGTGAAGTTTATAACTGGAAAGGGGTTATAACCTTTTACTGCATTTTCTTGCACAGCAGTATACCTTTGGCTAAGGGCTGCCAATTGTCCTCAACCAACAAAGCTACTGACTGTATCCTCCCATGGAAGGTGGTAACATTGGATTTGAACTTGTTTGTCCCAGGAGGGAAGGAAATCAGTTACCAAATTCCTGGTTAAGCCCTCTGACTTTGAATCTATTAACATTAAGGCTGTAGTATGCATTCTTCATGTCCATCCCTGTTTGTTTATTGACCATAACTTCCTTTTATGATGGAGCAAATCTATTTTAAGTATTTTCAAGTGCTTGTAATGTATTTATTTTCAACCATGTAATTTTTTCATTAAATGGCTGGTCTATCTTTGTTCAGGCTTAGAAATAAGTATCACAATGCCTAGGCTAGAATGCTTCTGATTGTGTGCTGAAGCAAAAAAGAGAGTTTTATAATGCCTCTGTATCAGGAATACACTAAATGAGGAAGGATTTGAGTGTCAGTTTTCAGTTTGGGCATCTCAGTGCAGCAGAGGAACTGGTGTCACACCAGAGCTACTGCTAAAATACTAAGAGGGCATTTAATTGTAACTGAAGATGTCTCAAATGAGTGATGGAGTCCCAAGGTTTATATCATGATTTTGGAGCATGTATCGTGAATGATGGTGGGTCTTGTCATCTTAGAATACGTAATTCATTGTAATTTTGCACTTGACTGTATGACAGTGCTTTTTAGGAATGTGTGATGCTTGAATGAGTAATATAAGTCTTCCTGACTAAACAGATACTTGAGTCATCTAATGGAAATACTGTATTTCACTAGCTTACATTTTAATATTCTTACATTCTGTTCTTGATCCAAATTGTGTGTGTATGTGTAATGGGTGTACTTAAGTTTTACTGTAAGTTATAATAATGAGATATTAGTTTAACTTTCCTTCCTTAGTGCAGTGTTGTCTTGCTAGCATTTTTATTCAGTTAGGTTACCTCTTTTTGCTAAAACAGTAGTGATTTTTGGAGGGAGGAATAATTTATCCATGCCATTTTCATGTATAACAGATTTTGTATCTGTATATGACTATAACATTAACTTCTTTGGGAATTCTGTCTAGAAAGAGTTATTAAATTTCTTCAGACCAGTGTAGCCACTGCCAAGTTGATTGTGGGCCAGTTTTTCCTTATCTTTTTAAACATCCAGATTGAATCTGCAAGTGACAAACTGCATATATATGTATTTCATTTGTAACACCTTTTCAAGGAAACTGATTTTTCAGATTAGCAAAGCATATATTTTCAATTAGAATAATGGTATGAAAATTTGCTGTGCATTTCCCTTTCTCCTGACATTGTGCCTTAAAACCCACCAGTATATTGTTCATTCTTTCAAAGATCCTCATTCTTCAGGATGATACTTATTCCTAGAATAACTGTAATACATTTTATTTACTGTATGATTCCAAACTAAATACCTAAGGTACATTTGACATTTGAGTGAGCAGAACAATGTAATAAATATATGATTGTTACTTCGCAGAAAACAATCTGCATTGACAGAAGAGAGGAGTCAAGACTGTAATTTCCTGGTCTAGCTCTCCTTCTCTGTCTTAGCTTTTTTGTATTATTACAAAGTTTGCAGTTGTTTTAGAGGTCAGGGTAGAAGTAGCACTTTTTTTTATTTTCCCTGCTGATAAATAGCTTGTAAGTGCAAAAACTAGTCAGCCCATTTTGGTAGCTACAGTAAAATGTTTTGTGTACTGCTAATACTGTTCTTAATCAATAGAGAAAAATAAAAAGCTTCCTGCATTATTTAATGAGAAAGTCCAGCATTTCTCTGGTAAATGCTTTATTTTTGAAAGCTGAAAGGTCCCACTCCTCTTCATATTAGATCCACAAGTTAAGCTGTCACTACAAATGCAGTCTTTTTCACAGAGTAGTTTGTTACTGATTTAAATGTTACCCTGCACACTTCGGTTTCTAGGCATTTAATTCAGAGGCAGTGAATCTAATTTTCAGAAGGATGGAGAATTCAATCCTCTCATTAAAGTCAGGAGAAATCGTGGTCAGATTGAGAATTGGGTGCCCATTCAGCTGTAAAACAAAGAGGTGCCATTCTGTGAGTCTTGCCTTATGTGTCATGTGACATAATGCAATCCTCATGAAGTTTAGTTCATATTTCTGAGAGTTGTCTAACTCTAGAACACTTTTTCAGCTTATTTATCTCTTTTCCCTTTTCTTTCTTCCTTTTTTTTTTTTTTTTTTTTTGCAGGTGTTTTAAAATGCAAAAAGGACAAAGCCTATGAAGGGGGACAGCTCTGTGCTAAGTGCAGCAGCCCAAAACAACTGCAGAAAGAAGATATTCAAAACTTGAAAGATATTTCCTGCAGGAAGCCTGTAATTCAGTCCTCACTGAGGCAAAATAGCAGTACTCAGAATGAGGAAGATGGTGACAGTTACGAACTGCCTCTGGAAGAACTTCAGTCCTTGCCATGGAACATTACTCTAAATATGACTGATGAGCATGGCAATATAGTCCACCTGAATTGTGAAATCAAAAAACCAACAGGTTCTACCAAAATTCAGTGGAATCAAATCCAGACTCAGGACATAGACATAAATGCCACAATTGCACTGGATTTTGAATGTCCAATGAATCGAGAAAACTATGAAAAACTATGGAAGCTTATAGCTTACTACAGTGAAGTACCTGTCAAATTAGAGAGGGAACTTATGCTCAGAAAAGAGCCTAAAATGAGCTATCAGTACAGGCAAGGCTCAGATTATGATGCTCTTTACTACACAGGTGTAAAAGCTCAAATACTGGCTGAGCCTTCCTGGGTGATGCAGCCTCTTATAAATATCCAATTAAACAGGCGCCAGAGTACAGGGAAAAAAGTAGTGCTATCTTTTTTTACTGTGTTTTCTCAGACAATTCATACCAAAACCTCCAGGCAGCAGAGAAACTGGGTAATGATAGAGCAAAATCAGAGCACAAGGACAGCACAGATTGTGGTGGAAGGGTCAGAGTGTCAGCTGAGCTGCAGTGTGAAAGCTTCTGAGAGCCCCTCCATTCAGTGGCTTTTTCCAGATGGAACTAAACTGCAGGCACCTTTTAATGAGAAAGACAATAGGTTTTCCATTCTCAGTAGTGGCCAACTAATAATCAAAGCAGTGAGTTACACTGATGGAGGTGTGTACCACTGCATTGCCCAAGTGAGAGATGATATGGACATAATGGCTTACAGACTTGTTGTGCAGCCTGCAGCTATTCAGGTAACTGATTCAGATGTAGTGAGAGTTGAAAAAAATGTTGGAGATCCAATAGCTTTGCCATGCAATGCAATTGCTATCCCAGACCCACAATTGAGCTGGATTCTTCCAAACAGTCAGGTACTCAATGATTTATCAAACTCTTCAAAAGGCTATATGCTAACCAATGGTACTTTGCTTATTCCAAAGAGCCATGTCACTGATAGTGGCCATTACAGATGTGTGGCTGTCAATCAGCAGGGATCAGATCAGATTGTTGTAAGGGTCACAGTAAATAAAATGGTGTCTGACAGGTCATTTAAACGAATAAAACTTAAGAAGCGCCCAGGCTCAAAAGGTTTGTCAAAAACAAGAGGGCGGGTCATAGACGATGAAGAGGGATCAGGGGCAGGAGGGGTGGAGGAGTTCCCACGAAGAAAGAACCACCTAAAAGACTGGGAAATACCTTTTAAACAGAAAAGTGACCAAGTGCCAGAGGCTCAAATTAAAAAGGGGAAGAAGGGCAGAAGGAAAATGAAAATCTGGAAAAGTACTGATGGAACCCAAGACAGCAATGTTGCAGAAGGCCGGAGAGTATTTGAATCTCGAAGGAGAATTAATGTGGCTAGCAAACAGATTAATCCACAGCATTGGGCTGACATTTTGGCGAAGGTCCGTGGGAAGAATCTTCCTAGAATGACAGCTACAACCATCTCTGTTACAACTTCATTGGCATCAGTCATGCAGGAAACTACTCCTGCCCCTTACCCCTTAGCCAGCCCTCCATCTTCAGAGACAGGAGCTGATGTGGTGGATTCCTCTGCTGATGCATCACCTGTGGGTGAAAATGAACAATTCTCGGTCACTGTTTCACAGAACATGGAAGTCTTTTCAGTCCAGCCTGTATTAATAAGGTCAGAAACTGAACCATTCTCGAATCACAGGGCTTTAGAAACACCTGCAAGTATGGACACTGTAGAAATTGCTTTGTCAGGTCCATATTTGGCTCCTGTCTCTGCAACTCCACAACCACAAGGGGAGCAGCATCTTGATGTCAGGACGGATGATTCAGTTGCCTTGACTGAAGAACCTCTAGCCAAAAAAATTGTAACAAACTTTCCTGATGTTCAGAGCAGTTTATTCACCGTGGAAAATACTGTATCTTCTATATCTGAAGAAAATTCTGCTTTTGCTGAGCTACCACTTGATGCTACTCTCCTTGCTGAGTCTCAGACTGTGGATCTTCATAGCACCTTGGAGAAAAACTTGAAGTTAAATGAAATGGGCCCAATTAGTGTTGACACCCTAACTTCAGCCCCTTCTCAGTTTGATGAGACCATCCCAACAGGTTCTGTAGGCACTACTACTGTTCCTTCATCTACTTTTCCATTTGTTAGAGAAAAGAGCAATGATGCAAGATACCAGCACAAAAAAATATCCACAAGTCATACAAAAATGGCAGACTTAAGCAGCAGTTTTCTAGCTGTCACGCCCATCAGGGTTCAGAGCGAAGAAGAACCTGAAACCCAGAGGAATACAGTGACTCAAGAAAGCATATCCAGCAGTAATGCAGACAGTTCTCAGACAGAGGAAAACAGAAACCTAGCTATTCCAAAACAAGGTCCCATATTCATTTTGCATAGTGCTAATGCTCCTCATAAAACAGCAGAGGGGTTAGAAACAGCTTCTTCCATGAGTAGATTGACCTCTGTGGCCACCACAACTCCGAATAGAAAGACCATGCCTTCACTTATTACTCAGCATGGTAGAAAAAGGCCTTATGGGAGAAGGAGAAGGCCAAACAGAATCCGACAGAGACCAAAGCCTTTGCCCCGCGTTGTTTTAACCACAGAGGCAATGCCTGTAATTCCAAGGACACCTGAAATTGAAGCTGTTACCAAAACTTTTGCAACTCTTACAAGTCCTGATCTTAACACCAAAATACAGGCTAGGAAAGAGGAGCGTATGGAATCCACTCCTTCATTAATTCCTGATTTGGGTGTCACAGAGAAAATTACAAAAATCAGAGATGTGATCACAACTTTCTCTTTTAGGCCTACTACTTCTTCACCTGGAGCCAAACGTGTGACACACCCTACTAGCCCTGAAACCTTGGAACTTCCAGTGACTGAACCCATCACAATTTTATCATCGTATGCTGTACATGATGCGCTTCCCACAGAAGAGTCAAGTGCACCTCTGAAACCAGAGCAAAGTAAAGTGCCAGCATACCACTCATTAGACAATGTCTCTGTGAAGAAGGACATGAAAGCAGATTCTAAAACTGTGGATCATAAGGCAGAACAGTCAATGTCCACAACTTCTCCTGCATATAGAAACAGCTCAATACTATCAACAAAACCAAAATCTCAAGAAGAGCCTAACCTATTTGACTTAGAAGTTGTAGTTAATGAAACAACTGCTGGAACATTCCAGTTGGCATATCCCACTATGAGTGACTTAAGTATTCCTGTTGGCACAGTTGAAGTTTTTAAGGACCTCTCAGTTTCAAAGGAGCCAAGGAAGCCCACAGTATCTATAGAAACACCAGGAAAAGCTGAGCCACCTCAGCAATATGAGATAATTACTTTATCCTCCTCTTTCAGCACTGCAGAAACTCAGACTTTTCCAGTTAGGGAGACAAAGAAATCTGTTACTTCCCAGGCTGGGACAGAGCCATCTTCCTTGGACAGAAAGGAATCTATGTTACATGTGTTTTATCATTCACAGACGACTGAAAAGCCTCCTACTACGTCCACTGCTTTTGTTCCATTTATAAAACCTGTCACTCTTCCCCCTTCCATTTCAAGCACTTCACATCCTTCTCTTCATTATACCACCAAGGAGAGTAATGCCTTTAATCAAGAAAGATTCCCAGAAGCAAAACAAGTTGGAGCAGGTGGTGACAAAATAGTGATGACCTCAAAACAGAATGTTCACCCTACTCTGTCCTCTAACCAGAACAGGATTAGCATACAGTCCAAAGAGCAGCAATTCAATGAGTTGTACAGTAGCAAGTCAAACAACAGTTTACTGCTAAGTCCAAATCTTCCCCAATCACCTGCTGGAATGATACCAAGCATAAACCAAAGACTACCTGTTGTGCCTCCAAAGCACATTCCAGTAAGAGGCACAATGAAGCTTCCTGTAACACAGGGCCCACTTCGCTATTTTATAACACATCAGCCTCTTCACTACACAAACAAACCAGAGATAACAGCGTATGCAGCACATACCATCCAGGACAGAAAAACTTCTGTTTTCCCAACTACCCCAACACAAGCCTCTCCATTTCACAAAACAAGTCCATTAGCCGAAAGCAAGTTCAGTAACCAGGGTCAGAACAGATACAATCTTAATTCAAGGTTTTTTGGAAATAACCATGTTCCAGATAACAGAGGCACAGCTGGGAGACAACCAAGTCAAGGGATCCCCTATTACCCCAGTTCCAGAATACCATTTCTTTTCAACAGAACAAGGATATTCCCTCACTTAAATATGCATCCTAAACCAGATGTTCCTAGTCAACTAGTGCCAAAAGACACAAATGCAAAGAAGGTTGCTCAGGTCTTACCTACTGGGATTACAGTGCAGAAAGCTACAGCTATTCCAGTGCCTCCAATGCCACATGCCACAACGACCACATCACCACGGGTGATTTTAAAGATCACCCCTCCAGCCTTCCTCTCTCAGCACACTAAACCACAAATAACCACTACAGTTCATCCTTTTAAAAATGTCTATTATCGTAATCAAAAATTTCTATCTGTTCCTTACATGGGAGGCATTATGCCACACAATTCAACTATAATTCAGTCTTCCACTAATTTTAGGGTACACGGAGAAAGACCTAAAATTATCACAAAAGCATCTCAGACCATATCCATCCTTGCTGAAATGGATGCTTTTATCCCTTGTGATGCAGTTGGGGAACCCAAGCCTTTTATTACTTGGACAAAAGTCTCTACAGGTAAGACATAAAAAATGCGTTCTTCTGCATGGTTTTTAGGGGTATTGCACAGAAGTGCAACATGATCACAAGAGTAGTTCAAAATACTGAAAAAATACTTCCTGTCACTTACAATCATTGTAGAGAAAATGATTAATTGCAACTAATCATTACAAGTAATAATAATATGCAGTATTTCTTGTAGTAAAAGAAAACCTCTACCATTTAATGAGTTTGTTTTTGAAGAGTAATTTTAGGCTGTGAAAAGCATCCAACTCTGCTGATTCATAGCAGTTAGAATTTATTACATCAATACTTGTGAGTATGGACTTGTTAACATTGATACCATAAATATTGATGTGTGGGTCATCTCCATATGCAAAAGTAACAGAAAAGTTGCATAAAGATTTAAGAGGGATCCTAAAACAAGGCCTTCAAAAATTTCCACGCTGTCCATGTTTGCAAGCTAGTAGTAAGTTCTGCAATAGGAACAAAGACTAATTTGTGCTATGGAGAGTGTCAGAAGATCTCATGTGGGCCCTCTGAAGTTTTAATTGGTGTCGAGTAAACCTAAAATCTCACTTAAGACTTCTTTATTGCAATAATGTACACTTTGACTTCTTTCTTTCCTCTCACCTTCACAGGAGCTCTAATGACAGCCAACAGCAAGTTACAGAGGTTTGAAGTCTGGAAAAATGGTACTCTCCTTATCCGAAATGCTCAGCTTCAGGATCGTGGGCAGTATTTATGCACAGCTCAGAACCTGCATGGAGAAGATAAAATGATTGTTGTGCTCACAGTTGTAGCCCACCAGCCCAAAATTTTACTTTCCCGCTATCGAGATGTCACGGTCTACTTTGGAGATACCATAGCAATGGAGTGTCAGGCTAGTGGGACTCCAAGCCCATTAATTTCATGGATTTTCCCAGATAGGAAGATTTTGCAGGCAGTCACAACCACAGAAAGCAGGATAATGCTTCATGAAAATCGAACCTTGTCTATCAAGCAAGCAACTTTTTCAGACCGCGGAGTTTACAAATGTGTAGCAAGCAATGCTGCAGGAGCTGACAGCATTGCAGTGAGGCTGCACATTGCAGCTTTACCTCCCATCATCCAGCAGGAAAAGCAAGAGAACATTTCCTTGCCCCTTGGTAGCAGTATTAACATCCACTGCACTGCCAAAGCAGCACCTTCTCCCAACATCCGCTGGGTGGTCTTTGATGGCACGCAAATCCGACCTTCTCAGTTTGTCAATGGGAATTTATTTGTTTTTCCTAATGGGACTCTTTACATTCGCAATGTCTCCCCCAAGGACAGTGGGACCTATGAGTGCATTGCTGCTAACATGGTGGGAGCTGCCAGGAGAACAGTGCAACTCCATGTGAAGAAGCATGCATCTAATGCTAAGATCACTGGGAGCTCTCCTCAGAGAACAGATGTTACATACGGTGGCATCCTGCGTTTGGACTGTAGTGCTTCTGGTGACCCTTGGCCTCGGATATTATGGAGGTTGCCTTCCAAAAGGATGATTGATTCCCTTCACAGGTAAATTACTGTTTGGTGTGTTGCAGGTAAATTGCAGTTCAAATGAACTTAGAGAAAAGCCCACTCATATATGTACAAGTTTCATTCCTGACTTCTGTGGGTTTTGAATGATCCTCCCAATCCTTAAGAAGGATTTTAAAATTATATAAAAAAATATAAATCATATCTTAGCATAATTTTCTTGAAAGCAGTATTACTCTTGAAAAGTTAGCTTCAAGTTTTTAGGATAAGCTGCCACTATTTGTCTTTTACAGCCACTTGTAAAAATAGCAAAAAGTCCAGATATACAGCTTGTTCCAATGTGCTTAGTCTGAATAATATTGCACAGGTGCCTGCTTTTCCCCAGGAGAAAAGGGATCTTTGAATTTTATCTTTCAGGCAAATCATTACACATAGTTTGGGCAAATAAATCAACTTATAATTACTTAAACAAACACAATCATTTTAATGTCATATATAAACAAATGTTACCACACAATAAGGTCTGTGCAAACCTGGTTGTATATAAATGCCTAAAACAATACATTCTCAAATATTTGCAATATCAATTAAAATGCCACTTCTACAAACTTAAAATAACTGTCCTAACACTTGGCTGAAAACAAATTTCTGTGCTGTAAATTATTCATAGCTCAGCTTAGAGCACTATAAAGAGACAACAAATTCACTGTAATTGAAATGCATAATTGGGAACAACTTTTTTCACAGCTGAACATAGTCATAATTTTTTTATATTGACAAAAATATATTTAGGTAACCTATATAGCACAAAATCCAGATTGCATTTTATGCCTCATAGTGGTAGCAAAAAAAATACTGTGTTTCTTTTTCATTTTCTCTCATGATCTTTATGTGGGCTGCTTTTCAAATACTGGAGATCTTCTTTGGGGAGAAAACTGTGGCTACTGAGGAAGTTGGTTTTGACCACAGTACACCAATTCCATAGTGAAGTGGAAAGGAATAATAGTTTTTTTAGTGTACTGGAAATTTTTTTCCCTTAAAAAAAGGAAAGCTTAGCAACATTTTGCTTCTTTGTGACTCTTCTAAAGGTTTAGTATTTATACCCTATGTATATGTATACCCTATGTATATGTATTACCCATTTAGTAATGCCACCCTATGCCAGAGGAAGTTCCTCATCTTTATTTGTTTTCAGCTGAAGACCCAGGTACCAAACTCTATTATGGTCCATATAGCCTCGTGTGGATTATATAATTCAGAGATATATAATTCAGAGATCTCATATTTCAATGTTATAGAATAATGTATAAGTAGTCAGAAGCATCAAAACCACCATAATTTGTTATTTAGTGGATGTTACTGGTCAAAAACAGAATTAAAGTCATTAAACACAACAAAATTACTTGGTTACAAGTGAGTAGAATTATCTTTTTCCATTTGCTTTTTGGTGGTGAATATCCTGGAAATTTCTGACTATCTAATTGTTTAACAATAGCAATTTTCCTCTCCTATTCTTTTTTTTTTCTTTTGATACTGTTGAGTGGTTATTCCCCCACAGATTTCTCTCAGTAGTTAATACCCAAAATGTGATTTTGTAGCTCATGTTAGATTCTTTTTTCTTTCCTTACAGCACTTTGGAGACTAGAATCAAAGTATTCAGCAATGGGACTTTGGTTGTTCATTCAGTTACAGACAAAGATGCAGGAGACTATTTGTGTGTGGCCCGCAATAAGATAGGGGATGACTACGTGGTCCTCAAAGTGAACGTGATGATGAAGCCAGCAAAAATAGAACATAAGAATGAGAATAACCACAAGGTCAAGTATGGAGGGGACCTGAAAGTTGATTGTGTAGCCACAGGTCTGCCAAACCCAGAGATCTCCTGGGGTCTTCCAGATGGCAGCATGATCAATACTTTCATGCAGTCGGATGACAGCGGCAGCCGGACGAAGCGATACGTGGTCTTTGATAATGGAACCCTGTATTTCAATGATGTTGGACTGAGAGAGGAAGGGGACTACACCTGCTATGCTGAAAACCAGATTGGGAAGGATGAAATGAAGGTGCGGGTCAAAGTGGTGGCAGAGCCTGCAACCATCAGGAACAAAACGTACATCACTATTAACGTACCTTATGGCGATGTTGTCACAGTAGCATGTGAAGCCAAAGGAGAGCCCACTCCCAAAGTGACCTGGCTTTCCCCAACCAACAGGCCTATTCCTGCCCTATCTGATAAATATCAGATATACAGAGATGGCACCCTCCTCATCCAAAAGGCCCAAAGGTCTGACAGTGGTAACTATACTTGTGTAGCACGGAACAGTGCTGGAGAAGATCGGAAGATTGTTTGGATCCATGTTGACGTTCAGCCTCCCAGAATCAATGGTCATCTCAGTGCAATAACATCTGTGAGGGAGACAGCCATCAGAGACAGCCGCAAACTTATTGACTGCAAAGCTGAGGGCATCCCTGCTCCGCGTGTCCTATGGGCTTTTCCAGAAGGAGTAATCTTACCGGCTCCCTACTATGGGAACAGGATCACTGTGCATCGCAATGGTACACTGGACATCAGAGGAGTGAGACAGACAGACGCTGTGCAGCTCGTATGCATCGGGCGGAACGAAGGTGGTGAAGCGAGACTGCTTGTGCAGCTCCTCATCACAGACCATTTGGAGAAACCCTCCTTCAGAGACCCTGTCAGTGAAAGGATCACTGCCATTGCTGGGCACAGCATCAATCTGAACTGCTCAGTTCAGGGGAACCCCAAACCCAGCACAAGCTGGATTCTTCCCAACGGCTCTGAAGTGCTGAGTGGCAGTCGCCTGCACAGATTTTACCATAAGAGGGATGGGATCTTACATATCAGCAGCTTATCTGCTGGGGATGCTGGAACCTACCGCTGTACAGCCAGAAACCCAGGAGGTTATATGGAACGAGTAGTCTTCTTGAAGGTGGGACTCAGGCCAGAAATTAGCAACCAGTACAACAACCTGGTGAGCATCATCAATGGAGAAACTCTGCAGCTTCACTGCATCACCCAGGCAAGCCATCAGGCGCAGATCTCTTGGACACTGCCCAATGGTATGGTTATGGATGCCCCCCAGGCTGTGGGTCGCTTTTCCCTGATGGAGAATGGCTCATTGACAGTGCGTGAGGCTTCTGTATTTGACAGGGGCACTTACCTGTGCAAAGTGTCAACAGAGTATGGGACTTCTGTTATGACTGTGCCTGTCATTGTGATCGCCTATCCGCCTCGGATCACCAGCGAGCCAGCACCTGTCATTTATGCCAGACCTGGAAATTCAGTTAAACTGAACTGCATGGCCATTGGGATTCCTAAAGCAGAAATAACATGGGAACTTCCAGATAAATCACATCTGACAACAGGAGCTCAATCCCGTTTGTATGGAAACAAATTCCTCCATCCTCAGGGGTCATTAGTCATCCAGCAGTCCACTCAAAGGGATGCAGGCTTCTATAAATGCACTGCTAAAAATATACTAGGCAGTGATTCTAAAACAACCTACATACACATATTCTAACATTAAAACAAGTGCCTTTGACTGGATACTGGTGTTAAGTCACTGCCAAACATGTGCAATGAGGAAAGTACTGCTTGCAACAATGGCTAACGAGAACAAGAAGGAATTAATCTGCATTTCTTTTGTACTCAATATGGCAGTAAGTCTGGAACTAAGACTAACATGTTGAAAAAGGTCTTCGAATTGTTAAGACAGTGTAATGTGGGTTTTCATGCTATCCAATAGCATCTGAGACATAAAGTACTTTATTGTTAATAGTCCAAAGCTATTTCTTGTTCTAACAAGCACCTTAAAAATACCAAAGAAGTATTAACTGTTAATAAGTGAGCTGCAATGATAGAAGTACTTTTGTAAAACATAATTTTCTTTATACCCTACAGTGCCTTTTCATAATCTAGGCTTATAGAATATGATTATTAACCTTTCTGTTCATGCTTCTATCAGCTCTTCAAAATCAAAGACTAAATTAGCAAATAAGAGTGATCTATTTTAATAAAAATACATGCAGAGATTAGCTACCTTAACATATGAACATACATTTGCCAGCTACTAAGGATGCTATGGTCAATTAATTCATTATATATTTTATATATATTTTTTAATCTGACTATGAGACTAGAAAGAGTAGCAGTGAAATTGGTCTCATTTTATAAATTATTGGTCTTTACAAGACTCTGATACATTACAGTGTTTTATAATATTAAGGTCAATATACTGTACATTTTATAATAAAAAAATATTTTCCAAAGAATGTATTCACTGGTTTTCTTTTTTTTTTTTTTTCTTTCAGAAAATAAGGAACTCCAAACAGTGGGAGTATGGAGTTAGGTCAAAAAACCTGAAGTAATGTAGTGTTATATGTACTTGTATTTGAACCAATTTCTGTTTGTTTCATTTATAGATGCTTTAGAGAAGACAAATTAGTATAATTGTTTATCTTTTTAAAAGTGATTTATTAATAGAAATTTATGTATATTTCAGCATATATTTGCAATGTCAATACTTTTTCTGCAGTCAAGGATTGTTTTCTGGATACTGTCCATAATTTTATGAAAATTTATCTCTTGTGCTATAGAAGTATTTGGTGCAAGGTGCTGACTATGCCCATGTTTTAACATAGTATAACAATCAGAATTTTACAAATGTTAACTTACCTTTCAACATGTGGATTCTCTCAGTCATTCCTGAATTCTTAAAGTTCTGCTTATTCATAAAACTTATGCTCATGTTTTAGACTATGGTTAGAATAAAAGTTTTATTTTTATTTTCTATGTTGATCAAAACATGTCAGTAGTGTAAAGTGTCTTGCTAATATTTACATTTTGCAAAAGCTGAAAGCAAAGGTTTCCTGCCCCACAAGTTTATCCAGTTTAGAAAATAGTAAGCTGTTGCAAAATGTATACTTATCGTAATGGTAAACAGAACTGAGCTACTTAAAGTAAAAGGTATTTTTTTAGAACAAGAATATAGAATTAAATGAGAAGGGCATTACTGAAGATACAATTTATATTATAGAATATTTTATAAAACTTATTTTTAAAAAATTCAGTGCAGGCTAAAAATCTGTGGTTTGTACACAACTTCATTAAAGTTGTGGATATGTTGCCTAATTAAACAGCACTTAAATATATCTTAGTTTCTTTTTTATGGTTTAAACCCTTGGGCCTTAAACCACTAAGCAGAGCTCAAGGGGAAGCATGTCCCTAAATACCTGGCAGGAATGTAGCTGCTTGTGAAAATAGTTAATGAAGAAAGAGAAGAGGCATTTAAGATTTTTAACTAGATTGCCCATGTGGTACTTTCTAATCTGGCTATTTTCCTTGAACATATCAGATACATCTTTAGATCCTTTACTTTTAACTTTATAGTAGTTTTCCAATTTGGAAAATGGTCATACAATATTTAATAATAATAATACATCTTGTAAAAGAGTCTGAAGTCAGCATTTGGCATTGTAGTAGGAGTCAAGCACTTTTAATCATTTGTCCAGCCTTCACTTAACAGTTATAGGAATTTAGAGATATTCTTGGGTACTGAATTACTTCTGTATATTTCTATTAAGTAGATTTCTTTTTATGTTAAGGGAAGAAAACAGAATCCAAATCCAAATTCAAACATTTGATCTTTTAGGATCAAAGCATCAGATCATGTTTTATTCCTCAGTCCAGAATTTTCACAGCTACCAATGGAAGTTTTGGAGGTTAAGAAATGAAAGATTTCACTCTAGACATTTTCTTAAGTCAAAACTTGCATGCCTGCAAAATTCCTTCAAAAGGGGACTTACAATTTTTTAATGTGTTATGATTTCCATTATGTTTGCCTTTACCCCTTTTATGAAAATATACTCCCAATGAGAGACTTATAAAATATAATTTTCTTCCAAAATAAATGTAACCACAACTTAAAAATATCAAATGAATGCTTTTTACACTCAAGCAGTATTGGGCCATATGTTGGGTCTGTCATACTCTTTCTGTGCTGATATGCCTGTTGTCCAGGATTTCTGTCTTGAGTCCCTTTTGTAGAAATAAAGACATTCACAGGGAAACAAAGACTGTTCTAAGACTTATATTCTTGGGCCTGAGTCTGCATGTCACTCTATGTGCTGAATCATCCATCAAACGAAGGCAGTCAGGCAAGTAGGACAATGAGTTTAAATAATAATTTCTTTCTTTATTTCCAGGTAATTATCTGCAAGTTGTGTTAAATAAGTAAATGACAAATTTACATTACTTCAAGGATGCAACACTTCATTCTTTTTTTTTCTTCAAAAGTCTTCATTCCTTTTTCAGACCAAGCAGGACCCATGCATTCAAAGGTTCAAAGGCAATGTAGTTTGTTTTTTTCTGATTTGGGGAATGCTGGAAAATTAGGTGCTTGCTCATGGTTTGAGGAGGTTTCTACATTTTTACTTGATCAATCAAAGCAGGTTCTGGATAGTTTCCATGGAAAGTAAAAACATTCCTTGCTTTTGCTTTGTAAATGGAGAAGAAAGATTTGTTTGTCTTCTATTTGCAGAAGCAGAATAACAAGGTGACTTATTACAACTGTGCAGATTGAAAATTACTGCAGTTGTCAATACATTTTTTGCAATGGCCTTCACAAAAAGAGATTCACTTTGACCATATCCAGAACACAACTAGCAACTAGTAACAGAAATTGATGTAGGAATATAGATCAGAAAAGCAATAAACAGGGAATTTAATTAGGGTATTCATGTCTAGATCTGATAAAATTCATAAAACACTATTGAGTTCACTTGCATGTTTTATTGATTATCTTCAAAAGCTCTTGAAGTCCAATTGTGGTACAAGAAGACTGGAAAAAAATACCAAAGCTGTAGTTGAGAAAACATGGATCAACAAAACTCTGGTATTAAGAGAGGTACTTTGTTTAACTCATTATTAAACAATCAATTTAAGAGCATCTGTAGAAAAACAGAGTGATAGGAAGCAGCTGCTCTGCCTGTTTCTGTAACAAATTGTATAACAATCTAGTTACGTTCTCACACAAGTAGTTAGTTCTGAGTATGGGAAGAGAGGATTTGTTAATGGCTATCAGGTATAGAGAAGACATTTCAAAAATATGTCAATATTATTAAATTGAAAAATATTAAAGTACATAGGACCAAGTTGCAATTCTGAGGGATCTTTCTAGATGGGTGAAATGATTGGAAATAAAAAATAATCACTCTCCCCCCACCAATAAATATAAATGTGAGAATTATATTCAAAAGAAAAACTATGAATACCCATACAGTAAACAGTGAAGAGTGAAGAAGGTGTAGGAGTTGCACAAGTTAAGAACATGACATTCCAAACAAAACCTTATTGTGTTGAAATCTATTCAAGAGGGCTGTGTGAATGAACATAATGGACATACTCTTCTTGCAGTCAGGCTCAAAAACAAAGAAATTGGAAAGAATCCAAGGAAGTGATTTAGAAAAGATAACTTATAATGCTAATTGAAATTAGATGAGCTTGTTCTGCCTAAGAAAAAAAAAGGCCAAATATTAAATTCAACAATTAAGAAAATATGTAATCCTTATCAAAACGGTGATGAGTTGTTTTTCAGGCTGAGGGTAGTATGAGAATCTTACTCCGAGCAAGCTCTAGGCTAGATACTAAAACTTTGTTACTGTAAGAACAGTTGAACAGTGTATTATTTTTTTTGAGAAAATTTTGAAATTCCCATCTTTGGAGACAGTTAAAAACAGTTTAGTCTGATAGCTGAAACAGGTAATCAACATCCTTGCCCAAGAAACTGAGAAATCTTGGGGTTTCTTTACATTTACGGGGGGGGTTATTACATTTATTTGGGGTTTCATTACAATCCTATCTTTCCTAGATTTTCCTATTAGTTAGATGCATTTGTAAAAGAAAGATTTGTTTGCTAGCTGTAGTCTGGGCTTGTGATTTTTATCTATGTTATCTTCATGATAATCTGTGGGGTTGTTAACCATTTAGTACATAACAGATATGGGAACATGACAAATAGATCCACTGTGACCACATCTTTATGGTGGAAATCTCGTGGAGAGATTTCTAGGAGCAGTTATGTCATAGGATCTTTTTTTCATTCAAGTATTTTGGTTTACAAAGGAATCTCACAGCACATCATTCACAACCTTGCCCAGAGCAGAAATAAGGAACTGCAAGGACTTTATGTATTTCTTTCACTTAGCCTGGGTTTTATTTATCTGTATGTTTTCAAAAATGCATTTGCAATCTTTCAGTGTAGCCAGCTACCATGAAGATTTCCTAAAAGCTGTACAACTATATGTATAGCTTTTAATATAATTTCTTCTCTTTTATTGTTTGCAAATTGACCACAGCAGGGTTTGAATGATAAAAGGCAGAGTAAATCCTCACAGAGAACATTTAACACTCTATTAATCAACCCTCAATCATGTTTCCTGAAAAAGATGATAAGACAGAAGCCACTGCACACAGTGAGGAAACACATTAAGTAGATTGTGACAGATTATCATCCTGCAGAAGAAATAGTGATTTGTTAGAGCTGTTGCAATTTCTTGATGTATAAAGTTAAAAATTTATTTGTTTGCCCCAAAGGTGTGTATACTTTTTGCAGGTATTGCTCTTGGCCTAAGAAAAGATACTGTTTTTTTCCTGAAAACCTTTTCTTTCTGGTTCAGTCCAGTAGCACCAGCATGGAGCCGTTAGCAGAAATTCTAATAGCTTTTGTAATTATCTGAGTTAGAATCTCACGTGCCATAAACCAGTTGAGCCTGGCTCAAGAGCCACCCAAAATGTTCATCCATTCTGTGAGCACCTTTGTACTTGAAAGAAAGTTGAGTTTCATAGGTGATATAATAGTGAGTGAGAGTGCAAGCAATAAAGAGTCAGGGTAGGGGTAATTGAGAGCACTCCTATTTTTCAAGAGTCTTTAGCACATAGGAAATTCTGACCCTCTGCTTACTCTTTTGAATAAGCAAACTTTTCTTTGCCTGGGAGGTAGACCTCTCCTGTTTCTTTCTTTCCCATATGCAAGACCCACTGTTACTCTCATATATGGTGAGAGTAATGCTTCTGACACATGGGGTAATGCAACAAGAAAAATGCTATCACGTTGGACTGTGGATGTTATGACGTTGAACTGCAGCTGTGTACCACCTACTAAGCACTTCTTTGAATGTGGGACCTCCACAAAGGGAAATGCATGTTGGCAGCAGTACTGCTGCTTATTCCCTTCTCCATGACCCCATTCATCAAGCACAGCTGGCTGTTATATCAAAGAATTCACAGACTGGCCAGGTCTGATGTGCCAGATCACTGAGTGGTTAAGAGGCATAAATATATGATGTCTCACAGCTGCCAGGACTGGAGATGGCAGCCAGCAGTGTGAGTCTTGACAAGTGAGGGGTAGAATGACTTGAGATGGATAGTCAAATTATAAAATTAAAAGAACAAGTGATGCTGTCACGCCTAAGTACCTCCTGTGGTGCTTTGTATTATTCAAAGCACACTTGATATCATATGTATGTTCTATAACCCTTGAATTAGCAACACATATATGGGTTTCCCTGTTACCTTTATTCCCAGTGTTAAAAAATAATTCAGGCTCTGAATCAAAATTAGATTTTTTTTTCCTTGCTTCTACCACAAAGGATCAATGGATTAAGCTGCTGTACTCGCCTACTAAGAACTGCTCTGTTCTTTTATGAGCTTCTTTGGAATATTACAATAACAGACAAAATGAGGAACATTTTAATAAAACCCTATTTACTAACCTGGGAAAAAAACCCTGGTAATCATGGATGACAAATGCATGCAGCTCCTTTGAAGCTAGCAAAGCAAACATCTCTCTGAAATCAGTGGGAAAGTTCCTGGACTCCAAATTGTCTAGACAAAGAAATTCTTAACTGTTTCTTAACTGAATCATCTTTTTCAGTAAAGTGAGTCTGGGAACTGATAAGGAAATTAAAAATTTGAGTATTTTGAAAAAGCAAAGAGAAAGTATGGCAATTGGGACTTGAATAAGTGATGCAAAGGGCCTTTCTTATATAAAAATGTAGGTTAACATCTAATTGTATACTTTTAGAAAGCTAACATCTTGTCAAAGCTTTTTCTTACAGTGTGCAAAAAGGGCATTACTATCCTGATCAGTTGCTTTTAAAAATTCTGCTAGTATCTTGCTTAAAATCTGAATAAGAAATGTTACTAGGCAGTCCTAGTGACAATATTACCATGCTGTTATTACAGCAAATGTGCATAAACAAATATATGTAGTTATAAGAAAACTATAACAGGCATCTTATGCTACATTCTTCGTATTGTAAACTGCAACAGTGATATAATTAAAATTTATTTCTCTTCATCTTTGGGTCTCACATCTGTAACACAAGATGGGGGGCAGTGGGTGTGTGGATAAGAAGATTGCTTACAATGCAGTTAGGCAAGGTGGTGTTAGCTGATGTATTATTTGTTTTCATGAAGCATATATACCTTCATAACTGCAGGTCATGACACTGACAAGCAGATCACTGTAGCTGGGGAGTTGGTGACCCACATCACAACTTACCCGAGCAGCTGCAGACCTGTGCAGAGCTTGCACTGCTGTGTGACGCATACAGCATGGCCTTCAGACCCATCTTGTGCTCTTCACATCCCTTGACTGTAAAATAAACTCGCATAGTAATTATAAAAGAGAAGTCTGCAGTCAGCTCCCACTCAGTGGGATTTACACTGCCTGCATGGCTTTGCCTTTATCTCACAGTGTGAGTTCACACGTGCATATCTTCTTTGCTTGACAGTAGAAATGATGAGTAGGGTTGTTTACTTTTTAAAAATAGTTCAAATTACCAAACTGGGGCAACTGTGCCATGGGTGGGCTCTGCCCAGCATTCCTCATCCTGATTAGAGGCCTGTTTGGCACCGCACAACTCAAAGTTTCCAGGACCAGAAGGGAAGAAAAGTTGTCTATATCACCCTCTCTTTATAATGCTAGCTCTATTAAATGCTGGTTTAAAATACCCTTTATTGAGTGCCTTTCTTACTGCAATCATAATGAAGCAGTACCTCCTGGTGAATGTACAGTGCATTCATTCCTCTTGATTGCATTATAGCTGTGTATTCTAATAATCATTCTAGGGGAGAAGTGTTTTCTTTATAAAAGGTAGTATTGGAAAGAAAGAAAATTCAGGCAAAATCTCTTATACAAAAATTTTTATTGTTTTTCACAAACTTCTGTAAAGGAGGAACTCTTTCAAATGAATTTTTAGTTGCTTTCTAAGGCCACAGGAATTTGCACAGTTTTCTCTGTCTTCTGTCTTCAAGGACATCTTGAAGACTTGCCCTCAAACACCATATCCTCAACTTTCTCATAACCTTGCAGAACAAAAGGAACATTAATCTACTCCCTAGTCACCTCAACACACTGACAGAAAATTGTGCTTCTTAACGGCCATGAAGCCAACAATAATGAGAAAAGCAAGGGTCTCATTCCTTTTCCCCTCATTAATGAACATTTTGTGTACCCTGGGAAGCACTGTAAGACACACACTTACAACAAAGGTCTGCTTGGCCCCATGAACTTATGCTATATGTCAAGCTGTTCCATTAATCATAGTGTTTTGACTTATATAAATGGATTCTTGCTGTGTCAAGAGAAATACATATAAAGGGTTAAAAATAGAAGAGGCATGAGGCAACCCTCTGGATATATGACACCCCATCACCAAAATTATCTGCAAGAAAAGGTTTGAGGGACTGAGTTTTGAGTTTTCTTTATTGTGACTTTTTTTGGTATTTCAGAATTCACTTTGGAATGTATTTGGAATATGTTGTGCCAAGCCTTTAAAACAAAATATATCCTGTTACGGTTTTTTTTTACAGCCTTCAGTTCCATTCTTAAACTGCTGGACAATGTTTAAGAGTATTCAGCTTACCCGGTTGAACTTTTATAAAAGACCTATTATTAAAATAAAAAAAGTTCTGGTGATTCATTCAACATGTCAGTGAATCTGAGGGAGATTCCCAGCTCATAAAAAATAAAACAAATAAGAAACAGGCTGTTTTTGCATAATCACACACAGCAAATGGTGACAGGCTTAATATTTGTTAGCTAACAGAATCAGAAAAGTTGTGGTATTTTTCTGTCTGATTAGCCTCACATAAAACATGGTAACACATGGATACATAACATTTGAAAATATAGGAAACAAAACTACTTGATCATGGGAGACTTACTCAGCAGACCATCTTGAGCCGTCCCTCATTAGAGATTTCTTCATACAGGCTGATGTAACCAATCGGCCAAATTCAATTACTGAAGATTAGAATTGTGCTTCCTGACATCGTATGTGGTTCCACCAACTGGCGGAAAACAAAAACTTGGAGTAATTAGAGATGTCAGCCCACTCCTGAGAGCAAAATGTAGCTTAGAGTAATTTCTTTTACTGAGTCATACAGACACTGTTCTAGCTTTTCCCACTCTTATTATGACCTGCCTGTAAAATTTAACTGTAGTTGATAAACATACATATGCAGGAAGGTATTAATAATTTGAGGCTGAAATGTGAAATTTTGCTCCCAGGTATGGGGAAACAAAATGGCTAAAGTCTGCTTCCTGTTCAACAATGTCCAGCTGCTTTGTGCCATCTCCCTGTTGCAGCTGTTCTTTGAGTTTAAGTACCCGTGGAAAAAAAATGGGAGTTGAGATGCTGTTACTTACGGCCAGTTTCTGATAGCTTGGGTCATAGTGACTTACTCCAAAAGCAATCCTGTGGCATGCTGTTCAGTGTGGCTGTCTGTATCATCATTTGCTTTCAATCTTCACTTAGACCAAACAGCCGAATAGAAACCCCAGGATTATACCATTGTATCAAGTTAATTCTAAATTAAGTGTAACATTTTGCAGATATATCCATTTTCTCCAAAGGTGCAGATCCTTATATGTGTACATATGTTTGTGTGTCTTTCCTTCTTTTTTTAGCTAGATATGTCTGTCTTTGTGCATGCATGTATTTTATGTTTCCATACATATGTTCTCTTTGTATATATGTGTATATCTGGATGTGCATATATAAATATTTAAGTTCACTCTGCCCTTTCTCTGTACATAAAGGAGGGAAATAAATTGTAGAGGTGTATGGAATAAATTTATTTGGCCTGATAAGAAAAAAACACATGCTTTTTCTTTACTTCTGAGCATGAAGTACTCCACTGTCATGTGGAATGAAATCTTAGATTTGAGGAAGACCAGCCAGTGCTCCAAAAGTTTGAAATATCACACTAGCTAGTTGAGGGAACATTTTTTATTATTTTGGAAGTACCCAGATATTCCACCTCACTCAGATGCTCACTTATTGCTTTTCCTGGCAGGGGAGTATCTTCCAGCTCATCTTTGAATAGCCTTTTTTTGCTCTTCTCAGCCAGCATGAGATGCTTTGGAAATTGATGACCCAGCTGCAGATGCTACAGTGAAACAGCAAATTTTGCAGTGCTTTGATGATCTCAGGAAAACTCTCAGCTCTGGAACACTTTTATCTTATATTCTGCCAGCATGAGCCATAGAAGACACTAGCAGTAGCTAGCAATAACTAGCATCTGCTAATGGAATATGAATGAGATTTACAATCTAAATAAAGCAAATAGATTTTTAAAAATTCTATTGTGATTTTCCTTCGCTTAGTAATAACACAAATGAGCAGGAGGATTACACTACATATTTAAAAATACATATATTAAAATTGTATTGATGAAGCTTTTAATTTAATGTTTTCTTAGTCTTGCAACATTCTCTTAGAAGTTTTCAAGGCTGCCAAAGTCTATATCCAGCACAGCAAGAGAGAAACAGTGTCTGCTGAACTCAAGCATGCTTGGATGGTGGTGTATATTTATACAACACTTCCTATTTAACCTTTCCCTCTACTTTTGTACTAATCTGCAAGACATGCTGAGAAAGATAATAAGCAAGATTACAAGATACAACAGGCAAGACATGCAGAAGTTATCAAAAGAACTATTGCTGTTATAGGCAGTCTGACAGGGAATGGAGGCAAGTGAATAAATGCTGCTTTGTTTCATATTGCTATAATCCTTTTGACTTTGATGAGATTAGATAGTTAAAAATTAGGAAAGATTTTAGCCTGTGTTCAGCTCTGATACATGAACATAGCTCAATCCTTGGCAACAATTTCTCCATTGAAGGAAAACTAAGATGACACAGAAACCTAAGGATTCTCAGATATCAGGCAGCAAGATTTTTTGGGGGGTTGACAGTTACTTTTTGTTATGATTATTATAGTATCAAGACTATACTCTCAGGTTTTAGTTCAGGGAATGTATGAAACAATCATTATCATTATGTTTGGCACCAATTTTCAAATCACAGGACAGCAGCTGGCAGGTCTTTGTGTAAGAACAGTAAATTAAAAACAAGTACTGAAAATTTTGGGAAGAATTTTAAGAACTAGAGAACTGAACATAGAAGATGGACAAGAATAGTGACAGAAACCACTGGATTGTTTGAATCAAGTTAAACTTTGAAATATTTATTTGCACAGTAGTTCGGAAGTGAACTATCCAAACAGCCTGTTCTTGCCAGTGTCTGATTATTTTACTTCATGTGTTCATTAGATTAGAACAATACTCAGACAGATTAGAAATAAGACACTGAGTCTTATTTTTTACATTATCTGAGTCTAAAGGAGTTTAAATAGAAACCATCAACTAAGTAATCCTGTAACTGCGACCTTTTAATTTTTGGAAGGGCAAGGGCAAGGTATTGTGTTATAGGCATAGCAAGTAGCAATGTCTAAATTAAGACTGTCTAACTCAATAGAAACAGGAAAAGCTTTAGCTCACAGATATTTATAACTTGGTTAAACTAATTGCTGGGTTTATATTTTCCATACTTGTCCTTTGCTTATGATGCAGGATTTATGGTGTTTTCAGTTTTTTGTGTTTCTTTTTTCTTTGTAATTCTTAAAGGGTATTGCTGAAAAAGGCCCAGTTGTTTCCAAAAATGAAGCTAAGGAAAAAGTTTCTGCCAATATCGCAAACACTTTCCAACTATTTCATTGAAGTGTTTGGTGAAGACTAGGATGATTGGAAGAAAATAATTCTAGGATCAAAGGAGGTGTGTGTGTGTGTGTTTGCTGTTTTAAATCTCAATCTCAGATGTCTTCTTCTTACCACAAATGATGTGGATATGGGTTGAACATCACATTGGTTAATATGACTCCCAGCAAGAAAATGCTGTAAAGTAAATTCTCAGTGGTGCCTCCACATCCTGTAAGGATGACAGACTCCATCTTGGGGAATCAGAACCTAAAATTAAGTTGCCACACTTACAGATGTTCAGCACCTTTCAGAATGGGCTGGGCTTCTTCACTGTGCTGAAACAAACTTCAGGTTAAATTGAATAAGGATTTGATCTCTTTATGAAGTATAGGAAACTTTGATAATGAAGAACTGAATTCTAAGAAAAGGAAAAAAACTACCACCACCACCACCAAAGCCAACAAAACCCACGCATTGACTTGGGAAATCAAGATGAATCCATGACAGCACAGGAACTGAGTTTTTAAACTACTTGACTTGACTACTTGACTTTGATGACTATAGTTTTATTGAAATCAACTTTTAGGACATTGCTGGTAAAGAGGTCATCAGATTAAAAACCATCAAACAATATCTGAGTAAAACAGAGATACAGGCAAGTACGAGGAGACCAAAGCCTTTGACAAAATGTCCTACATCTACATGAAAATGAGTGTGATTCAGTAATTATTTTATCCAGCAGCCCTGGAAACCTCATATTGGGACAACAAAATGAAATAAAGGCTTTAGGTCCCCAAATAGTGTACTAATTAATTATAAACACATATTGCCATGTTGTAAAATTCTGGGTAAGGATGATATGCCTTGAGAGCATATTTGTTATTTTCAGACATTTGAGAAGTAATTATTTTGGCAGAATATCTCTTTTTTATGATTTTATGTCTTCTTTCAGGAAAATGCAACCAACTATATGTCAACTGCGATCTTCTTCCTCTGCCCCACTTTGATTTCCAGAGGGTTTGAGGGCTCAGAAATGAAGAAGAACTACTAGAGTGATCAAATCCCTCTTGCTTTATAAAACAATGTGCAATTGAAAAAAATAAATTCATTGTCTAGACTTACCTGCTGGGATGCACTGCAGTGAAAACCACAGCTCTGTTTCCTGGTCTTCCAGCTCAGACATCTGCCAGGGATCCCTGTGAGCTCACATGTCCTGGCTTCTTTTTATAAAAGAGACTTGAATATGGAGAAGAAAAGTGGATGACATGCCAATATCTTGCCTCAATATGAATACAGGATACTGGGAAATTGGAATGCTTTCTAGGCTCAGTAATATAAATAAATGTGTTCATTGCCCAACAGACTTAGAGAATATTGTTCTTTCTGGGTTTTTTGTTTTTTTTTTTTTTTTTTTTTAATTTCTTGACTTAAGATAGCACCATATTGTAAAAAAACGATGTATTACATTAACCCAGTCAGTCAAATTGCACTTTTTCTGGGATTCCTGATGACGTATTTCTATTGTAGATTCTTAGTTGAGCATCTTTACCACATAGCAATGAATGGGGCAGTCATTACCGAATTGGGCTTGTATTTTCACCAATTGGTTTAAGAAGAGTCAAGAAATATTGCTGACTATATTTATATAGTATATATAGCAGAAATACTGCTGAAAAATTGCAGAGTTTTAATGAAGACCATTTAAATTTTGAATTGAGGTCTTACTGTCTTTGGGACTTGAATGTAATCACCTGGTTTACCACCACTGAGACAATATTAGACACAGGCAGCCAGAGACTGAAATGACATGACATTCTCAAAGTATGGCCTCACTTGTATACTTAAAGCATGCATTTGTTTATGTTGTACAGCTTCCTGAGCATTTGTCACCTTAGCAGTTCAGCCCTGCTGTCAGCACTTTTGAAGTATTTGCTATTTTATACACTGTGAACTCCTCTGGGCTTTTCCTCCATTTATTTTCCATTGAAACAATCCTTGAAGCTTTCATTTAAATTTATTTTGACTGCTCCTACTGTATCTGATGAAAGTGGTGTCACATTTGGTTATTTTGTTTACTGCCATAAAAATGTCCCTGACATTACATTTCAAGGGGATTGATGCATTTTTTTATGAAACTTTTGTTTCCTTTCACAATATAAGAAAGGGTTTTAATAATGAGTATAATCATTGCGAGGGTCTCTTCTGCTATAAGCAAGAATTGATTATGCAAAATCATATTAGGGTTTAAAATGCTACCATAAATAAAGGTAAAAAGAATGTGTGTTGTTCAGCCACAGCAATAGGGAAAAATTCTTTCTTTAGTTTTCTGGGCTTTTGTCTTCAGCCTAGTTCTGAGAAAAAATTTCAGATTATCGTCCTTGGAAAAATAATTATGAGTTATTAGTTATTAACTCATAACTTTAGGTAGGTGTCTAGTCAACCATTGCAAAGAGGGTATCCACACACTTAAGTGCTTTTCTGGATTGGGGCCCTAAGCATTTTTCAAATAATCTGCCAGAAATGTATTTAATTCACGGCAATGCAATAACCTTCCTAGGCTGAGCTATCCTTCCTTGACTTGGAAAAAATCCCTTTCTTTCCAGCTTTCCTTGGCAGAGTCAAACTTTTCAGTTCTTACCTCTATAGATCTCTAGGCAAACTAGTGGTCTCCCCAGAACTTGTCTGCTTGGTTTGTGTCAGGTTGTGCTATCATTTCACCAATTACTCGGGCCAATAGTCTTAACAAGCTTGCAGTCCTCTTTTGAATTTGTCTCCTATTCCAGAACAAAAAGCAAATTTTGTGAAGGAAATCAGACATTTTTTATTTAAAAGAGAAAAAACATCTAAATGCAAGCAAAATCAGAGCCAGCTTAATGCTTAATGAACTTTTACATCTTTACATTTTAAGGCAAACTTTCTCAAACTGCAGACTAGATCTACTGAAGGATTTAGTATATAGTCCTAACTCATATTTTGCATTACTTCATGGCTAGCCTGCAGCTGAGGGGATGAAAATTTGGTATCAGGATCCATTTCTAATCTATGTTTGAGAAAATGGTTTTTCCCTAGTTGACAGAAATTCTGTCCAGAGAAAATTCAACATGAGAAATTTTGTGCAGTTACAGTCTGACTCAATTCTAGTCCCAAATCAAAGCCCAATGTGCTTGCTCTGAAGACAAATACTCATTGAAGTCTACACAAAGCCTAAGGAAAAAAAATGAGATGGTATCCTTGCATCCATCGTCCCTTCACTCCCTCTCCTTCTTTTACCTTTCAGTGAAAATACCTGTAATTAATACTTTAGTCAAGGCAATTCTCTGTCTCACAAATAGGATGCTTGGTTCAGTTTTTCTGTCTCACAAAATAGGATTACCAGTATGTCTTACAGAAGGGCTCTGATTCAGGTCTGCTAGGAAAAGGTGACTTTGTGTCCCTCTTAGAGCTACTCTAATTGATATTAAGAAAGTTAG
Source organism: Vidua macroura (assembly GCF_024509145.1). Taxonomy (NCBI): domain Eukaryota; kingdom Metazoa; phylum Chordata; class Aves; order Passeriformes; family Viduidae; genus Vidua; species Vidua macroura. The sequence goes on from NC_071572.1 coordinate 23,526,886, forward strand.
ATATTTAGGAATCTCAATTAAAGCAGGTTCTACTGCAATATCCTAAAATGTGTACTGTTCACTTTTCAACTGGATTTTGCTCGTGTTGTCTTATGGGGAGGATGTTTACACATTTCAATACTCATGGTTAGAAGGCTGCTAACATCTATCCCATTATATGTTCTTCATCAGTTTATACATGATATTCTCTTTTCAAGATTATTCTTTATAAAACTCATGTTGGAGATAATTAATAAACACACATTTGTTCATCTCTAAATGTTACCTCTGAAAGTTTTTGGGTTTTCAAAGGGCTTATTCAATTAAAATTTCCACTATTTTCTTTCCTTAAACTTTTTATTTCCCTAAAAAGAAGATTTCTTTCATGAGTAGTTTGCACCTTGTTGCCTCATTTGATAGAACCCTCTCTTATACCTATATTCTTTCTTCAGTAACTTTTAAGACAGTTCTGTAAAAAACTCTTCCCTAGCAAAGTTTTCCTGTAATTTGAATACAACTTCAAATAGAGGAGTTTCTCTCTTTTTTTTTCAAGTCACTGGTGCACAAACTATGATGTACCCCATATAGATCCCTGATTTTTATCTTCTGTCCAATTTTATTAACTATTCTCACAGTTTACCAATGCTTAATAAAAAAAAAGTTAGATTACTTATATTAAATTATTTTAAATACTGAATATCAAATATTTAAATATTTATTATTGAAGCTTAGATACTTTTGTAATTGGGGAGGATTTTGGCTTATATACTTTTGTAATTGGGGAGGATTTTGGTTTGTTTAGGGTTTTTTTTGTTGTTGTTGTTGGGGTTTTTTTTACTTTTTTGGTTTGGTTTTTTTTTTTTTTTTTTTTTAATTGCCTCTGGGGTTTTGTTTTTTATTCCATTTAAACTCCATTGTCTTTCTAGGGTCCCATACAAAATTACTTTGTACACTGTTTCTGTACTGTGTCTTCACTACTTTCCAACAAATCTCAAACAGCTTCATTTCTTCCCAGATGTGTAAGTGATGAAGATATTTATTATTTCCTTTACAAACATTACTATTATTATTTGCTTCTGAGAAATTTCTCTAGCAAGAGTTGAGAAACATGCTGACTTCCAACCCAGGGGAAGTAAAACAAATTTCCATATCAAGCTTTGTTTATACTCAACTTTGAGCCAATTAGTTTAGTTTTTCATGTTATCTGTTTATATCCCCAGATAAGACTCATGGCATAAATGTTATTTTTTACATTTTTTTGTATTTAAAAAAAATTCTTTTGACCTGTTCTATGAAGACAGAACCTACATTGACTGTTAATTATGTTTGGTTTAGTTTTAAATCCTGAAGTATCTAGGATATTATTGACTGTTTGATTTCTTTATAATTATCTCTTCATCAAAAGAAATTATGAAAATTTTTGTTTAAAAGGAGATAACTCTCATAAAGTGAGCAAACTTCCTGGCTATGGCATAAATTTTACATTCTTTCTATCTTCTACTTCTTTCTGCTAGATGTAGATTATGCTTTCTCTTGTTCTTGCTCAAGATATCCTAAACATCAGCCTCTTTCTCCTTGGAGTCCCATCTCTATTACCTTCATATCATGGTTCTTTCTTTCTTATGGCAGTAGATGCCCTCTCTGCTTTACATCTACATCTTTCATTTCCTTTCTGTATCCATTAGTATTACCAGAACCTTTCTGCCACTCAGTTCCCCACTTCTGTGACTTCTGTGCCCTTATCATCCATATGTCAGTGTGATTGTTCAGGTAACATAACCCTCTGCTCATCTCATTCAAGAGATGTCTGCAAATCCTTCTGGCCAGCTCATTCATCAGACTTCTTTCAATCCTGCTTCATTTTTCAGATCTCTATTCTATATGTTCTGTTAATGAAGTAAAACATGCAAATATTGTTAGAAGATTTGCATATAGCATCTAGTCCCTTTTGACATCTCTTTATTCTTCAGAATCTCTCATTACTGCTCATGACTATCTCCTTTGAAAAAGTGGGAACTGAATGTATATGACTGTGTTTCCTGCTCTCAGGATGCTGGTGCTTTCATTGTTTGAACCTTTCCCATTGGGTAGTCCTGCTGTCTGAAGACCTTTGAAATTAATGACAAAGCAATAGTGATGCCAGAGGGCTTCATTCAAGTGTTGAGCTTCAGGATCTCTGTCACAAAAGACAAAATCCCCAAGCAGACAACAAAGTAATAAACTGTTCATAAACTGCATCCCTTGTAAACTGCATCAAACAAAATATCTTTGGACAGACAATTCATTTATTGCTAAGATTACAACAAACACTCTTGTCTTTCCCCTTCAAAAGCTTTTACTATTTTAAACATGTGCAGGAGAGAAATATCTATGATTATCACTTATACAAATATTTTACATGTTAATACTTGAACTGGACAACAATACACCTTGCCTTGCTTTCCCTATCCCCTGGAGTCAACGTCATCACTTCTCTTGCTACTTCCTCTGGGACCTAGAGATTATGGGAACAGTCTTTGATTAGATGTACAAGTTTGTGTCACACATCATGGTCACAGGGCACAGATCACTGATCCAAGGCAAATGTGACCAGGAGATTTGAATATGTTTAGACTAACATTTTAAACCATATTGAGGATCATCTGGTCATGCACATCCCAGCTGGGACCAAGGAACACAACTAGCTTAAGCTCCTTATCTGACAATATAGATAATTTGTCAGTGCTTAAATGTTGGCATGTGCTTACATCATGACCTGGATTGTATTTGTGCTCATGGGTTGTGCAGGGTGAGGGGGAACACTGGCTGGGAAATTCCAGTCTGTTCATGCAAGGAGAAGCAACTTCAGCGGGTGGGAAGGAGAATATTCTCCCTAGTCCTAAACCATATTGGCTCAATTCAACAGTCTTCCCAGAGTGGTTTGGCACACCACATTTTTTCTCTTTCAGTGTTTTTAGGAACCAGAAAATACTCCCAAAAAGCAAGACAGCAGCAGTCAGCAGCTGGAAACAGCTGGCTCTCACAAATGTCTCTCAGTAATGTACTGGCTGCTGGATCTGCTGAATATCATTGAGAACAAGTCTGTCTTTGGTCCCACTGCCTTTGTTGATGACCCTGCTCTATTTCAGAGTTTTTCTCAGAAAAACTGAGCATATAGGCATAGAGATGCATGGAAGGAGAACTGGATCAAGTATTTCATACCTTCCTCCATGTGTTTTGTTAGGAGGGACAGAAGGTTATGCCTCTCTAGCGCTAAGGTCTCTAACGGCAAATGATGGGTCAAGACAAATCCCAAGGGAAGGAATGATAGCGGGAAATAATCAAATTTCATATTTAGAGTGAGACTCAGAATGCACAGCTGTCTTCATCAGGATCTGATGGTTTCTTTAGGAAAATTGTATTCTTGGCTTTGGTGGTTCTTTAAATTTATACAGAACATCTAGTTATCTCATATAGGGCTTTGATTCTGCTGCTCAGGATAAGTCCATTTGTGCATGGAAGTCTGCTTGCCTGATATAGAAATGTAAATAAAAATTAACTTGACTGCACTTTTTTATGCATCTCAGAAGTATTTGACTTTTCTGACTCGTCAACAACTATCAGAAAACATAAATGGATTATGATAAAATAAAACACTTTTCTGTCAACATTTCTTTGCAGGTTTTCTGACCATGGAAGCCTATTTCTGCACTTTTGGTAATCAGGAAAATAAACCTCTCTTTTTTTTTTTTTTTTTTTTTGTAATTTAAACCTTTTGGACAAATTGTTTTACATATCATATCTATCATATGTAAGACAAATTTCTTACTGCATGTGTATCATTTCTATTAGGTGAATTTAATTAACATCTCACATATTTGAATTTGATAGGTTACCTTAAAAATCATATGGCGATTATAAAATTTCATTTGACATGAGTAAGAAGTTTGGTATGTACACTATAGCAGGCAATTCCCTACATCCCTCACAAGAGCTAATGAAATCACTCCATATTCTGGCCTTCACCAATGGATTGGCTGCCATATACTGAGCCAGTGTTCTTGGCACCACTTTTATAGGGCTGTCGTCGCCAGATTTCAGCTGGCAATGTTTTAGGGCTGGTTAGACACCTGAAGCAGAAGATTTTATCCAAATATAAAATAGGCATCTTCCCTCTTGCCCACCCCAAGCCAATGATTTTAAAAAATGCTTCGTCAGTTTGGGGTTAGACAAAAGAGAGAGAGAGATGTTAGTTTTTGTTTTATACAGGACTGAATAGTTAATTGAATTGACATAGTGCAAACCTTGAGCGTGTGGCATGGCAATCACATGAGCTCAGCTGACCTTGACCTTTCATGTGCTAGTGAATTCCAAAATTAGGCTAAGGTGTGAGGAATCAAAAACCCTTATCCTAGCTCCCTGTGAGAATTAGTTTGGATTCGACCCAAGGTAAGACTCCAGCTGTGCCTCCCTATTCCCATCAGACAGGAAACTCAGAAATCTCAGTTAATCTTGACTAAGCACAATCTAATCTATATCATAGTTATATATTAAAAGCTATGCCTTTGTAAAGAGATTTATTTTATTAACCAAACAAGATCTTAGTTAATTAGTCTTGTATGAAACATTTTCCTGTTGTCTATAAAGTGTCTTTGTGTTCTGCAGATATGTGTATTAAGCATATCAACATAGGCTCTCTCTTTGAAGCTGTACTATGTAAAGGAACAATTTTATAATACATTTAAGACAAATTACCTGTCAAACTTTCCTTTGGCTTTTTGTGCAATCAGAAAAAGAAACATTTCAAATTCTTTACATAGTGGTAAAATATCCCATTCTGTCATTCTAAAATTATCTGTGGCTATGGTAAATATTACCATGTGTAGGAGGAAACATCAACCACAGCCACAGTCAGTATGTTGCATCCTGGGGTTCGGGTTTAGATTAAGGTTTCTGAGGTGGGTAGTGTTTGGACAGATGGAATAAACCACAAAAAAAAGAGGCAGGGAACTAAACATTGTAGGAGAGGCTGCTCTACCAGCAATCTACCAGCAGTCTGTCAGGAATCCATGTCTTTCAAAGAAACTTGTTGCAAGGTTCAGCAGGAGAGGAAAAGAAAAGAAAAAAGACACACAGATAAACATTCAAAGCAAACTTTACAATCCTGGGAAGCTTACTTGTCTCAAAACTCCAAGGGCACAGTCCTATTCCTATTTTCAAATGGAAAATACAGCTCTTCCACCTCAGAAAAGCTGCAGAGTATGCATCCCACCACCTGCTGCAACTGGCTGCTGGACAGTTGCCACAGTGCAATTCTTGTCTTACTTGTGTAGCAGGGAAACACCATGTGGTTCCCAATGGGTTTTCCATACAAGATATTCCATTGGTACATGCCTTGCCATTATTAAAGCTGTGATCCCTCTATTTCCAGCTGTTCTGCAGTTCCACCCTTGCTTTCAGAGCTTAATAGCTCTGTCTCAAAAAAAGTCTTCACAGGGTCAGTTTTAGCAAATAAAGTCTCAACACAAGTAAACACTGCAACATGAACTTTAAAGTATCATCGTGTTTATCTTCCATTATTTGGATGAGGTATTTATTGTTTCTACTTTCCTAAAGAAGCAAGTCCAAATTTTAAATGGTGAACTTTACTTTTACAAAATGACCAGTGGTAAACATGCAAAAAAAAATATGAGCTCTTCTCATGTAGTGTTGTAACTTCCTTTTATTTATTTTGGGACTTATTATGTACATTGCTATCTGAACAAAGAGTTTTCTATTCTGAAGTTCTGTTAGGGTTAGTCATTTGCAACAGCAGCAATATTATACTAAAATACATATTATTGCATGTAGATTTGGATTTATATAGACATTTCTGTCCTTCTCTAAAATTTGTTTTGTTGCCCTGATTATCATCAAACTCTCTATATTACAGCATTCCCATGTGTATTGTGGTCATACTTCTATTGCCCTTTGACCCTTGAATTGCTATCTGGCAAAAAGAAGTGCATTTTAGAACCCAATATATGTTTCATAAAACTCAGTTTTAGATATTATAGCTTTATAGTTTTGGGTTTTTTTTTTAATGTTATCTTTTACAATTATCTTCAAACACTAATCTTATATTCACATATAATCCAGGAAGATACCTGAGCCTGTTCAAAAGAAATCTGGTTGAATGAATAAATTACAAGGATATATTTCTGTCACTTCATAAGTTATAGAGAATGAATGTCTGATGCATATATTGAAGCATTTATGATTTTTTTTTCCATAGAAACACAGATTTTTTAGACATGTAAAGAAAATTGTACAGAGCCTACAAGAAGGATGCAGAGAGCCCAATTTACAAGAGCATGTAGTGACAGGGGGAATGGATTCAAACTGAAAGAGAGTAGGTTTAGATTAGATATCAGAAAAAAAAATCATTACTGTGAGGGTGGTGATGCATTGGAACAGGTTGCCCAAAGAAATTGTGGACACTCCATCTCTGGAAGGCCAGAAAAGGTTGGAAAAGGCTCTGGGCAACCTGGTCTAGTGAAAGGTGTCCCTGCCCATGGCATGGGAGTTGGAACTGGCTAATCTTTAAGGTCCCAAAATAATTATGTTTTCTGTATTAAACATTAATTAATTAATCAATAAGCTACAATTTTTATTATAAAAAGTTTAGATAATCAAAACTATTGAGAAATTGTTCTGTTTACTGGTCTGTTTGAACTTAAAATTTCATCATATACCTATAGACATCCTTTGAGTAAGGCCCTAGATATTTTCTCTCCATTGCCACAGGATTTTTCTTTTGCTCCCTGATTAGTAGAGCCAAACTCTACAGCTGTTCCACCCACAGTAAATTTTGGTTCCCTGTTTATTGGAACGCATTTTGAGACAAAATCATGACTTACAGATTTGGAATCTGCTGTCTGAAAACATTCATATGAACAAAAGTTTTCTCAGATTATTCACAAATGTTAGTGTACAATAAAACTCTCTACACAGACTGAAGCCACACCCAGAATCTATTTAGGAAACGTTTCTTAAAATTCTTTCTACTATTTCACAACTTCTAATCCAACATATTGTGTTTTCTCTCTCTTTTCTATGTAGTTTCTTAATCCATGTGTTTTATTAACATGGTTCATCTTAAAATGCTTTCTCCCTTTGAACTATTTTGTGTTTTGCTATTTAGATCTGCTGAGTTTAAATGCATTAAAAAGAAATCGCAGCAAATGTAAGGAGGAGAAAGGTGTGACTTTTAGACTCAGGTTTGTATGATAAAGCAGTTTTTAAGGGAATCACACACATCTTTCCTAGATCATATCCTGTCTACATCAGCTCTTTCATATTCCATCAGCCTAGTTTACATCACAGAAGTCATATAAAAAAGGGTGGAAAGATTTCCTGCAAATCATGCAAGTAGCAGCCTACTGTTGTGTTTCATGGACTACCTGTCCCATATCACTGAGAATAATTTCATTTTAAATAAATTTAAATTAAAGTACGATCAAGACAAAAGAGCTTATTTAACCAACATCTGGATGGCATCAAGATGAGAGGCATTTTTTTCCCTTTAACAGAAATGTTTACTATCATCAGTAAATAGAAAATAACAGGTTCAAGTTTTTTGGTTGCTTATTCAGATTGTAGATTTTCAAGTTCTCTATAAAAAGCATTCCATGCTTTGTGTTTCAGTGTATTTTTCAGCATTCCTTCCCTCAATGGGGAACATAGAAGTATTTAAGATAAATAATTCTCAATTTTTTAAAGAATATTGTAGATATATATATAACAATGAAACACCCTTTGTTTCCTCAAGCTTTCTTTCAAATCTTTAAATTTTTTGGAGTTAATTTATTTCCAATATATTTGGTTTAAACAAGATGTACTCAGAGCTAAGGACATCCAGATTGTCCCCACTGGCATGAAGTATAAATAACAGCTATAAGCATTGATGCTTGCTGCTATTTTTAAGAGGTTGAGAATCATGTCTGATAAAGATATTTTACTTTACTAATTTATTGTGGATTTTCTTGTTTTCTTTTTAATTTTGTCCTCAGGACAAGTTAAGAAGACTTACATTTTTTTCTATTTTTAACTCCCGCTTCAATTAATTAATTTAAACCCCATTTCTCATGTATCTTTGCTCAATAGACAAACATATATCTAAATTCCACTACTTGGGAAAAGGATATGAATATGAGCTACTATGAATATGAGCTTCATGCTTGGTTCTGGCTGACTAAGCATCCAAGGGTGGACAAGGGCCAGAATATCCTTAGGGGTACATTGAAAGCATAATCATATATTGTATAGAACATCTGCCATAACACAGTCCCCATCTGGGGGTTTTTATGTGCCATCAAAGAACAAACAAAAAAAAAAAAGAAAAAAAAAAAAAGCAAAACTATTTGACCAGTATCACCTCCATGCAGTCACAGAACACAGATATGATGTCCAGAGTAATGAACATGACAGCGTTCATTCACAGATGATCATCTCAGGTTATTGCCAACTATTCTATCAGGGGAATAGGTGGGTTATAAAGTTTTATTTCAAACCAGATGTCATGGATTTTCCTCTCAAAACTTATATTCTCCTGTCAAAAACAAAGTAAAGACTGGAAATCAGTGATCACATAGATGTTAGGCTTAAATTTGATTGCCTCCATGACCTGGAATTTACTTGTGAAATTTGCATGCATTGTAATTTTCACTTCTGAAATTGAAAATGAGGAAACTACAAAATTTCTCTGTCTGAGATGACAGTTTGGAGTAAGGGCAGCTATATTTGAAGGATGCTTATATTTAATGAGTGCATGCCTGCTGATGTTTTAAAGCCAAATTACATGGGACCAAGCTTAAAGAAAGGAGGTATGAACAAGATATTTGTGTAAGGCATCTAAAATATTCTTGAGCTTCTTTTAAGTTGTTGAAGCAACTTTCTTCATGTTCCCAGTATCATTAGAGTTCATTTGACAGATTTCGTTAACAATTTTAAACGATAAGAGGGTTCTTATTTTTAAGGGGAAGGTCAAGACTTTCAGTCTGAGTAGAGCACCATTCCACAATATTTAAACATTGACACCAGAGAAAAATGGACACATCTTGAATTACTTTATCCAAGCACTTGCATCTGCAAAACTACCCTGAAAGCTTCAGGACCAATGATGACAATGGTGTCTATGGATTCTTTGCTCCAATTTGTCTGGAAGTGCTGCCAGAAATACCATGGTGCTCCCGTGTTTATATTTCTACACCAAAATTCACCCAGGAACTGCTTCACAAGAAAGAAAAAGACAGACAACTCAACATGAAAAGGAATCCTACACCATACAAATGCAGACTTGATAATTTTATTTAACATTGATGTAAATATTATCTTTGGGGGAAGCAATAAATTATTATTATTAATCATCTCACTCCCTCCTTTTGGTCTAAACCACATTCTTTAAGAGTGAGTACTTATTCTTTTAGTAAACAGTAAATTGGAAATTTATTTGTCTTATGTAAGCAATGTGAGAGATCAGATGTGAAAGATAAATGAGTATACAAGAGTCCAAGAAGTGTAAACAATGCTTTTTGAAACAAGTAGAAATACTGTGAGCAATACTAGCAGTAACAATACAAATATTTTGAGGCAACTGTTTGTTTCTAAAAAGTTTATGTGTCTTGAGCCAACTCCATTCCTTGTGTATACATACTCACACAGACTTGTTCTAAAAAATAGTAAAACCATTGCTAGAAAAAGCTCCACAGCAGACTCCTGATAAGGACCATTATTCAGTATAGTTTTTACCCTGTGTGCTAACTTTTTGACTAGAGATAAGATCATTAATTTTTTTTTACATGGAAATGTCTTCAAAGCAAATTTTCTATGCTATAAATTCACAAATGTTAAACAGATCACTGAAAGAAACTGAAAAGTAGGTTTGTTAATGAAGTAACAAATAGCACATGTCACTGTATAGCAACATGCTGCATGCTAAGCCAGAAATTTTAATCACTTTTCAGACTAATTTAAAAAGAAATTATGCACATTTATATCAAGATGGAGGATTTAACCAGAGTATACAAAGCCACACACATAAAGTACAAATATGCTTAAGGATCCTATTCACATGACTCTTTATCTGAATTCTTTTAAAGAGGTAGTGTTATGATCACAGCTTCTTCACAAATTTCCTGGAACTGGTCTTAACATCAGGGATCCATTGACCCCTGAATGGATCTACTCTAACTGTGTACTTGGTGACAGAAACAGCAGTAAACTTGGCTGCGACATAAGGCAAATGGATCATAGAGAAGACCTATACAATTCACTGTATACCAAAAATGAACAGATGTGTATCTGGATTTTCGGCTGTGCTGAGTAAATTTGTCCCCCTGAGGACAGTTTTTAAATATTTATTTTAACTCTAAGATGAAGAAGGGCTGTAATTACAAGTAGAGAATACTAAAAATGCAACCAAGTTGCTGCTATAGTGGAAGCAAAAGTAAAATTCCACTAATGTAACCTACAGAACCTATAGAACTACAGAACTATATAATACATATTGGTCATTAGTACATATACCTAAAATAATAGCTGACAGATTGAAAATACGTGAAGTTACAGCTGTAACTGACTTTGTACCAGTATAAGCAACTCTTAAGTAAGATATAGGGAAGAAGAGAAATGATCCAACATTAAATATGAAAAAAAACCTCTTCCCCATCTGATAGCAAGATGAACTGAGCTGTCTGTAAACAGCAGAAAAAGTCTCACTGATATAAACTAAGGTAGGTCTCAAGTGAAAAAAAAAAATTGTTCATTGTTTCGGAGTTAAAGTGACTTAGTCAAATACAATACCTTTGAAATAATAATATATTAGGGCCCAAGATGCCCCTAAGAACCTGGTCCTTGGCACTCACCCCAGACTCATGAACTGCACTGGCATGCCAGGACAACAATCCCTAGAGAAGTAAAACTTAAGCTGTCCCAGCTGATATTCAGTCTTCCTCTTTCTCTGTTGGAAAAGACTTGAAGGCAGTTATGTATGGCCTAAAAGTAACATAGAGAGCATTTTTAGTGACGTTAGATATCTACCTTGCTAAAGTTCATAGAGATAGCTAAGTAAGAACAATATTTGCCTAAGAATTAGCCATTTTTTCCATTGTCATATTATTTCTTAATGTAAGCCAGTTCTCTAGTTCTGTGGCAAAATATAATATCCAGATCTGAGCAGCCTCAATGTTCTCAGGTTGAAAAATCTATACTACTGGGAGGAGCTGTACCTTGCTTTCAACTTCAGATAGTTTTAACTGAAAGTGCCTATGCATCTGCAACAAAACACTTTTACAAATAAAAATATCTGAGGGAGTGGTAGGGATCCTTAACCTGTATAAGAAGCCCACAAAGCAGTGCAGGCATTCCCATAAACTCATGACAGTGTAGATGCTTTAATAGGTGGGAATAGAATCATAGACGTCTTTGCTAGTCTGTTAAATCCACTTCTTTAATAATAGTCGCAGAAATAGAGCTAAAATGACTACATGTTATGTATTAAATGGATAAAACTATTTAATTGATTTTTCTAATTGGGTCATTGGACAAAACTACACTTAAGTTAAATTTTGTCATCAAAAGTGTTTGAATTTTGTCAAGGGAGACCCAAATCCATTGTAGAATTACTATCACCAGTACTCTGGTACATCTGAATAGAAGGCAAAACCAGTGAGAAATGCACTCTATCCTTTCCCTTCCCCCTCACCTTCCTCCCATTAAAACCTTGTTCTGCAATGTTTGCTGCACAGACCAATCTAGAACCTCACTCTGGTGTCCTTAGAAGTGTATAAAGAGACTTAATAGGTAACATGGCCAGTAGCACAGTGGAATGCCAGTGTGGATTTATCTTAATGCTCAACATCCTGGGCCTATCCAGTCAACAAACTGCTCCCAGACAAAGCCTATTACACCGTGGCTTATCTGGCTTAAAAAACCAAACCAAAACAAACCAGACCAAAACAGGAGCACATAGCATTCCATCAGCTTTTTTCATTGCGGCAAAGAGCTGAAAGTTTATATGTGCATAAATGAAAGGGGAAATGTCCTAACTCTGTCAAAAAATTTGAAAGGTGAAATTCAAGTCTCCTTTTCACAACTACATTTCCGTGGGAAGAAAAGAAGGCTCGCTCTCTCAGTCTCTTTCTGCCAGACATTTTAAGCCACTGAAAACCAGGTATAAGAGGAATTTAAAAAAAAATTTGTTCCAATATGGAAATGAAACCTTATAGTTATTTTGAAACTTCTATCTTGAAAAAAAAAATTAAATTAATTCTCTAATGTTTTTTTTAAAGTTGCTGTGGTTTGCTAGACTTTTGTTTTTATTTCACTCTGCTCTGCCTTGCAAGGACACAAGAACTGATGGATTTTCTTCATTAAAGAGGCCAGATTTTCCTCCTTTAAAATGAGAGTAAGAAATCTGAGTTTCTCTCATTCTTCCTAGGATATGGCTTTGCATTTTAAATAATAACCATTACAAATGATCATATGTAAGACTCCATGTGCTATGATCTTACATGATGTACCCAAGTCAAATTTCTACAATGTAATGGGACTGGAAAGGAGAGCTGAAAGGTGCTGTTAGCAGCCTTTAGCTTTCCAAATTTTTCTGAAAAGGGTTTTCTAATGAGATTCACTCAGCTGGCTAGACCCTAAAACACCAATCTTACTTTTCAGTTGATACAGGGGTTTCTTCCTACAAAGTCTTGTCTGGGTTGTATTACCTGCATTAATCCTCTCCTTACGAGGCAGACAGCAAGGGATGATTTGGTTCCTGACATCTGCCCCTCAAATAGGCACCTGTGTGGGGATGAGCTGAATCCAGACCTCATCAAGTAATACGGTGGAGAATTGCTGATCTAGCAGAAGTCTGTAGTCATTGCAAATTTTAAAAATCCATCCTAGAATTAACTTCACCTACTAGATCATTTTAATCTGCAGCTTTTTAAGATTTAAGTTAGTTTGGGTTTTTTTTCACTTTTCCTCTTTTATTATTTTACAGGGAAACAAACTCCTACTAAATATTTGTGTGAGTTTGTTGTTAACTTCAATGTGCATGTAACTTGTTGAGGTTTGAGCAAAGGGTTTTGTTTAGCAGGCTTTGCTTTTGGTAGGAGGATGAGGGAGACAAGAAGAGAAGAGGAAACCTAGTAAAATGTACAATAGATCTGATGACCTGAAAATTGTAACCAATGGACAAACGAGAGAATAAATTCTGAACATGCGTTGGAGAGAGAAAATCACCTTCCCATCTGCTCTTTCATGTCCGGAACAAGCTAGAGATGTGTAATAAAGGAAACATCTGGGTTAGAAAATAAAATTCCCAAATTAGATCACCACAAATCAGTGGTTAATGAAACACTAGGCTCTCCTCCGTGTTGGAAAAAATTAATAATTTCCATCTAAATTGTGGGATAATCTTTTCTCAACTGAATGGAATGTTTTGCAATATTTATTTGTTTTATTTGCATTTATTTGCTTTATCTAGCTAAACTTTTATCCAGATTGAATTAAATAGTAAATGCAAGTAAGTTAATTTCAGTGTGCTCCTTGGAAGTTCACTTAAACTACAGATAATAAGATATAATTTTAAAATAATGTAATGGTAATGCTTAGGCACTTGTACATATCTCATAAATTCTGTATCATGGCACTGACAGTGTACATGCCAGTTCCTTACCTGTTGTAGTCTGTTTACAGAATCACAGAATGAGTCAGGTTGAGAGGGACCACAGGGGTTCATCTGGTCCAACCTCCGTGCTCGAGCAGGGTCATTCCAGAGCACATGGCACAGGATTGTATTTAGATGATTCTCGAATATCTCTGGTGAGGGAAACTCCACAATCTCTCTGGGAAACCTGTTCCAGTGCATGGTCTCCAGCACAGTAAAGAAGTTCTTCCTCATGCTGAAACTTCCTGTGCCTCAGTTTCTGCTCATTGTAGTTTGTCTTGCTTGTCACTGTTGAGAAGAACATGGCTCAATTCTCTTGACACTCTTCCTTCAGATATTTCTATACTGATTCTTCTTTATGGATCAGGTCCCCTCTCAGTTGTCTCTTCTTGAGGTTGAACAGGCCCAGCTCCTTCAGTCTTTCCTCATAAGAGAGATACTCCACTCCCCTATTCATCTTTGTTGTTCCCCACTGGACCTGCTCCAGGTTCTCCACATCTCTCTAGTTCTGAGGATGCCAGAGCTGGACACAACACTCCAGACATGCCTCACCAGGGCTGAGTAGAGGGGCAGGATCACATCTCTCAGCTTGCTGGTAATGTTCTTCCTGATGCCCCCCACGACACCATTGGTCTTCTTGGCCACAATGGGCACTGTTGGCTCATGGAAGCCTTGTTGTCCACCAGCACTCTTCAGTTTATGAGAGCTCCATCTGTCATGAAAATTTCTGTTGAATCTACTCTTAATCACTTGGAGACTTTAGGAACAACAGCACACTGTCTTACATATTTCCAGTTTGGAAGCAGTATAGACAAAGTTAAATTGTCCCATTTGTTTCAAGTAAGCAAAGTATACCAAACCATGTGGTTAAACACAGACTACTCAAGTATCAATGAGATAGAAAACAAACTGTCATGAATGGCATAAATAGCATAACAAAACCAAAACTCCCCAGCAGTAGCTGTTCTTAAATATTTGTTTCAGATTCTTCATATGATGCACATATTTCCTTTGCTAATTACTGATGAGCTTTTAATTGTGCTTGCCTAGAATAATCTTAGAATAATAGCACATTTTAAAAAAATCACATTAGTAAATATACTATTAGCAGCAGATACCTCACTTCTATGTTTTTTATAGAATACCAAATTACCATAGAAACGTTGCCATAAAGTTTTTGTCTAATTTATACCTCATTTCAGAAAAAAGACATATTTTTGAATGATTTCAGTGAGTTGCAGAGACCAAAAACTATTCTATCATACTATCTAAACCATCACAAACATTTCATAAGGCAATTGAATCTCTCCTTAATTTATCTCTAAGGGAGGTTATTAGTGTTGATCTGTGACCAAAGTATTGATTTTCTGCTGCTCTGAAGTAGCCAGAAAGTGAGTGACCAGATGGGATACTTAACATCCAGTATTGTTCCAGATCAAGTTCTCTCGTTACAAGAACAGCACTGAAAGAAAACTGTGAAGGTGATAATCATAATAGCCATCTTGGGAATGCATAGCTGCTGGAAAATTTACTTCAGTTAAGGAACTGGTCTATTGTCCCTATAATTGAAAATCAGTTACTTTAAAGACATTGAGGGAAGGTCTCCTCTCTTTTGTACAGAATTTAATGCCAGATACTATTGCGGTGAAAGAGGTGGTGTTGGCACCTGGAAAATTTCATATGTGAATTAATTGGTGACAGTGAGCTCTTTTTTTTTTTTTTTTTCCTTAAGATTTGGGGAGGTACTTCTGTAGGTTAAGTCACAGCTACAATGTGAGGAGGCCTTGTAAAAGTAAAGAGATCTGTTATCTAACAAATTAGTCAAGGAAAGTACAAAAGAAGACTGGAAATTACTTTTGAAAAATTATGAAGTATTAAAAATATATTCCATATAAACTATCAAGCTTAAAACTTTCTCCTGCATGAAATTATATATATAATATAAATACCATATGCTTAGGTTTTTAAGGTTTCATATCTTGAAACCAAGATACCACAGCAAGACAAATATTCTGCCTGTGCACCTGACTTGCTAATAACAATAAAGTAAGCAGACAAAAACCCACCAATATGTACATCTAAGTTCACATGCCTTTCCTCCCTTTCTATGTCCTCTGCTATTTTGAGTGCATAAAATCAAACTTATATTAGGCTCTTCAGAACATATTATTTAGACCTGAAACTGACTATGATTTGTGGAATGAATTATCTAACAGACATGACATATCTAATAGATATGTCATTACATTTCCATCTTCTAGTTATCATATTTGTGCTTAACTAAATGTTTATATTGTGTTTTTGGAAAAGATGAAAATTCTGGATAATAGATTAATATCCATTTCATTAATAATGTTCCTTAACTCCGTTTTTAATTTCTTTCTCCTGTCTTACAAGATCAAACATATTTTTAAAAAAATTTTACTAGCTAAAAGTTCTTTCTTGAAATAAATTCAGGGACAGGAAATGCTTCCTGGAAAAGGGAGATGAAGGAGGATTCCTTGTTACTCTTGCCTATACCCATGCTGCTTGGACTTGGTGTTTCCAATCAAGATCAAGGGGTGTTTCCTACTGTTTGGAGCCTGTATTAATTACTCTGTACATCTGTACCTCCCAAACAGTTATGGATGTTTATACAAAAAGCACAGATATGGATGTTTGTACAAAAGGCAAAAATGGTGTGGTCCACAAATATTTTCTTTATGTAGTTTTATTGCTCTCAGTAGGTAGACTACTTTACACTTCTCCATAAACTCTGCCCAAGCTAAAGACAATCAGGATCAGATCACAAGGGATTGTTCTTCCTCCCTCATGGAACTTTGACGTCTGAACTTTGCATTTTTCTTAAAATGACAGCATTCTCTGGTGAGCAATAACACAGATTACTTTCACTGAACTGTTACAAAACCACTTTCTAATCTCAGCCCTACAGTGAGTTAGTCATCTCAGTGTTGCAGATGATAAAATCCTTCTCATAATATTACAGTTGAGTCAGGCTGACCTGGTACACAAAGGAAATGAACAGAAACATATGCCTTATGTAATGGTTTCACATGTAATTAGTTTTCTACAGGCTGGATTTCAGCCACAATTTCATCATTCTCTCCATTTTTGTTGAATCCCTGTTGACATCTCAATAACTTTCTTCCATCACAGACAGATGCTTTTACCCTGGCTGGCTGGTGAAGTGGTATTAACAGTTTTCATGGGAGCTGTTGTATAGAAAAATGTGTGTACTGTTGAACACAAAAGCAAATAAAAGGCAGTTTTCTTCAAAATCAGAGATGTGTCAGAATCCATTTGTGCAACACTGTATGAGCCAATTTCACCCAGACTAAGATTACTGCTCAACAGCAAAGAGAAGATACATTTCCTGGACCAGCAAGCAGCCCCACTGTGACAGGATCCACCTTCAGTGGGGGCAGCTGAGATTCACTTTCCCCTTCTGCTTGGTCTATCTTACGAAATTTAGTTCAACTGAGCTGCAGGACACTGATTTTTATGACCTCAGAAAAATTTGTTAATTTTTGGGTAAATGGGTTTCTCCCCTCTTTTCTTACCTGTTTTCCTCTTTTTCTCTCTCAACAATTTCAAGTTGTTTGTTTTTTTTTTTTTTTTTCATGATGTAGATGAAGAAATCAACAAAAAAATCAATTGTAGAGAGATCTGTTCATCATCTTTGAAAGTCTAAAGATTTTCCTTCCGATTATTTGACACTAAAATCAGAAGAAAAAAGGAGAGGTTCATCAGAAGAGCTTCTAATATTCAACCCGTCTTTAATTTAAATTTTATTAATTCCATCACACAGGTCCAAGTAAGTTTTAGAAATTTAAGGCAAGGAAGAGGACTGCTAAATAATCAAATTACAGGTTTTCTACACAGTGTCCCACAGATGTTTAAGGCAGTGCCAAAGCATATCTATTGATCAGACCAGCAGAAGAGAGTTATTGCTGCAGGATGAGGCAGAGCAGAGCTACACAGCTGCTATGTGCCCAAACAATTTGCTGGGACACAGAACCACCTTAACAGAAAGGCATTTTTAGTACCTGAAATAGTTTAGGCACCTCCTACAATGTTATCCAGTATGGAAGGGGTCACAATCTGAGGAGCCTACAAATTTTGCATTCAGTAAAAGAGAAGAGATAGTGCTGCATAGAAAAGGTAATTTAACCTGACCCACTGAAAAAGGTGTAAGAAAGAATCAGTTGACAACTCCACTGTTTCTGTATTACTAAATAAAAATGCAAGCATTAGAAGCGGACCACCAACCAAAATGGAGAATATTTACATACCAGCCAGAGGCTGCAGTCTGACTGCGCTACAGTTTACTGGAAGGAGCTACTCCAGTCATCTCTAAGTTTGTGCAAGATTTCAAATAGCTTTCAGTACTTTAATAAGTTCAATGTGCAAAATTGAAAAATGGATCTTGATTTGCCACTACCTCAATCTCAAAAATCTCTTATTTGGCAATATTTTTACTCTTTGAAGGCATTAGGCAGTATCACTTTTGTTTAATGAAGAGGATATTATTTTTTACACAAATCTTACCAATAAAGGATGAGATGCAATGATGCAGCCGAAGATTCAGAAAACCTATTCTGCTTACAATTGAATGCCAGGGATTTTTTTCAGTAGTTTTCCTACTTTTAACAGCAAAAGAAGCCATGTTGTGTTTTTTTAGACAAACACTTCACATATTGTAACCCCAAAACTACTGTAAGAATACTGTCTCACATAGAATAAAAGATACCACATGCAGGAGCTGAGTAGCAAGAAAAATTATGCTAAAGGTCATGGGTTTTAACCTGGTGAAGTGTGAAAAATTTGGGGTTTTTTTCAGATGGTCTGTTCCACTGGATTCAGTAAGAACAGAGCCACTATAACTCACAAAAGGAGGAGCAGCACTGGATACTTTCTCTTGACAAGAATCTTCCCTGTGCAACAGAGCTCACTTTCAATATGTGCTTCAAAAGTGAACAAGCAAGAAAATAGTGTGACAGCATCTGAATAATGAGACCTTACCAGCCAACACTGGCCTGCTAACAATCTCATTACAAAAAATTATTTCAGGAGTTACTTCTTCCTCTACTCTTGCTATGCAAACAACAGAAAAGGGATAGTAAATTTGGATTATTTTCCTAGGTGATTGAATTTATTTTACCTAGGAACAAAATATACAGAGCATCACCATAGCTGGGGAAATATTTTACTTTGTGCTCATTTGCCTCAGTTACGTGTATAAATTTTAAAACATATTGTACAAAAGTCAGAGTAGGTAGCTGAGAGATCATTTCCTACCTTTCAGTATGAGTGGTGATGACTGAATTGTACTGTTAGTTTCATACACTACTTGAATTGATAAAATTGACTTATGACCAACAAAACCAGCACAGCATTGCTCTGATCATCAAAAGTATACAAATAAAAATTCTTTTTTATTTTTCTATTGATAATCTTGAGACGATCCAAAGAGGCAAATCTGTAAGCATAAAGTCCTATCATTAAATGACTCAGATAATGCAAAAGCAGATGGGGTATCTAACTATTCCTGTACCAAGAATGAACACATTTTATTGCTGTCCTTTTCCCTTTTACTCATAACTTTTTGCTCCATTTGAAAATTATTTACTTTTCTGAAATGTGCTCCAATCTTCCTAGTAAGATTTAGCATACATGCCACCTAAACTTAAACAAGGGAGACATCTCAGGTTCTTCCCCAATCTCTGAGAAGTGCTTTTTAAGATGAAACAAGTGTCAAATGGCGAGTTTAGGCTAATGAATATGTTTGAAAATTAAGGCTTTAAGTATGTAGAACAATAACATCATAGAACCATAGAAGAACAGAATGGTTTGGATTGGACACCCTTTAAAGAAGATACTTAAAGATCCACTAGCTCAGCAAGCCTGTCATGGGCAGGAAAACCTTTCACTAGACCAAGTTGCTCCAGACCTCATCCAGCCTGGCCCTAAGCACTTCCAGGAATGGCATGTCCACAATTTCTCTAGGAAACCCATTCCAGTGCCTCACCACACTCCCTGTAAAAAATGTCTTTCTTTACATCCAATTGAAATCCACCCTCTGTCAGTTTAAAACCGTTGTCCCTTGAAAAAGCCCAACTCTCTTAGCCTGTTTCCATAGCAGAGGTGCTCCAGGCCTCTGATCATCTTCATGGTCACTCTATGGACTCAACAAGCCCACAGATTTCCTGAGCTTAGGTCTCCAGAGCTGGACACATACTTCAGATGGAATAAGAGTGGAGGAGAGGGACAGAATCACCTTTTTCATCCCACTGGGGACACTGCTCTTGATGCAGCTCAAGATAAAGTCGGATTTCTGCACTGCAAGTGTATATTGCTAATTCTTGTACAATTTTTTTAGTCCACCAGTATCTCCAAGTCCTTCTTTGCAGGGTTACTTCAATTCATTCATTCCCCAGCCTGTATTGATCCTGGTGATTGCCCCACATGCAGGACCTTACACTAGCCTAGTTGAACTTCATCACGTTTTCACAGGCCCACTCCTCAGACTTCTCAAATTCCCTCCGGATGACATTCCTTCCCTCCAGCAAATGAGCTGCCCCACTCAGATTGATTCTTTATCCATCCAAAGATCACGAGCGATATAGAGGGAAAGCCATATCTGGAGCAGATGAGGTCACTTTGGTTTGTTCAGCCTAGAGAGAAGACTAAGGGGACACCTTACTGAAGTCTACAGCTTCCTTGTGAGGGGAAGAGGAGCACAACGGATCTCTTCTCTGTGGTGACCAGAAAGGTATGAAACTGTGTCAGGAGAGATTTAGGTTGGCTACTAGGAAAAGGTTCTTTATTGAGACTGTGGCTGGGCATTGGAAAGGGCTCCCCAGGGAAGTGGTCACAACACTGGCCTGACAGATTTCAAGGTACATTTGTACAATGCTCTCAAGCACATGGTGTGAGCCTTGGGCTGCCCTTTGCAAGGCTGGAGTTGGATTTCAATGATCAAATGTGCAACTAGTGTCTTTTCAGGCTTATGCAATATCCATCATGCAATTATCATCCTGGAAATACTACATATGTGAGTTGTCCTACTAAAAGAAGTTGTGATAAATGCTATAAATAAAGCAGGATCAGAATTTGTATGTGTAAGACTCATCTACTCTGATTGTCAAATAGATGCATGCTTGAGCAAACACATACTCATTTTGCATCCTCACAGTAACTATGGCTTCCAGATAGTGTACAGAGATTTCTATCAGAATATCTGCATAGAATTCATTTGTGCTTGTGAATTACTAGTTTCTTAAGAGACAATATTTTCTTTCTAGAGTCTCTTCTATAAGTACTCCTTGAAATATTGTAACTGGAATATCTGAAAAGGTCCCAGAATATTTTTAAATTTTAATTTGAACTTTGGAGGTCTTCCATGTCAATTCACTTCTCCGTAGTACATAAGTTTAATAATTATCTTCTGTTACAGACAAATGCATGAACATGGACTTCTAGTATCCGTTTATCACCTGATTTTGACAAAGTTTTTGTTGCTTTTCTGAATCAAAGTGGCTAGTGGTTAATAGTCTGAGGGTTTTTATCATGAAAACATATCTTAGACTTCCCAAAATGGAAAAAGTACAATCACTTTACTGAAGAGAGTTGAAATAAATGTTGCAGAATGTTTCTAACCTATGAAATTGGTCTATGTCTATCAAATGGAAGCTTCAAATGGCAATACAGAACATATCCTGTTTTTCGCACTGACTGCATGGGAGTTCCTTTTTGGACCTGGCTGACATCTGTCCTCTGATGGACTGATTTTAAGATAATGGATTCAGAAGTCAATGCATATTTCAAGAAAACTATCAACTATATTTATGCTATAGGTGAATATAACCTAACAAAATGTTTTGAAATACGATTTTCTCTAACTTTGATCACTTTTGCTTTTAAAGTTAAATGTTGAAATGAAGGTAAATTACAAGTGCTATTGCTATGAAGCTTTGTACACTATATAATTCAATTGCAAACATGGTCTTATGGCTTAAAGGAGACATGTTACCATCAGAAATAAATAGAGATATCACAATGATTCAACTTACAATAGGTTGGTTACACCAGTCACATTTAGTTTTTTCCACAAAAGCTAAACAGTAAGCCTGAACTGACCTGACAGTAACCCTCTAATCCACTTATTTTCTATAGATTAAAGTAATTTGAATAAATGTCATATTTATTCATTGCCACATTACATTGAGAAATTATTTTATGAGAAGAAAAAAATTGCCTCATAGCTTCCTTTTTTCAGGGAAGTTTTTATTCAGTTAAACAGGGAATATTAGGGGAGAGGAAATAAGGTAGAAATTAACTTTTTCTGCCTGCAGTTTCTGTCAGATGTAACATGGCTTGGATTGTGTAGTAACATTAAAAAATCTTTACATTTCAAAGATCTGTAGTGGCAGATGTGGCTATGTTCTTTAATTTATGTGCAGAACATGTTGTCTTGGTGAGTAGGAGATTTCCTGTCCAGATGATATATAAATAATTAAGGAAAAAATACAGGAAAGAAGCATTATCTTCCTTTCCTGTGAGTTTTCTAGCAGACCTTACAATTCATCACAAGATGAGGAGAAGACAGTTAGCAGGGAAAACTTGCTGGATCCAAGCAAATCCTGGGAGAGCCATAGCTCAAGGTGACTTTTCACTCAGTCTACCAAACTCATTTAAAAATGTAAGAACTTGGAGAACTAATGACCCAGGTCAGAGAAAAAGTCTCCTTTCCAAGAGGAAGGCATTCAGATTGGTATATAATGACCTATGTTGCAGCAGTCTGAGGAATGTGGGCTTACCTTCCTTTCTAACACAGCATAGGCAGACAGTAATGTGAAATACATATATATGACCTTTTTGAAAAGCCCTGCATATTAGTGTGCTTTCTTCTTGCAGCTGAGATAAAAAAATAAACAAAGATATTTAAGAAATAGGAACAGAAGGGAATTTGGTATGTTATTTACTCCATCATTTGTAGATAATGTGATTCTCATCAGCATCTCTTTTACATGTTAGTTTATGCATACTTTTATTTGGAATGGCTTTATATACTTACTGGATAAATGATTCTACAAACCTATGACATTTGGCCAAAAAAAAAGTTTTTTTTCTTTTCTCAATCTCACTTTCTGCAATACAGACCTGTTTTTTCTTGTTGGAGGAATATAAAAAAGATTTTTTATTCCTTTCTGCATTCAGTTGATACATAGAAAACAGTTACTATGTTCCCCTTAGTTTTCTTGCTTTCTAACCTAAGCTGTTCAGTCACCTTTCTGAAGCTCTTTTTTTATCCACAATCTCATCATTATCAGTGTTCTTCTCTGATCATTCTGTTTACATCCTTTCTTAATTACAGTATCCCAGATAATACTTAGTGCTCCAGCTGAGGCTTTAAGAGCCTCAACAAAACTTGAAGGATCACTTAATGCGGCATGCAGACAATATGTGTCCTAAAGTGCCTTTTGCACAACACTCTTGTCTTTCATTCTGATTGTCCTCCACAATGAGCTCAGTTCCTTTTTTGTTGTTGTTAGAAAGCTGCTCCTTAGCCAGCTCCCTCCTACCTGCACATCTGTGTGCAGATGGCAGCTCCTAAAGAAAACCGCTCCTCAAGAAAGCTGCCACCAGCTCAGGAACTGCTGTGCAGACCCAGAAAACCAAGACTGACTCAAATACAAAGAGAATCAGGCTTTTCTACTCTGGGAGAGGTAAAGGCTTGAAGCCCAATGTCTTAAAGGATGCCTTTAAGGCAGAGCAAAGAGGGCAGTTAGTTCAGATTCCCTGCAGCTATGACAGGGATGGAAAGAACAAACAACTGAATTTACAACAGTAAGCAGAAGCATCGAATTGATCCCTGTGTTGGGAAACTTTTATATACTAAAGCAGCATGTCAGGACAAAAAGGGGATGAAGGGCTTTGGGAACAGGGGAAAACACTCCCTTCTCTGGAGCTGCCCCTTCACCAGAAGTTCATTTTCAATTCACTTAATGGTGACAGATTTGCCAGAAGAGGCATGGGGAGCTGCATCTCTCCTTTTCAACCCCCTCCATT
This sequence comes from Vidua macroura, assembly GCF_024509145.1. Lineage (NCBI taxonomy): Eukaryota > Metazoa > Chordata > Aves > Passeriformes > Viduidae > Vidua > Vidua macroura. Next base: position 23,550,620 of record NC_071572.1, read on the forward strand.
ACACACACAAGAAACACGTGGAGGTTGGCATAGGATGTGCTCCTCATCATGGAAGACAAGCTCTCCCCCATTGCCAGTTGCTTCCTAATCATCGCGTGGCCCTGTCATCAGCCCTCTCCCACTCATTAGTCCCTGTAGCTGAAATTATTGTTTACATATGATTCTATCAACCTGTCCTTCAGAGATGTAAAGGTGTATTTTAAATAATAATCTTTCCTTCATCATGTCAGATTTAGTAATGATGATCACTGCCAAAGGAGTATTCAAACAGATGCAATTACAATATTTTAGTTTTTTTCCCTTTACCACTTTTTTCCTCCCTTCACATAATTTCTCTGACCTGAATCTTGGTTCTCTGTGTTGCAGACAGGGAGAGGTGAACTTACAAGCCAATAAAGAACAGATTCAATGTGTAATGTATGTGTAATGGTATTTTTCAATATAAATTAAAATGGGGAGGGGGAGCAGATTGCTGCCAAAGGGCGAAGGCTGCAACTAGTAATGGAAGAATTATTTTCATGCATTTAGGAGAAAGTGCTGAAGTGCTGAAGAGTTTTATAATCTATTTTCTAAAGCATTTGACAATGCCCTTCTAGCATAAACCTGTCCAGCATATTTACTAGATTCCTTGGCTGTTCTCAGCAAGTTAAAATAAAAGCTCCTTTGAAGAGTTGTGATTTCTGCCCTTTCAGAGGGAATGAACTACTCCTCCTGCTCTGTGATATGGCCTCCTCAAAGAAGCTCAGGGCCAAATAAAATGCAGTGTTTTCTGCTTGTGGTTCTTTTTCCTAGGGCTTGAAAAGGGCTGCTGGGCCCTTCCTCTGCTGTTTCAAATTTGTAATGAGCCTCTGCCAAAGCACAGGTCAGCAGTTTGCCGATTTTTTTTTTTTTTTAACTTAATCCTCCTGACAGGCACAGGTCCAGCACCTCTTGAAGATCCTCATTAAGTATGTCTGCCCTGCTTCAGTCAGGTGAACACTGTGTTGATGAAATAGCCCAGAGGAACTGCTTGGGCCCAGCTCTTTTTACTTACACTAAAATACTGCTTCTACTAGTCTTGGCAGGGAAAGGTGTGGACTGCAGCAGCTCCAGCAGCATTCCAGCCATCTTCTTTTGGAAAACAATGCAGAAAACTGGGTCAATAAGCAGCTATGAGTCACTTGAGCATATAGACTACTTTTATTGCTCCATTAATGATGTCTCAGTAAAAGACACTGGTCTTTTAATAAATAGCCTGCAAGAGCTTGTAGAAAAACTCTTTCTACCAAATGCATGAACAAATTCTTACATCAAATGTAAGAATTTGATGTTCAGAACTGCTCTTTCAGACAGGAGCTTTTGACCCTGGGAAAGTTCCAAAAGATCTGAGAAAGTAGAGCAAACACATGGCTCTATTCTGTAACAAATGTTGGAGTGCTCATTCATCTTTCCTTCTTCAGCTAGCTGCTTATGTGAGTGTGAGAAGGGGAAGTCTTGCAGTTTCATCCATAGAACCCCTTCAGGGGATGGTCAAAGGTAATGTCCAGGTGCACGTTTTTGTATTTCCAGAGCATGATTATAGTGATTGTTACAAAGTAAGCATCATGTTTCAAAGCTTCTCTTTCAAACAATGTGTTAGAAACCTACAGGCTTATGGCAGGTACAGAATCTCAAAGGGACCATTACAGTTCTTTTAATTATGGAGGTGACAGAAATTAAATTTTCTGATCTCCCAGCATTTCCTTCAAATTTAAGGTGGGTCGGCTCCTGTGGATCTAACTGCAACTGAATTAAAGTCTCAGTACCTGAGGATGGAGAAAAATATTAAGTTGTGGTCATAGAGCCAAAAAGATGTCATTGACATCAAACTGGTGCAACTTAAGTAATTTTTCATGGAAAAAAGTTTTCTCCAGAATGCCTAAGTGTGTAATCCTACAGGAATAAAATGTATTTCCCCAAAGAAGCTGTGACCTTTGATCACCTCTCTTCAGCCCTTCCATTCCCCACCAATAGGATAACACTACTCGAACTTTGCCTTAATTTTCAAAAGCCCATAATTACACCCTGGTAAGTTATGCACCTTGACAAAGTGATACTTGGTCAAGAGGAAGACTCTTCCAAGCATGCAAAAAGCAATTTCCTTTAGTGGAATAAAATCCCCTAGAAATAACTAATGTCCAGGATACAAAGCCAAGCAAAAGAAGGTCCTTCTTTCTTATGGCTAGAGGTCCCTTCACCTTGACTGAATGCTGTAGGACATGGCTTATTTATTTTTCTAAATTTCCTGCCTAGTAAGACTCCCTCATTAGTGAGAGAAACCTACTGAGTAATGAAACAACTCCAAAAATGTTTTCCAATGTTTACTGGAAAAACTGGCCAGGAAATCATGGGCAGGAACTGCAGGGTGGCCTTCTGCACTAGCTCTGCCCTTCCCAGCAGGGCAGCTGGGTAAGCTTCTTTTTTATTCTGCTAATGAAACCCAGGTCAACTGTATCTTTTTGCAAGTCTGTCTGACACTGGACACCTAAGCCAAAAAGCCCAAGCACCCCAGCATTTTTAAGTTCATTAATGAGAATAGCACAAGTGTGATCAGAACTTACAAAAAGGTCCATCCTTTGACTCACAGAAAATGGAGTTATTTTCAGCAAAGTCATGGATAGTAGATTTAAAAGGGAGTGTCTGCATCTCCTGCAACAAATGCTACCGGACAGCCTCAAGATACCTTACAAGAAAGAACTGTACTTTTATATTTAAAAAACAAACAGGTCTGAGTAACTAACCAGAAAACTGAAAATGTGTCATCTTCTTCAAGGAAATGCTGGATGCTGAAAATCCCAAGTCCTACATTTCTGTTTCTGCTACAGCTTTCTTCACCAGCTATTATTATTTAAACCCCTGGTAAGATAATTTAAAACTCCATTCTATGTACATGTACATGTAACAAAAAGATTACTCATGCACTAAAAAGGCTACATTCTTCCTGAATATTATGTTCTTGTGAATAACGAGTATTTCACTTTATCTGCCATGAAAACCAGAGACAATAACACTGCCTCCTACTATGGATTTTGAGGCTAGGACACACAGTTCATAAATATTTGGCAACTGCTTGATTTCTAAGGTGCAGTAAACTGGAGAAGGATAAAGTCTTATGTAGACTTTCCCTCCAGAGCAAAATAAGCATTGCAAAGAAGTTATGTACCACATGTAGCTGTTGCAAAATAAGCAATTGTAGAATTTTGGATATTTTTTTCCACATGAGCATTGAATAATCCAGTGACTTTAGGGTATTTTGGTAACTTAGACCACATTCCTTCACAAGTCATCACAGTAGATTTTTTAATTTATAATTATATTAAAATGTTCATGAAGCTAAAGTAATGCTGGAAATATTACTCTCTTGTACACCCTCACTGTTAGATCATCAGTTTGACAGTGAAATACCCCAGTTCTCAAACCAGCTCAGAAATATATGTATTTCAGTAGACATTAAAATTACTTGGTCCTTAACCAGGTCTCTCTGGCTTAACAACAGCCAAAATTTTACAGCAGATGCGTCTGCTATTAGAGATTTCTCTTTGCCAAAGTGTTATTCTGGCTAGGATCAACCCTTTGGGTGTTGTGCTGGAAAGCTTGCCAGAATTAGGGGGCTTTTACTACATTTGGAACTTTCTATCTATTCTTTAGTTTTTATTTTTAGTTTGATCTTCTTTTCTGAAAAAGGTCACGGAAATTATAATGCAGTTAAAAAATTACAAGACACAATATTCATATGACATACTTACATAACAATCATATTTTGCCAGAATGTCAATGTTTCCAATGCTCAAAATGTAATTCTGCAGGAGAAGGAAATAAGTAGCAAACTTGTTATTATGTACATTAAGCTGTTATAGTCACTAAATATAACAATATGGAAAGCAACTGGATAATAATCTAAACAGTATTTTTTTCTTCTTTTTCTTTTTTTTTTTTCTTTTGAATTGGGTTCTAATACAAGACCTTTTAAATTCTCCACTATTTTTCTTTGCAAAATATTTCCATATTAATATCCTCCACATGGTAGCAAAGGGATTGTAGGCCTGTACAAAAGAAAGAAAAAGTGACTGATTGTATGTTATACAGCCAATCCAAAGCTTACAGAGGTCGACTCAATTCTTTGTTTTGGCTTCTGTTGATTTTGGGATCAGAATCTACAGCAGGGTTTCAGAAACCTTAAAAGTTTATTTTAAATAGGAAATTATGAACTGCAAGCCAAACAATTTATTTGCAATAGAGAAAGAGAAAGAAGAGCAAGTCAGATTATTCTTCTTTCCATGATGTGGATTGTGGGGAAACAGCTCTATTCATAGTTTTGCTTTAAAAATAACTTCATTGCCCATCTGAAAAAAAAATAATCACAATGATAATAAAATAATTGTTATCGTTATTATTACTGTTATCCACAAGAAGCAATGCTAAAAATATGAAGGCATCTCATACCTTATGAGGCAATAAAAATTGTGAAGTCTTAAACATATGATAGTGTGTTTTCATAACTTAGAATTTCTGCCTGTTTGGCAATTCCCATGAAAATAGCAATTTTAGACACCCAAAAGCCCTTTGGTTCACACATGTATTTTGAAATCTGATTTTCCATTGCATACTTAATTTATCCCAGCATTCCTTATTGAAAGTATTAAAAGCAACAATTTAACTGGATCCCACTATCTGTTCAGCTCATCTCAGAGATTCTGTTCCTCCTTTGCTTTATCTGGCTGTATTTTTCGAGACCTGTTTCCCATTATGTGGAGAGCTCCTGCCTTTGGAACAGCTACTGGAGGGCTTAAAAGTTCATTCCAGTGAAGAGTGATTCAAAAACAGATTCCTGTGTCTTAATGGACTCTTTCTTCCTCTTAAGACAACAGTGGAGCATAGATTTTCTCACCCCGCATCAGACAGTGACACCACATCTTGTCTCTGACAACAGCCAGTTTTGGGTGCATCTGACAAAAACACAACGGGCAGTCAGAGACACAGAACCCCTTGAGAACTTTCCCTGGGCTGACGCCATCAAGGAGCTGACTTTCATTTTAATGCTTGAGGGGTTGATGCTCTTAAATTGATGGCCTGCATTTCCATTGGTTACACATTTTTAAAATACTTTTAATCCAGTTGTTCTCAAATTCATTAGAATTCCCTAACTACTACAATATAAGAGGAATCTTACTTACCTCTTCCAGAAGGTTGTGTGTTTTTCTTCAGTTTCACCTTATGTATCTATGTTAGCAGGAAGCAGGTCTAATCTCTCTGATATTTCCCTTATCTAAAAAAAGTCTAAAGGAACTACTGTAGATTTTTACAGCAATGTCATACATTTTTGTATAATTTCATCTCTGTGTGTATTAACGCACAGTATCTTTACAAAATCTGAGAGTATTTCAGCTACAGGAATTTTATTTATTTATCCAGTAGCAATGTAATCTCTTCCATTTCACAAACTGATTTAATTTCTTACAAAGTTTGTCTGGCATGAGATGAATTGTTTTGTGAATCAGTTCATTTCACAGACTGAATTTCTAGGGTTTTCAGGCATCAGAATTTTGATTGATTTTGAATGGTGGGTGTCACCACTTCATTATGCCATGAGCTTCGCCAGCTCTGAAAACCAAACAAAATACAAAATAAACTGTACCTTTCATAAGTCACTTTGTTGTTAATTATTGTGTCACACTTTTCTCCTCAAGAAAACAATGTCTAAACTATATCACATTTGTTCACATTTAATATTTTTTTCCAAAGACATGCTCTTTACAAAATGAAGGCTATAACTCCTGCATGTAATTTAAAGGATAAACAAAAAGGGGGGAAAAAATCTTCTGGTTCAGTAAAATAATTCTGCCAGAGGAAAACCATAGCTAGTGTCAGGTTAGCGTGAAAGCCTACTTGGGCTACTTGTGCCTTGTCTTTCCTTGAGGCTGCCTTTCACAGCAGGATGGTGGTCTTTCTCTCACCAGCAGCCTAGCTCCCACTTTAACTCCTCATTTTTGAACAATGTTTCCTCTTCCTATCTGTAGTAACTTATTCACAATCACAGCAATGTATAAATATATGTGGAGTGCAGTTTTTCATTTCCTGATTAGCTGCAGTGAGAACCTAAAGTGCAAGCTCAGTGCAGAATATCTCTCATAGGCAGACACTTCCAGCAGCTCCCCTCCATGCAGTATGGAAATTACCCACGTATCTCCATATCTATTGCCGAAAAAAATACCTGACTTTTTTTTCAAACATTAATATTAATCAGTTTTACAGTCTATATTGCATATCCTAATAAAGAAAAATATGTCACCACTGTCAATAAATCTATGCCAAAATTATTTACTGAGAACCCTTTCTAAGTCAAAAGTTGTTGCAGGAAAGTTCATCTCCTTAGGGGTTCTGAGGTGTAAGGACAGACAGCATTAAGGACATCGTGTGTAACAATACCAGCCATGGTTACTGACTAATACCACCCTGACACAAACTGTAATCTGTTCTAATTCCAGTACAGGCTTGGAAGAAAACACCAGTCTCTCAAGGGTACAATTAACACTATGACATTTAATAATTATACAGCTGGATATCTAATGTTTATAATGGCTCCCAGCTAGCCATTAAGAATGCATACATTTTTCTTTATTTATTAATTATTGAGCATGTGTATCTATGTATTCAAAAAAGGATAAACATATGTTGCTCAAATCCAAAATTAGGCTAGAGTTCCTCAGGATATTAGAGCTATTACTATCAGGTGTTGTTTCTTGAAATCTGGAAAAAAGTATTCAACAACAATTAAAACTACATTCAGTATTCATCAGTGGATTCACAGACCTAACCTTACTCTCACTCTGAAGAAAATTTGCCTTGATATTTCATAGGCTTTTATTTTAGCATAATCTATATTTAAAAGCAAGATGGAAAAACAAAGTTTTGTTATGATCTGAATTATAACATACATTCTAATTTGTTCAAGTTAAATTTTAATTCAAAATAATAAAAGAACAGTTATTTTTTGTAGATATATTTTTGTTGTGTTCTAAAATAGCAGCTGACTTAATTTTCCATATTTGAACTCTAACTCTGGCCACTTTGGAGTCTGTCCTCAAAATGCATATAAACCTAAATCTTAAACAAGCATTTAGTTATGCACTGGCTAACTTGATTTCCACAAAAATTGCACTGGCTTCTGAAAAACACTGCCAGAGCAAAATCAAAATAACAGAAATGGGGATTATTTTAGCAGTACTGCCTTTACAATCAAATATTTTTACGATCTAAATCATAGAGATTAACATAGTACAAAGTAACGCACTTGGCCTTATAATAGAAGGGTCATATCTTGGATCATAATCTTTCTTTAGAAGAAAATCCTGCCTCTCAGAAACCAAATATGTAATAACTGTAACTTCATATCTGACTTTTCTGACTAGTCCTGGTTCTTGTCATCTCCAAGTTGATATAATGTCTCTGGTCTTTATTTTCTAAGAAAAATATAAATGTTTCAAATTTTGTGGTTTTTCAGAGCAAAAGTGAAATGAAAGGAGTTACACCTTATCCAAAAGTTCTCATGATGAGATACAGTAAAGAATACAGTGAAATCGTTGTCCAGAATTTTTAATAAAGGTTAGTTAGTTGTATGAAATTCAAGTTGTATCTCAAAACTGAACCATAGGTTTCATGAAGAGTTCATGGGTAAGGCAGTAAAGTCCCTTTTTAAGGGCTTACATCTACTTTTATGCAGCAGATTGGATTATAGCAAAGATTTTTGTGCAGCTCTAACATTCACTGCTATTTTTTCTTCCAAAACTGAATTCCACAGCTGTCAAGAAAATACTGTGCATCCAGCAAAGGTCTGATTTTGGGAGGTAATAGACCCAGTGAAACACTAAATTGAGGTCCACACAGCACTGCACAGTGCTGCTTATGCATTTTAGCAGAGCTTTGAACTCTCATTCCAAGTCATGTCCATCAAAATCCATTGTATTGGGAGCATGCTGGGATAAACATATTTTTTTGTAATTTGAGACTGCCAAATCCCACATGATAATTGTGAGACTCAGTCAGCTGCCCCTCATCCCACATCCTTGCCCCGTGTCTGCATCTCCCTTTCTGTGGTGTGATACCACCACTTCTACCCTCTTCCTCGTGACCTTCCCATTTGTGTGCCAAAACCCACCACAGCCACAGCCATGGCAGCCCATGTGTGCATTTGGGACAATCTGCCAAATATTAATCTCATGGGTTAGTATTTAAGTGTCTTAATGTGTCCCCACTTTTCCAGTGTATGTGCAAAACTGTCTTTTAGCAGCATAATTCATTTATAGTATATGTGCTGCTATTTTCAGTGAGAGGATTATTTGTCATTCAGTTTAATAGTAAACATTAATACTTTTCAACAGCAAAAGAAACATTGGAATTCTGCTGTGGTTTCCCTATGTTTTTGGCTGGCTCTCCGCAATGGAGAGAGTAGCAGAAAATCCTAGCATGCTAGTGGCACTGTAACAATCTCCTCTGCAGCAATGCTTCTACATGACATTCTGATGTGGAAGTAGTGACATTTTGCAACCAAAACATTATTCTAAAATCAAAATTTGCTGTGCAGGTCTAACTTAGAAGTTAGGAAATGACAAGTCACAGCTGAAAGTGTGAATCCTATCTAATGAAAATGTAGACCAAACTAAAAACTGTATCTTTAAATATAACCAGAATGATACTTAAGTAACACAGACCCTTAAATTTTTCAGTCCTCTCCTGACATGTTTTTATTTTCCTTTCTATTATTTTGATTTAAATAATATAAAAATAATAGACTAAAATTTGTTCTGCCTTTACAGAGAAATTGCCATGTTTGGAAAGTTGTGACTACAGAGACAGAAAAGTAACAGACTTACGGCAAGACAAAAGAAGCAATTCAAACTCACAGAATGAAAATAAAGGCAGAAGTATCCCTATAAATTTAATGTTCATCAAATAGGTAAAGAAATGACAGGAACTAGAATATACATAGTATCAAAAAACAAAAAAAGCAGCAACTGTGAGGTCAAGAGAAGATGAAATAAAAAACTCAAGAACACAAAAGCAACCTGTGAGCAACCAGTACAGTGAAATCTGTACACCATATGAACAATTATCTACTTGTACTGTACACTCCTCAAAACATAGCTACTGCAATAATCAGTAATAAGGAGTATGTAACAAACCACATAGAAAATGTAACAATTTACAGAGGAAAATATTCAGTTTGGATGTTACTATCCTGTCAATCTAAGTATTAAAAAAATAGATATCCTTGAGCAGAACGCATTTATAAATATCTGAAGATAAATCATATAGACACAATGGTACAGAGGAAAATTTCCACAAGTTTTATGAGCAAGGTAGTTCTGGTAACACAAAAAAGGCATGATGCTGAATAATTCCCCAAATTTAAAGCAAAAAAACCCTAAAAATAAACAAACAAACAAAACAAAAAACCAACCAAACAAAAAGAGAACAAATAAGTTGGCTATCTCCAACTGGACTAGCAACTGACTGAGTTTTTTCAGAAATATAATCTTGGACCTATATAGCTGAAGTCTATATAAAGTCAGAATTCAATATTTTATTTTTTCAGTGAATCGAGCTGTTTCACTCAATTCTCAACAGCTGCCAGAAGTCTCTGTATATGATACATTTTGCCTTGGGTTTTTGTTTTGCTTTGTTTTAAAGATTTGCAAGTGTTTTCAATAATTTCCTCCTGTGACTTAAATCTGCTACCCAGATACAATAGAAATGAGTGAACTCAAAATAGTAGGATGTTTTAGTGAACTGCATAAATCAAATATTTTGCACATAAGGAGTTCTCTTTATAACACAAGCTGTTCCACCTCCTGTTAGTATGTTCCTACTTCTAAATTTGTCAACAGCATGAATAAAATGTTGTGGACTCTGAGAGCTTTTAAGTTTGAGGCATCCAGAAACTTCCAGGCTCAGTGAAGGATCCAGGCTGTGAAATACACTGGAAAGCACCCAAATGAAGCATGTGCTCTTTGACCTATCTCAAAAGGACAGGGAAATGTCAGAAATATTTAGGCATCACACAGTGGGGATCTCAGAGCCCACTTGATGGGGATGGTCTATGAGCAGGAAAAGTGAAGACTCCAGCCCTTTACATGAGTCCCAGCTCCCTTGCAGAAGTATTTTCCTCCACCAGGGCCTAGGAGTAATGCACAAAGAATTCCCATCTCTTCCTTTTTGGATGCCCACTAGTGACTTCATCTAAATGGATGATTCACAGTGGCTTTCTTAAGAACTTGATGGAAAAAGAAATTAGGTCAGATTTAGAAGTGTATGGTACTAAACATATTGAACAAACTGGTAAATGGAATGTGCTAACAGCTCTCCTGAGTAGTGTGACAATGACTTACTCCTCACACCTCCTGGGAAATGTGTGAGAGGCTTGGAATCATAGAATCATAGGATCATAGAATCATTAAGGCTGCAAAGACCTTTAAGATCCAACTGTTAACCCAGCACTGCCAAGTCCACCACTAAGCTATGTCTTTCAAATACCTCCAGAGATGGTGACTCAACTACTTCCCTGGACAGCCTGCTCCAGTGCTTCATAACACTTACAGTTTCCATTAAGAAATCTTTCCTAATATCTAATCTAAATCTCCCCTGCTGCATCATGAGGCCGTTTCCTCTCAACCTTTCACTTGTTACTTGGAAGAAGAAACCAACCCTCACCTAGCTACAACCTCCTTTCAGGAGCCTTCTTCAGGGTAAACCTCACCAGCTCCCTTAGTCACTCCTCATCAGAACTGTGCTCCAGACCCTTCACCAGCTCTATTTCCCTTCCCTGGACGTGCTCCAGCACCTCAATGTCCTTCTTGTAGTGAGGTGCCCACAACTGAACACGGAGCATGAGGGGCAGCCTCACCAGTGCTAAGTACAGAGGGACAATCACTGCCCTGCTCCTGCTGGCCACACTATTGCTGAGACAGGCCAGGATGCCAGAGGTCTTCTTGGCCACCTGGGCACTGCTGGCTCATGTTCAGCCAGCTGTTGACAACATCCACTCCCATACAACACTCCTTGTGTTACCTCAGCACTTCTGTCCTTACAGCCTCTCTATTAATCAGTAAATGATTTGTAGGTGCTAAATATGCTTTTATATTTAGAGCACATATGCTCTTTACAGAATACATGCAGACTGCAGGCAGAGACAGTGCTGCAGAGGAAATGCAGATTGTGCTGCAGAAGAAATGCAGATTTAGCTGCAGGTAAAAACACAGAACTCTTTGACTAGAGCCCTGAAAAGCACACAAAAGGCAGACTGAAATGGCAAGAGGAATACAATGGCAAGGAGTACAATTTGTGTGTGTACATGTGAAGAATTTAGGGGTGAGCAGTTGCAATCAAGTTAAAACAGATTTGTAATCCATAGGAAAGAGGACTTTCTGAACCTTGCCACTGTCAGGGAAGAGGAAGGTGTTGAATTGGGAAAGTAGGTGTAATGTCAGCAAACAAAAAGACAAGTCAAAGGACACCTTTTCTTATTAAAGAGCTGCAGTCTGTGGGACTGAAGTACTTGACATGAGAAAATGGTAGGGAAGGGGGGAGAAAATGCCTGAATTCAAGGTCAGAAGAGATGCATTGGGATGGAACAGGAAAGGGGCACAATGGATTTTGGTAGGAACAGAGCCAAAATGTAAATGAGATCATAAAAAATGTTTCTTTTCTAGCTGAAGTTTGTTGCCTTTTTTGAAAAGAATGATAAGCCTTGAAAATCAAGAGGTTTTCTGCTTTTAGACTGAGAACTAAAAAACTGCAGATCATCTTTAATTATCAATGCTGTATCTGTGCCTCCTCGGCTGCTTCATTATCTTCTTGACTCTGTGCACATCAGTGGCTCACAAAAAGGATCACAAACCCGTTAGGCTTGAAATGAGAGGGAAAGTGGAGTTCTTGAATAACTTTCCACTTGGGGAACTGAAAATAAGCACCCTAGTGAGTTTTTAGAGGTACTTGATATCTTCTTTTTTTTTTATTTTGTGAACACCAGATTAAAGCCTTGTCATTTGAATGGACTCAGTGAGTGTTTTCCTGGACTCAAAAGTACTTTCACACTCAGATGCCAGTGATCCATGATGCACAGTGCATCAAGCTGAAATGCTGCCAGGTCTACAGAAGCATTAATGGTCATGAGAAACTAGAAACAGACATCAGTTGCCTGTATGGGTTATATCTAAACAGAATAAAATTTTCATATTTAAAATAATTTTGGTTCTTGCACTTTTGTAGGACATTAATGAGATTTTTCATAATAAAAACTGATATTTCTACATGTGCTTATATTGCCTTCCTATTCAGGGGACAAACAAAAAGGAAGGTATCCTCCCACCTAACCAAGCTCTCCTCATGTTTGGATGAGCAATATTTTTCTTTTCAGGAAAGGAAATGTGAATGAGGATGTTATGCTGAACACAGCAGAGAGCAAGCAAATGTAAACATTATTTTGGAATTTGCCAATAGTGACATGCATCACCACTTGACTGATTGATGTCACTTCCATGTAGGTGAGCTTCAAAAAGGCTCCTTTATGGTTCATGGGTATGATTTTATATCCATATCACTGAAACAAATCAAATTCCAAGGCAAAGCTTTGATGACCAGCACAAAATCCAAATTAACCATATCTTAGAAATGGATCACTGAAGCAGATTGTTTAAGTTAAGTTTGGCTTCAGCAAAGTGCCCTTGCAGAACAAGCAGCCTAGGATATCTTGTAAGGTACAATGCATGTCCAGCACTTGCAAAGATACATTAATGATGATATATTTAAAGCTCAAGGATGGTTTTGGCTAACAGGACTGTGTCTATTTAGACCTTTCACACAGAAGGGTTATCACAGAACCATAGAATCACAGAATGATCTGGGTTGGAAGTGACTTTAAAGACTATCTAATTCCAACCCCCCTACCCTTGGCAGGGACATCTCCCACTAGACTAGATTGTTTAAAGACCCTTCCAACCTGTCTTTGAACACTTCCAGGGATGAGGAATCTAAATCTTCATTGGGTGGCATTTTCTTGTGCCTCACCACCCTCTCAGTAAAGAATTTCTTCCTAATTTCTTATATAAATCAACTCACTTTCAATTATTTAGAAATACCTTAGATCTGATTCCGCAGAAGATGAGCACTTTTCAGTGCTAGACTATAGTATGGCCAAAAGCACTAACACAAACCTTAAATATCTCCAATTATTTTAAGGGACTTTTTTTCTGGCATGTAGCTGAAATATTTTTAAACACCTGTGTCTTAACATATATAGGTGAACATACACTTAAGTCATGTTGCTCAATTTGCCAATTGCTCTACCATGTGATAAACCATGCCAAACAGAAATCCAAATGTCATAATTTTTTCAAAATTCCCATCAAAGCAAATAGAAAAATATTAGTCTTATAGGTAAGGAGGAATGTCAGCATGAATTGTCAATGATGAAATCCAAATACTGGCATTCTGTTAACAGAGCCAAATAAGTAAGCATGAGAAATAAAAAAAGTAACTGAAACAGTCTTTTCCAATATTTTTCTCCTTTTGCAGTTCAGTTCTTTCAAATTTATATTAGCTTATCCTTTCAAACCCATTCCTGACCACTGCATAGGCATTTATTCTCTAGATAAAATTAATTAATTCTGAGTGGCATTTCAACAGTTCTTGAGCAGATGTTTTTAGTTTTAAGTGGACCCTGCAGACTCAAAACTAATTTGCTGAATTTTTTCACCATAGAAAGGAAGTTAATGAGTGTCTAATACCACATTCCTTTCACCTTCAGTCAACTTACTGCTTTACAGTGTTTTAGCACCCATGTAACAGCAGTCTCATATTTTAAAAACCTCAAAATCTACTAACAATTCACTTTGATATATTGAATGAAAATTACTGCTTGTAGGGTTTTTTCCCTTAGAATATGCTAAACCTTGCATGATATCATTTTATCTGAGTGACTGACAAAAAAATTTTGGCATAAAATTTATTCAGATTTCTTTTTTTTTTTTTTTTTTTTTGCTTTAAAATAACTGAGAGATAGCTCTGCCATGGTAAGTCACTAGAATTCATATTATTTTCTGCATTGGTAATTGGACCAAATGATAAAATAATTGAGTCTACAAATGACCTTTTAATGTATTCCTGAAAAAGATATCAGTCCTTATAATACATTTAGACCAGCAATTATTATTTTATTTAATTCATACAGAGTCATACATCTGCAGATTTATAGGTATACATTTGATTTTTTGTACAATTGTAGCATCACTGGATTTCCCTTCACTCAAAAGGAATACTGATTTTCACACCTCAGGGACTTGATTTTGTTCCAGAATGAGAATCTGTCCCACATTCAGAATATTCACTGAAGGGAAAAGACAAACAAACAAGCAAAGGAACAACAAGGAAAAAAAAAAAAACAACAAAAACACCCCCAAAAAAAAACACAAAAAAAAAAACAAAAAAAAACAAAAACAAAAAAAAAAAAAAACACCAAAAACAAAAACAAAACAAAAAACCAACCAAACCAAAACAAAAAGCCACACAAACAAAAACCCCTACTCTAAAATTTTTCACCTTTTATCTACAGGTGAGGTGATTTAATTGGGCTCTTCTCTGTCCAAAGGGTGGAGACTGCTGCCCTCTGATGCCTCATTGTTATGCGTGATAGTGATGATAATCCATCATAATTCTAGTGAATAAACAGCACAGTGCTCAAGGCACATTGTGCTGTGCCTTGTAGATGTACCTACAGCAGATAATAAAATTCAGATGTCTTTACAAAGCATTAACCTAACTGGAAAAAACCAATCTGCTAGGAATGGCCACCCACAGTATGAGGCCATTGAGACACAGGCTTCTGTCAAAATCAGTACAACACTTTGGCCAGAGTATCAGGGACTGAAAGGAAGGTCCAAGGAACTGAGCACTTCTTTTCCCAGTATAGGTCATTACTGAAGAACCAAAAAGCAGTAATTATACTCTAGTTAATACTAATGTTACACTCATCCAGTAGATAACACAAATTATGCTATTCTGTTTAGCTGTGTGTGGCACTTGCTCACCTCTTCCCTGCATGGGTAGAAAACTAATTGACAATATCAGCACTGAATGATTGCCCAGTCTGTAGCAAATAAGGCTGTAAATCTGATATTAAAAAACATTACAAACACAACACCAGGACGATGGAAGAAAAGTATAAAAAATATATGCTATGAATAAAAACCATAAACAACAAAAGCAAAGTGTTTTCAGAGAACAAGGATACTTGAAAAATGTTTGAGCAAATGTATGGGCATGCAGGTTCCATAAGGATCTACCCTCCATCTATGGTCTCCTTCAGTCTCAGAGATATTTATAAGGATATTTCTCTAGTTTCCATAAGTAAAAAAAATTGAGAATCTGTAGTTAAAATTTGAGTCTGTATTTTGATAAATTTACTCCTGTTGGATCCTGTCTTTCTCTTCAGTTAACTTTCAGTAATTCCAGTGAGACTGCTCATAAGGTAAAGGTGACTAGAGCTGGAGATCTAAAGGCAGAGCCATACTTCCACATGGGTTGGCAGGTCTCGTTCTGTGAGAATATCAGTGTCTTTTAAGGCAGTACCAAGTACAAGTTGCAGTTCTTCATCAGGTTGTGCAGGTTTTTAGGCAGGGATAGCTCAAAAATGTTTATATATTATTAAGGAAAGATCTGCTCCATTTTTTTCATCTTAGCTGGCCAAACCTCAGCAGCACTTCTGCGAGCTCCAGATGCTATTATGCCTAAATTTCCAGTGCACTGGGTTCCCATAAATAGAACCAGCTCAGACATGAGTAACACACTCCCCAACAGCTTTCTAGTCCATCGGCTTAAAGAAACAACTGCCTCACCTAGCAGCACTGCATATTTTGGTCCATATATCACTTTTTAAAAAAATATACAAAAGGGCATGGTAATTTTGGCAAGCTTTTTGATACTTATTGCTCTTGTCAGTTGCAGACTGTGGGAGTTTTCAAAGTAAGAAATTCAGCAGCTTAAAGGACGAATGGCAAAACTTCTAATGATGATAAGCAGGCCAGTTCCTTTATTCTGATATATTTTATGGTATGCATCTTCTGCATCTATGTGAAGCCATCTGGGCTTGTTTCCTTGTCTTCACTGCTCTCTGGTACAATAAAGAGTACTTCACATGGAAACCTCATAGGAATGAAGGGAACCACATCTGTACTGAGCTCCAGAATCATTACCACTGTATAAAGGTGAGCTTTAAGCCATCTCAGTATGTAAATCAAAACTGCAGCATGTGGCTTAACTGCACAGCAAGACCTTGCCAGAAACCCATAAGTTTGAAGATTGCATAGTCTTCCTGGAGCCATAAATAAAATTGTAGCAGCCATGTCAATACCAGCATCTACAGTACCACAGTCCTGCATTACTTTTCAGTTTTATTCAGGTATGGATGCTCAGGTGTGTTCATGGAAATTCAGGGTTGCTTATGTGCTCATCATTTGCTATGGGCATTTAAAGATGGATTCTGTCCCTCATGGAGTTTTTAAAAGCATTTGAGTAAGCTTGGCACCTGGATTTCAAATCAGAATTTTTCAATAAACTGCTGAAAATCTGTAATTATTTGCCTCTGGTTAGTTGTGAAATACTTCTGAAAATCCACTTCTGCATGTGTATCAAAAAAATGCAAATTTTGTTATTTTTAGGTGACACCAGTTCCAAACCATCCCCCACTCTGGAACCAATCTCTATATGCTACATAGGTGTGGTATAAACAAAATTAAAAAAAAAAAAGTTAGAAGTGATCAAGTATTCTCTAGAAATCATTTGCAGCCTTGCATTTCTTCAGGGATTTCTCCAAAAATTCTCCCAGTTCAAACCCTGGCTCCCAGGTTTGTAAAACGATGTTTTCCTGGCTCTGTGAAATCCTCAGGCTGCCTCTGATCCCACAGGCTGCTTCACAGAGTGCCCTGACTGTTGGACACTTCTTCAGAAATAAAATATATTGAAAGTCATTTGGGTGGTTACCCAATCTGCAGAAAAAATATTAAAAAAAGGTGCACACTTGTAGTCCATGCTTCCTATAGCCAAAATTGCCTCATCTATTTCTCACTTAATTTTACCTGGGTCTTTGACCACTACATTTTCTTGGACGCAGTCCAGTTAAATTTTTTTTTGTCTATTTTTTTTGTCATTAATAAACACTCGAGTCTTCCATACCTTTCATTTTTCAGTGCCAGTCATGAGAAAGACAACATCCCTTGAATTTGAATTCTGAGGAACTATGAAGTCAGATAAAAGTCTGTGCACGGAATAGCTTTGTTTTAGCTCTGGTAAAAAGCTATGTTTAAATGGCAGTTCCATTTTTGTGATTTATATGCTCATATACGCAAAGAGTCAAGTGCAGTATTGTAGATCTTTACTTAATTGTTTTTACAACTTGATTTACTATGGGTCTTAAATTAGCCCAGAGACTGCCTCATCTTTTTAATAAATAAGTTACAGAGCTTTTTCCAGGCAAATCTGTTCTGGAAATCTGCACCTTTCTTCTTTATTTGTTTTACTGTCACTCAGAGAATGAAAATGTATATAAACAAGACATCCATGAAATTCCATGCATTGGTGTCATAACTCCAGGGGCTTTGAATCTTCATATTTGAACAGTTCACTCAGACATCTGACTTGATGGAGCACAGATGTCTATGATATCACTAAGTTCTTTGGAAGACAGAGCATATAATTGCATATTATTCATTAACATTGAATATGTTTCTGTTTAATATGTGTTCCTGAGATCTAATTCCCTGTGTCATCTAGGATGTTTTCTGCAGATAAAGAACAAGTTAATACAGCTCTGCTGGCACTTAAAGACTCAGTCCCAAAGCCAACAAGTGGAATTAATCTAACTAGGTAGTTTGTTGTGGATGCTAATAGCCTACATGAATTCAAAATTAGATCAAACAAATTCATGGAAGAGGCCAATCAGGGCAATTAACTATAAAGCTCAGGAAATCTGATGATAGTAAGAAAGTATGCTGCTATTCATTCCCTGTTCATACACTTTTTCCTATACAGCTGTTATTATCATTTACATAAACAGGAAAAAATTAGATCATCTTTAGTCTGATTCTGTGTGGCTCTTTATATGGACTTATCTATATTTTGGAGAAATAAATAAAAATTCATAGGAAATAGTTTACTCATATCAGTAAATGAACAGACCTTCCAATGTAATGAAAGCCACACAAGGAATACTAAAAGAACACTAAAAATACTAAAATCATGGTAAAAGTCCTTTGGATTTCAGTGAAGACTCAAGTCAGTGATGAACAATGCTATTACTGGAAAAAAAAATCCCAAGGTGTCACTACCAGACATATAATGTAAGCCTAAAACAGCAAAAAATTTGCAAATTCCAAAGAAGCTATATTTTTTTGCATTGGATAAGCCCTTTTGTTCCTCACCCTGGTTATTGTATATGAAAATACTCCATTGCCTGCATGCTGAGCTGTCATACACAACATTTAATTTGTTAAAATTCCACTCTGTTCTGTGCCTAAGATGTTTGGAAGGTTGCTTGCACATTGCTGTGGAAATTCCAATGTCACTCCTAAAATCAGAGCTCACTCTCTCTTGTTTAAAGTTCTGTCACAGCTCCTCATATATCAGTACTTCCTGAATTAACAACAAAGAGAGATCCAGAGTTTCCCACTAAAGTAACTAGGGAAGCATTCCTGACTTCTCCCTCCCTCTCCCTCTGCCACTATTACCTGAACAGATGTGGAATTTATTTTGGGGCAGCTGTATTTCTTACCACATCCTGTGACTGCAGTTGATATTGAATTCCTTTCTTATCTCTCTTAATGTCCATTCTAGCTGTATGCCACAGTCTTTACAGAAAGAAAGTGAGTGTTGATTAAAGCAGTATAATAAATAATTTATAACTCCTGTAAAAGCAATAAATGCTGATGTGGTCATATGTTGTTTCAAAATACACATTAACAAATACATTTAAATCAAAGTCCAGTTAAGGCTAATTTAAAAGATAAATGGTTAGGAATAAATATTAATGTACAAAACCAACCATCATTAGGTTGCTGCTCTGTAGAATACACAGTTTTCAAACATAATTAATGTCTAGAAGTTTAATAATCCAGCTGCAATTTATTTATGTTAACCAATCTCTTAGGCTTTTAAATTCAAGACACTTTGAAATCAGATCTTAAAAGTCTCCTGAAACTCCTGGTAAATTGTCACAGTTCCTTAAAGTGATGCAATTACGTTTCTCAGAGTTCATAAAAAAGTAACAGTTCATTTCTCCTTCTCCCGACTGCATAAAAATCTGGAAATAAAAGTTCTAGTGCTCAAAAGCTAGAAGGGGGAAGAAAAAAGCCCAGAATATTTTGCCTTTAGATGATATTTAAAGGAATTCCATTATTTGGGAAGTTTGACTCATATTCATGAGTAGTTGGGATGAAGATAATCTCAGATCTTTTTTGTGGCTTATCTACTAATATCACATGTTAAAAATGAAGGTGTGATTTTAGTATACAGCAGCATAACATGCCTTGTTCAGGTATGGATTGATGGTGTAAATATTTTAGTACAAATTAGGGAGCAGAATATGCAGTTGTAGAGTCTGAAACCATATTGCTAGTACATAGCCCAGATACGTCGGTTACTACTACAGCTCCCCACTGATTACATTTACACAAAGAAATGTATTCACAAAGAATGCTGGTGTGTGCTGGCACAACATCTTTCTGTTGCTGTAGAGAATACCCTCTCATGTATATTAATTGATTCTATTCTTTGTCTAGCCTAGACAAGGGAGCCAAAGACTGCAAATATCCATCTTGATGTGAGGTAGAGAGGAATCTTTCTAAAAAGTAAAAATAACATAGCCATAAAAGTGAAATTTTATCCTGATTTTTAGATTAAATGAGCTTTGAATTTTAATTCTAAACAAAAACTGTGCAAGGATATTTACAAAATCTTTCAACATGCTAAGGAAAATACAAGAGATTATAACACAACCACATTTGTCTCCACAGAAGTTTAGAGTTTTCATAACATATATTTATGTGTAAGAATATCAAAACAGAACCTGGTTCTTTCATTTATTTTCATGTCTTAGCACCACTGTATTCATAACTCTCAATGTGAAATAAATTAAATTTTTCCTTCCTTCTTTTTTTCCTGAGATAAACACAAACATGTGGCTACACTGTCAGGAAAAGATATTCATTCTATGGTAGAGACATTAAGAAGATCCAAATTACATCTGTGCATTCACAGTGGGCTTCAACTAACATTGGCCTTTTTACCTCCTCTCCGAACCAAGATCCAGGAATCACAGATCCCTTTTGTCTGAGGATTTGCATTTAACATGCCATTTGCATTGACCACAGAGGAGGCTGGGCACATTATTTTCTTAGAGATATAGCTAAATGAGATTAAACATTCCTTCTTTCCAAATACCACATTCAAATATACTAATACTTTAAAAAATTGACATTACAAAGATGTCCTCATCCATGTGCAGTAGGTATACTATTTGATAGCAGATATCATAAATCTAGGGATAACTAATTATTCCTTCCTATGTACTTTAATTGTCTGTAATTGAAGTTCTACAGTTTAATAATTTTAGTGGTTTATGGCTCAAAGCAGAGCTTGTTTCGCAGTGAAAAACACAAACGTTTCTCATAAATAAAATAATAGCAATTAAAATTTGAATACAGATCAGATTTTTTCTCTGAAGTTAAAAGTAACTGACAGTAATGGATTACATTCAGAAGTACTTCACTGCACTCTGAAGGGCTGCAGATCCCCAGTCCAGCTCCTGCTGCCAAATGCCCAGCTGCTGTTTGAGGTCTATTGCGTGGGGCCCCACTTATTGGAAACTGTGGGGCCCGACTTACCTGAAACTGCTCCCTGCAGCCTCTCCAGCTCTCTTCTTAGCAAAAGTAGGGCTTGTGGCACTCCCTAACTCAGTGCTCCCACTAAAATGAAAAGCACAACCTGATCCCTTCCCCACTACCTCTTCCAGTGAGTGGGACAAAAGGCAGGGATCATGAACTGGAATAAGAAAAAATTACTGGAAACAACAATGCTATCAGAAACAGTAACAGCAACAATGTTAAGAACTAAAGAATACAAAAAAATAGAGTGATTCACATACAGAAATTGCTCCCTGACTGGAACCCATGTGGAGTGAGTCTTGACACAACAAACCACCATTTTGCTCCCAACTGCAAGCTACAGTCCCCTCTTTCCTGGAAGTGAGAATCCCTTATTTCGTCCTCCCCTCATGAAGTGAATGATAGAGAATAACAACCCAGTCATGCCCACATGGCTCCAGGCTCTGCCAGCTCACAGCTACTGCAGAAAACTCTGTCCTGGCAAAAATCAGGACAACTTGGAAGAATTGCTCACTAATCCTACCAAGTTTGAATGCTACTGGTTCTGTTTGAGATCCAAAGTCTCGTAGAATAAAAAATTAACTGCTTTTTCAAAATACCAGTTAGCCAAATGAAAGCCATAATTTTACCCTGCAAAACAGCTTTGTTTGTATCCTCAGAAAGGCAATTCTACAATGTGGCTATTCCTACTCATACAGTCTCACTTTTTTCATAGGAAACAAATTCTGTCTACAATTTTCTTACCTAAATACAACTTTCTGACTAAGTAATAGCTCAAATAAGATTCGTTGTTAGAGACACCTCGGTTTTTGTGATTCACTTACTCAGTTACTTATAATAATCACAGAAAATAAACCTTCAGGTTTTACAAAGGTTTCCAAATCTTTTCACTTTCACTTCAGATAATGTAAGAAACTAAGTATGTATAAATCTAAATACCTGCAATGACTTCCTTGCATCATGCAATTTCAAATCTAATAAACCCCTTTGCATAGAGTAAAGGTGCCCATTCTTAAAACTTCTTTGTGGGCTTTTGTAGAGCAGTGTTCCTGTACCTAAGCACTGCTAGTTAAACAAGACAAGCAGAAGAAATAAATACAAGAACTGAATTCTATTTGCAGAAAAGAGTGAGCCAAAGCAAAGCAGTAACTACCTTTCACTAAAAGAGGGTTTAAATGAGCAAGGTTTGAATCTAAGAAAAGGAAAACTGCAGAAACTAATTGTGAACTGTAACTATTCCAAGTAACCCAAATAAAATATTTTTATATTTTAATCAATACACTTTCCCATAGAGATGCTAATTATCACTGACGTTTTTCCTCTGTCTCATTCCTGAAACACCCAAAGACTGAAACCTCCTATGAGGTCAAAATATCACCCTAATGTGAAGATTTGGTTCATCCTTCTAAGCCATCTGTTTTGAGATTTTTTTGCATTTTTTACTATGGATCTTGTGATCAGTGCGTCTTGGGCAGTTCTGGTACTGGCAAAGCAGATAGCCCCTTCTCTTCATATATATGCTCCCAAACATTTTATCATGTCATTTCTAACTCACAATCTTCTGGTAATGGATTCCTGCTAGTTTGTCTGACCTAGGAAAATTTACATTGAGACTTAACTTGTATAACAGGACTGAACTCGGGAATGCATATGTCATTACCTAACATGCCTTTTCAGCTTGTGCCTGTAATCATTTTCCAGTAGTGCTCGTGTCAGAGAAAGCTGAAAAAAATACTTGTAAAAATATGTGCAGAATTGAAAAAAAACCCCACCAGATTAAACACTACAAGTTAATTCAAACTTCAAAAAAAAAGTTTCCTTACACAGATATATAAAGCTACCTCCAAAAATAACACTTCATGTGGCAGATACACATGTAGGACAGAAAAGTGGTCAAGAGGAGCTGAGTCTTAATGATTAGTGCATCCCAGCTTGGCAGGTAGAACATGTCAGTTCTACAGGCTGTTCAGAGTGTCCTATCGTGTGCTTGAGATGCATTTCCACATACCCCACTTTTTATGAACAAAATGACTTTGTCCTACTTTCAGTCTTTTCCACTACCATAAATAAATATATATTCATACATTTAATTTTTCCATTCCATTTTAACAACAGGCAGGT